>NC_071121.1:20203750-20527500 GCF_024256425.1 Clarias gariepinus | reverse complement strand
AAACTTCAAAAAGAAAAAGAAAAAAAGACGGTTTCCAAACAACGACGCTTTAATGCGAAGCTTTGAGCTCGGATACAGGAGTCAGACCCGAGCAACACGTAGAGATAAAGCGAGATAAAGCCGTTCATCTATTAACCTGAACAAGTCCAAACCGAACCGCGCTGCTGATTGAAATAGTTTAAAGGAGTAGTTTCACTTCCTTATATAAGCCTATATACTCTGCAATTAAGATGTGTAAAGGGAGAGAAAACAAAGCGTTACAGTGTGAATAGAAAGAAAGAAAGAAAGGAGGAGGAGGAGGAGAAGAAGACGGATAGGTGTCAGTCTGCTCCTTACCCGCAGCCCTCCTCGGCGCCTGCTGCTTCCTCCTCGGCATTTTCTCTCAACTCGCACTTCAAATTCGTCAAGGTGCCGACTTCAGCTTTCTCAAATAGTCCGTAAAAGAAGAAGAAAACAAACACAAACAGAAGCGCCACTCTTGTTTTAATTTCTACCGCTTTAACCGCACTCCTCTTTCCTCTCCTCTCTTCTCTCGTACAATCCCAATATCAGAGCCGCTGTCTTGTCAAATCAGGTGTCAGGACGGGGTGTCTCTTTCGCCTGCTTCTCGGATCTATGGCGGACCGCTTTTCCCCCCCTCTTTCTTCTTTTTTTCTTTCCGTTTCTCTTTCTCCCCCTCTTTCAAAAGCCGAAGGACGAGCTCCTGTCAAAACGCCGGATTCGGTTAGTGAGCGGAACGAGTGACGAGGACAGAAAGAAAGCGTCCGTGTGTAAGAGAATACCGCGCTGGGCTCAGACACGGTGAGGCGATGCCCGCGAACATCGATCCCGAGAACAAACTGAACATTATAAAAAAAAAAGAGAAAGAGAGAGTGAGAGAGAGAGAGAGAAAGAGAGAGAGAGAAAAAACTCCTCCCTCCCGCCTCGGCTGGACTTGATGATGGCAGCTAGACATTTGTTATACTAGATAACGTGTGAGCTTATTAAAGAGACAGAGGCCAGGAAAAAAGTAGTGCTACTTCTCTCCTGTTTGTTTTTGTTTGTTTGTTTGTTTTTCCACTACTGGGGTTGGTTGGCTTTGTTTGCCTTTTTTGTTTTGTTTTGTTTTGCTTTGCTTACAATGTACAACAATACTTGAGGAAATTTATGGAGCCTCAGAGTGGACACATCTTTTTTTCTATTTTGTCTGCTCATTTTACTAACTCATTCCTATAATGTGGATAAGGCATGCACACCAGATACAATTTGTTCCCATGTTTTGATGTTGGATTACTTTGTACAATTTAAAACCAAATGTTGTTGTTTAATTTGCGAACAAGAGATGCAATTCGTTCCCATGGTTTCGCTTGCAGTTAATTCGAGTGCATGAGATAAAGTTAGTTTCCAAGTCTTGATTTTCTCAAGATCGTTTGTACACGTTAATTCATGCCCATAAGATAAAAAAAAATTCCCCAAATTTTGTTAGCACGGGAGATATAATTTGTTTCAATGTTATCAATAATTTATGCACAGGAGATATTTTTTTCCCCTCATGTTTTGTTTTTTGATTAATTCGGGCACAAATTGTTCCAATGTTGTGGTTATTTGGTGCGCACAAGATACAATTTGTTCACGTTACACTATTTGGCTAATATGTACACAAAAGATAGAACCTGTTCCCAGGTCGTGGTTAATTTGCCCACACAAGATACAATTTGTTCCTATGTCGTGGTTAATTTGCATGCATGAGATTCAATTTATTCCCATGTTTTTGTTTTCAGTTAATTTGTGTCCATAATATACTTTGTTCCCTTTTTTATTTGTGTGCATATAACAAATAATTTTAAAAATTAGAAAAATTAATTCTCATGTTGTGGTTAATTTTTGTACAAAATTAAGTAAAAAAAACTAGAAAAATATATGAGGGTAATCATTAAATGTTCAATAATGTAAAAATACTGTAAGGGATAGACCAGCATGTTATGCAAAGAGCATCACTTATGTCTGATGTTAGCAACATTAAAAACAGATTGATGTTCTATTTAAAATTAACCAACAACATTAGTTTTTCATTAATTAATAATTTCATTCATTCATTCATTCATTCAAGCCTTTTTCATACTTCTTATCCTGTGTATGGATGCAGGGGGTCTGGATCCCATGCCAGGAAGTAACGATACTTGTAAAGTCTCTTAATCATAAAAACATAGCTATAAAAGAAACAAAATGCATTTTGACAGAAACGAGCACCAAAGCTTATGGTAGTTCACACAGGTCACTGCAAAGTAGCTGGTGCTGTTGCTAATTGTTGTCTTCATTTAGAAAGAACAGCTTGTGACATTAGCTTTTAGACAAATACATGAAGTGATTATACATTGTCTTTTTTCCTTATTATAACCTATTAATAAAACACATTAGCCATGTGCTCAGCAGGTAAAACTGTATTTAAGAATGTAAGAATAATAATTAGGTGTTTGTTACTGTCCTGTGCCTTTCTCTCCCACACACTTGGTGTTCTGTATTCCTTCCATTAATAGAGGAATGACATCGTGCTTTCTTGTGGTATTATCTGACCCTTGGTGGTTTCGGTTCACATAGCTGATCTGGTGTGAAATGTCTGCTACAGATCTTCATGGAGTGGAAATGGTGAAATGGTTATGACCTAGGTTTGCCTAACATTGTCTCTTGAGGTCACTCTCAGCTGAAAAGCTGTCGAACTTTAAAGCTGTTAATAAAAAAGTACTGACAAATGCAAACAGTGCTACCCAGGATGTGAGAACTGCACAATTTTAAAACAAAAATATTTCATCCCCCTGAGTGCAAGTAGCCCATTAAATGCTCTCTTGAATCTGTAAGTCCTATTCTCCCATCCCCAGGGCCAGGGTCTTACTCTATAGTAGCAATTTGTTATAAGCAAACTTTTTTTTCTTGCTGTACATGTTCCCACACATTATTTCTTATAATTCCCTTGATTGAGAAAAAAATAATGTTGGCTTTTATTCCTTTTCAAGATGTGGGACTGTGTGTAAGTTGGCAGTTATGTGTCGAGCACTTTTCACAAGAGAGTTTTACCAACTTGAGACTAATATACTGTCATTTTAGGGATTTAGCTAACTTACTGTCAAGTTTGTTTCGAGTCGACAGGGATGTTTTGTGTAAATCAGTCAAGCATTTCAAAACACCATCACTCATTTTGCATAGGAGCTCTGGGCGGTTCCAGCGTTATGAATGTGACATTCGGACTTCTACTGCTAAACAAAGAGCCTCAGAGCACGGACAAGGTTACTACCAGTGAATAAACTTAAAAACTTTTAATGTAACCTCTTCAGCTAATAACAAACGAGTGCTTAAAATTTGTATAATCATTTACATCCTGAAAATATACAGCATTTTATCAGCATTATGGATGTGACTTTAAACAAGCAAACTTTTATGAGACTGTCAGTTTTAACTCCAGGAAGCGTTACTTTTGTACCATAAAAGAGATTTAAATGAACACAAAAAGTTTATATTTAAATGATTTAGGAGACATTGGCATTATGGATGTGATATGTCCGAATTCGCCTCCATAAACTGTTTAAAATACATAGTGAATTATAACATGAAACCTATTAGGAACAAATAACTATGAAATCTTTAAATTAATTAGTGATATATTTATTTCTGCTTCTTTCCTTTCGCTTTTGTTTCGTCTCTTTTTCTTTGCAGTGTTCATTATTTTTGTTCCTATTTGTGACTTTACTGTTACATTGACAAGTTAATTTTTTTTTCAGTATAAGCATATGAAATATTTTTAGTGCATGAGTGTGATTCAATAAAAACACATATGAATTAGGCCCACTTACCGTATGTCCCGTGGTAAAGTTGACCTTTGGAATTACCCCTGTAATTTTATAACCTTGAAGTATGCAAAAAATCTGAATCCTTCACCTTCGAAAATAAATAAATAAATAATTAAATAAAAAATTAAATATGAAATTAAATGAGCCAATCCACATATTAAACTTAAATGTTTGGATTGCACTGCACTGGTGAAAATATCTCCGGTTACTGTTTATTGTGTTTTAATGCCCTTTTCCTAACCCCTTACAGATTATTTATTTTTGGGATTGTCAGGTCTGCAAATTGATTAGAAACTACTAATAAAAGTATTCGAGTGAGAGAAAGAGAGAGAGAATAGCAAAAAGCAGTCATCGTTATTTAGTTCTGGCCTAAAAAGTTTCATGATATTCATCAGGGGTGTGGTTACGAGAATTACAGCTCACTTCTTTAAAATAAAGAGTATTTTACATTAATACAGTCCTGAAAATATGACAATTCCATGAAGAATATCATAAATGGTGCAGGATGATTCTCGCTTCAATCCAAGATTCCTGCTTCCATCCTGAATTCAGGTTACTAATAATGTTGAGTTTTGCATGTTCTCCTGGAGTCTGTGAGAGTTTACTCCTACCTCCAAAAACCATAAAAGTTGGTGGAATGTAGGTCATGTCCCTGCCCTTCACCGAGGGTTTTAATTCAACTCATTCACTCACTCATTCTCTATACTGCTTATCCTGTACAGTGTCGCGAGAGGAGCTGCAGGATACGAGGCAGGGTACACCCTGAATGTGATGCCTGAACGTTGCTGGGTACAAAAGCAAACAAATTCACACACTACAGGGAATCTGGAAGCACCAACCGCCTGCTCTATATGTCTTTGGACTGACCACTATGTACAGGAATAATAAACTAAACACAGGCAGAACTGAAGCGGGAATCAAACCATTACCCCACCATGCCACTTCAGTTCAATTCTATTGTGTTCTATATATTTATAGCGCTTTTAACAATAGACATTGTTTTAAAGCAGCTTTACAGGAATAAAAATCCTGCATACAAATTCAAAAATGTTTCCAGTACAGATGACTCTGACCAGCATAAATAAAAAGATGAATAAGTTAATGTGATTTTTTAAAAATAAATATCTGAATTAAAAAAAATAAATAAATTTTAACGAGCATCACAGTGGTGTAGTGGTTAGTATTTTTGCCTTGCACCTCCAGGGTCCAGGTTCAATTCCCGGCCAGGTTCGATTTCCACTTCTGTGTGTGTGGAGTTTGCATGTTCTCTCCATGCTTGGTGGATTTCCTCGGGTTACTGAGGTTTCCTCCCACAGTTCAAAAACTTGTAGGTTAGGTTAATTGGCGTTTCCAAATTGCTCGTGGTGTATTTGTGAATGTGTGTGCCCTGTCCAGGGTGTACCCTGCCTCGTGCCCTAAGTCTCCTGAGATAGGCTCAAGGCCCCTAATAAATAAAATGGATTTTGGATAAAATGGTATAGACAATGAATAAGTGAGCGATGACATCTCTTAATGCACCATTGGGCTGAGTTCCATAGTAAAATTTGACTATAAGACCATGATCTGATTGGTGCTACTGTATAGTCTAAAACAATGCTTAAACAATTACGTTGTGTTTTTTTTTTTTTTTGGTTACCTATATTTGAGGGACCATCATAAAACTGTTATTTTAGCTAAGAAACAATAAACACGAACATTGGTCGTGAGTCCTTCTCTACATATCCTCCACCTCAGGTTATACACTTTTCCAAACGATGGATGAGCTGGTGGAGACCAACTTTGAAGAAGCCTTTTTTAGGCTCTTAAGAAAAAGTTCCACCTTGGTAATTGTCATTGTCAAACTAAATGCAAGCACTGCTACCCGGGACGTGAGAACTTCACAATTTTAAAACAGAAATATTTCATATCCCTGTGTGAAGTAGCCCATTAAATGCTCTCTAGAATCTGTAAGTCCCATTCTCCCATGCCACATCCCTGCCACGGAGAGGTTTCTTCATGTGATGGAAGAGGAAGGAGTCACTGGGGGAGTGGGGGGTATGGGGGGGTGAGGCAGAGTTTTGTACCCTAAGTCACCTGCAAGTTTCACAGTTTCGTGAGCTGAATGGGCTGGCACTTTATGGAAAATGCAAACGTCAATGTTTTCAACTGGCCCTCTAGCGACATGGTGCGGAACTATACCACGGGTTTTTTAATCAAGAAGAAATCTTCTTAAATGTTCTAATTTCTGGAGACATCATTAAATAGTTTATGACTGCCCCTCTTAAGTGCTAAACTGAGTTGATGAAACTCACAAAAACATTAACAGAAGATCAAGCCTCAGCTGCCAATACTCTAACAAGGTTTCTTTCTGTGACAGAGTTTAAGTCTGAGTACTATGAACAATCAGGATCTTTTACTGCGCACTAAAGCTAAGGCATCAGAAAGCCACAAGTTGCCCCTCTCCCGTTCATCGATGCTCTGTGGTTTTCGTGTTCCAACCTCTGCCCGTCTCTAATCATCAAGGGCACAGATTAACAAACGGCTTGACCGATTCGCAGAAGTTAGCATGACCTCAACATACAGCATCCTTACATACCTAGAGCTGTGTGTTAAATGATCCTGTCACTGAGAGATGATATTGATGTTGTTAAACCGTTATGCAAAGACATCATCATAAATTGCGGTCCACCATCCTTCTCCCTGTCTGTCTCCCTCTCTCCTTCCTCCTGTGTTGATGTCAGACATGTGGATGCCAGTCAGTATGGCATGATGTTAGAGACCTCCCATGAACTTGAAGTGAACTCGGTCCATCAATCAGTATTGTGCTCCCACTTTGGCCTTACCTGTCTGACAGCTTTTAACAGCCTGTGTGTACAAAAGCTCTGTGTAGTGACAGCTATCAGACACACTCGTACACACATTCACAGTACCGTTTTTTTTTCCCCCACGTGCATATTCGGCAACACCACCACCTCCGCCACCACTTGTTCACCTTATTGCCCATGTGAGCGATAACCAGAAAGCTTAACGGCCACTTGCATTCAACCTTCTTTTACATTTACAATTGTATTCACAGGTGTGTGAGTTTTAGAGTGATTGCTTTTCATCTAAAATAATACAGGGGTATGTTGTCTATATTCTTTGTGTTGTGAGTACACACGTCAATAAGCAAAGTATTTTGTCAGGCATTCTGAGTCTTTCTTTCTTTCTTTCTTTCTTTCTTTCTTTCTTTCTTTCTTTCTTTTTAGCCTCATTTCTTTTCATCTCTGCTTTGTGAGCCAGGTCTGTCACGGAATAAACTGATAAACTGTTTTGCCGAGGAAACCTTTACAGAATACATAAATATAATGTGCTCATCTCTGTGCTTGGCTGAGAATAAATATGGGTTTGATTCGGCAACGTCCAGAAAATGCATTTTCACAAGGAACCATTTCTAATCACAGCCAAGACAAGTGAATGATTTTAAAGCTGTTTGAAACTTATCACAGGATAATGCACGTATATAGCACTAATGAATTTTACGGTTGGTCACGATGTTGAATGGAATAGCATTACTATTATGACACCATTATAGTTGTGCCTTATAGCACAGGGGTCTCATCATATGCACACTCAGGAACACACTCACTTAAATACAGAGAGAAAACACCATTAGTAATGTCTAGTAATGTTTTTTTGTTTTGTTTTCATTATCATGCTTTGCTTCTTCTGAATAGTGAGCTGCCCTTGCAGTGAATCCACACTAAACAGACAGTGCTGTCATTTGTCCTGTTGTATAATTTGTCCTCTGATTGGACAGTGTGAGCTTAGTCTCTGTACTTAAAGTGTTTGCTCCGAAGACATTTTGAAAAATCAGTGCTTGAGTAAGTAAGTAATCTATCCGTTCATGTTTATAACACACACTACAGACTTTTACATGTGCCTTCTCAATTATGTCTGATCATGATGGGTTGCATGAATCTACAGTCTAAGCTAAAAAAAAAACCAGCCTCTCCTTTAAAAACATTCTATGTTTTTTTTTTTATTACACACATTGATGGTGCTGTTGTTTTATCATTGCACTGAGCCATGTTCCCACTATGTCCTTAAAAAAATGGGTGATTATACACAGTAAGAACATGTGCAACCTGCCAGGAACATAGAAGAACCTGGTAAGTATGTAGTATTGTCTCCCTTGACGTGAGGCTGGGTGCACGCTTCTTCGGTCATATTCAAAAATAACCTGATAAGGATGTAATAACAAGTTAACAACATAACTAAAACCTCTTAGAAACTTAGAGACGTTGATGCATTGCAAGCATGGAGAAGTGAAGAAAGGATGGATGTCGATCTGAACGTCAGTGGAGTTCTGACAACCACCTCTTCAGGCTAATGCTACGCCCATGGTAGATCCATTCAACGTTGTGGATCCAATTCCTCAGACCATCACTCTGTTTCAACAAAGCACTGCACATGACACGGTATTTATACCAACCATTCAGACGTAATAACAACGTAGTAAGTGCATGATAAGCACCCGATAAGAGCGTGGTGCAATCTGATTGGACATAGTAATAGCATGATTCGATCTCAATGAGCATGCTGGGTGCGTGATCATGTGCATGTTAAGAACTTAGTAACAGCATTGAAAACATAGTATGCAGTGAGAACTTCATGGTCTTCACTGGCGCGTGATGAGACTCCTACGTAAAAACAAGCTTTATTTTTACATATTTTATATAGGGATTGGGATAGGGAGGGCTTAGCCCTGCTAGCTCATTTATACCAAACCCTGTTTGCAACTGTTTCCAATAAAAGTGACATGGGTCCTCATTTCCATAGCTGACTTTTTTTTTTTTCTTTCCTTTTGACTGTTTGGTTCTACAGCAAATCAGCAGCGGAAGCCCAAACTCTGGTGTGCTAATTAAAATGTGCTCTCCATGATGAAAGAGCCGAGGCCTGGGGAATCTGAACCTGCTTCTGATTCAAAGCTGCAATTTGATGGACAGGCGGTGATTGAAGTTTTGAGACTTGCAGTTTTCAAAGTAGAACAACAACATATGCAGATTGTTAACAGCAGATGCTTAATTTGAAAAGCTAATACATATAACCTAATTAAAAGTGGGGGAAAAGCGAACTATGAGAGGAATTAAATAAGCAGCCGTCGGTGCTTTAATGGCTGAAATATTCAGTGCAAGCCTTGTTTGCAGTAATTCAAATGAATGCAATTCGGTGTCATAACAAACTAGTCACAGTTTTGAATGCTGTACAGCTTGGCTAGGATGCATCTCATTTCATTTTCATGGTGGAGCTGTTTTTGAATGTCCTTCAAAGATTGATATTCAGTAACATAATGTTGCCACTGAGATTTTGCCAGACAGAAATGTTGTTTAACAATGTGCGGAAACAAAAGTACAGCAAACACGAACGCAGAAGTCCTTAGTTTATGATTCATCTTTGTAATTCGCTATATTACCCTGGTTGGCAAGCATGACTCAGCATCATCTACTGACCTTTCGTTTAATCACTTTATTTTGTTTAGATTTTTTGATCTGCTTCTGTGTGTGTTTTTTACGCTGAACTCCTGTGAAATTACTAGATAATCTGGTGGTAAATACCTGTAGGCTTCATCATTAAGTAACTGACTCATGCCACTCTATGACCTTCAATTATAATAATAATAAAAAATGACGATAAAATAAAATACATTTTAACAGAGAGTTATAAACATGCAAGATAGACCTGTAGATAGATCTGTGCCTCGAATGAAATGGTTTTCCATGTCCAAATGGTGTCCAAGTACAAGTTGATATAGAAATCTTTTAAGATAATATGGCTTAAACTTGCTAAAATTATTATTTTTTCCCTATGCATTCGAGATTGGCCATAAAGTGTAGTACACAGCACTAAACTAAATCAAATATTTGGCATGACTACCTTTTGCCTCTAAAACGGTATCGGTCCTCTTGAGTATACTGCTGTTCAGTTTTATAGGAAAAATAGCTGCTGAGATTTTACAAGCATTTTGGAGGTACTTGTTTGGCCTTAATCTTTTCTTTTTTTTTTTTTTTTGCAGGTACCAGACAGCCTGCCTATGTTTTTATATAATAAGATAAACTTCATATCCAAAAGTATTTGGACTCCTGACTATATCCTGACAATCCTATTTATACTCATACCAACATGTGGTTATTTAGACAAACTTTAAAGGACACAATTGTACAGAATGTCTTTGAATGCTGCATCATAAGTTTCTCTTCACTGAAATAAATAAAGTAAAATAAAAAAAAAAAATAAAAAAATAAAAAATAATAATAATAAATAAATAAATAAATAAAAGGTATGGTTTGGTAATGCTGGAAGGGAAAAACTTGATGGCCCTGAATGTTTTTTGGCTGAATGGTAGGGCATGGTTTAAAAGTTAGTGGAAAGACTTTGCAGAATAGAGGAGGTCAATGTAAGAGCAAAGGGAGACTAAAACTGCAATGAGATATTTAAAAAGCCCACATGGCTATGATGGTCAGGTGTCCACAAACTTTTGGTCTTATAATCTACATTTAAAAAAAAAAAAAAAAAAAAGGGTGCATTTTTATAATAATAATAATAATAATAATAATAATAATAATAATTGCACATTATTGTGTGACTTTTTAGCCTAATTTTGCGTTTAGTGACATTTCATACTGTGGTGCATTAACAGAACAATTTGATTCCTGTTATCACTTATGTTACAGCAGCTATAAAATATCACTTGCCTTACCTTTATTTTATTTTATTATTTATCACTTGCCTTACCTTTATTTTCCCCTGTATGGCAAGCCATGTTGGAAATTATAAAATTCTGATACAACGCACTGACATTGGAGACCCCTTCCAAGAAAGGTAAATTACCATTTTCAATCATCATATCATTAATTACACGTTTTAAATTACATTTATGTGGTATGTATTAATAGAAACCTTCTGTTAACTAGCGTTGCTATCTAGAACACCTTCTGACCAAAGATAATCAAGAATGCTGTTTTGAAAATTACAGTTGCTGTTGCTTTTCATTATTAGTTTATTTATTTATAATTTTTTTTAATGCAGAAAGGATCCATGCTGGTAGTGCCTGACCCATTTCCTCTCATGTAATCTATCGTTAAAGAGGCCTGCTGAAATGGCTTAATTATTCATGTTTGATGTGGAAACACAACACTTTAAGAACATGGCTCCACGGGAGGATTGACACACACGACGGCGCTCGTACACGCACACACACTGTGCGGGCCTCCGCTGGGCTCAGTCTGTGGGCCGCATTAACCCATTAGCCAACGCGGAAGATAAATGCCCCTGTCACTTGGTCCTGTGATTGATTTTATACACCCGCACATGCACACACACATATGTGTAAGTAAAGATTATATCATAGAGTGTACCGTGCACTGGACATCATGTACCACAGACAAGATAGTGTATGAATAGGATTCGAAAACATAAAAATGTGTACCACACAGATGTGCATTTTAAGGCAGATGCAAAAAATAAGTCATTTTGACTCAAGTAAAGACATCAAACATAAGCATTTCATTAACTGCAAACTCTTTCCTACCATCATATCCCCAGTGTATTTTTATCACCTACTTGTTTCTGCAACCGAACACAATGGCTTATTGTAGAGCCGTTGCGAAACTTGTGTGAACTGACAAATCAAATTAGATCTGGCATGAGGCAGTGCCAAGCATCCATCAAGTGCATAGCATCTGATTGAGAACAGAAGACCGAGATGTGTCACATCGAACAGTCTGGGTTGAAATGAGCGCCTGAGACGCCTTCTTTGATACTTCGAACGTCATCTTGAATGTGTATGCACATGTGTGTCACAAACGCACACTTTCTTTCCTCTCATCTCTATGTACAGGCTGCACTAAGGTAAGGCCTTGGACCGTCACTCATTGCTTTGGCACTGGCATGTTCCATGGCGACAGTGTGTCCAACCTCAGGTTTGTCAGTGTCTGTCCGGAGCTGACCTGTCTACATGTGTGTGTGTGTGTTTGTGGACGCAAATGCTGATAGATGCTTCCGGAACCGCTCCTTCATGTCCATCAAGAAGCCAGGAAGCTTGGATGCCATGTCCAGCTGGGGCTTTTTGAAATTTGATGACAGATGCAGAGGGTAGTGTGCACTTGTGCCAGAGTGCATCAAGAACGTTTGGATCCGACAGCAGCTTGCTATGCAGAAATCGCCAACTACATTGCCGTTACTGTTTTCATTGGATTGTGGTTGAATGTTTTGTGTAAAGAGTGGGGTTCTTATTATACCACAGCACTAATTTTCATTTCCTGTAACTAGATCTGAGAGCTTCGAGGCAAATCACAGGATTATATTAATGTACTCGTTCCAAAGTTTTAACGTTTCTATAGTAACAAGTAAAGTAACTCACAAGGGGTTATATGGTGGACACGCTCCTGAATCAAAGCATAATAAAAAAGTTTTATTATTGAACTAAGAAATGTGTATAATTATTGACATGATTAAGCTTTCAAGGACACAATGGATTATTTTGGCCATGTTTAGCTTTTACATGTTGATATTGTCTCTATTTTACTGCAGTAATTCAACTTTATAAATCTACTTCTATTTAATGGGTTTCACATAAACACACCAATTTGTACCATTACTTGTTTTTTGTTGTTGTTAATCTTATATACGAGGGCTGTTCAAGTCAAAGCGGGACTTTTGATTGTGAACAATAATAGAATACAGTTATGAGACAAAAAACACCTTTATTTGACTTATCTCAGCATTTCAAACTCCTTTAATAGCCCAAACATGTAGAAATCGCTTAGCGAAGGTCAGGACTGTATGGGGGATGTGGCAAGAACTCCCAGCCAAATTCCTTTAATGTGCAAGTGGGGTTTGTAAATGATTGTGTTTCAAGTTTCAAGTTACCCATTGATAAGGATCAGGCATTCCACTCGCTTAATGTACAGGCAATGACACTGGGCTCTGAGTCTCCTTGGCTGGGATCATCATCCATGGATGTTTGGCCCTTTTTTAAAACATTTGCACCGTCCAAATGTTTTACTGCAGCTAAAACTTGCAGGAACTCTTCTGTGAATGTCAATCGGGTTTAAGCCTCCATTTACAAGAAATTTCATCACAAGTCCTGGTTTGACTTGAACACCCCTCATATTTTACTTGTGTTGGAGTTCTGCCCTTACTTTAGATATGTTTATTGTTGTTTTAAGTGAAAGATAACATTCATGTACCACTCAAAGGATATCTATCTATCTATCTATCTATCTATCTATCTATCTATCTATCTGTCTATCTATCTATCTATCTATCTATCTATCTATCTATCTATCTATCTATCTATCTATCTATCTATCTATCTATCTATCAGTAATGAACAAATAAATGTTCGTATATTTCTTCTCTTACACAGTACACATATGGCAATAACAGCACAATACCTACCAGACCGCATTGTTGTTATAGGAAAATAATCAACAATAGGGTGTTGGGGTGCTGTGACATTTCTATAGCAGGATGTCCTGAAATGATCTGTATCTCTTACTAATATTAATAAAATTAAATGTCATACATTTTATCCCTTAATTAAGCTATATTAAGTGTTCGGAAATGTCAGAGTCATTCAGTCTTTATATATATATTTTTTCTGTCTCTGTTTTTTGGGCTCTCTTTTAAAACTTCACCCCGGCTACAGACTAAACGTTCCAGGTTACAGACAAAACATAAACTGTAAAACATGTTCTCCTGACTGAAGACATTTCTGTTACAGAAAACATTACAATTTTTCCTTTGACCCTTCCAAACCGCTGACACTGGAGACTCCTTCCATAAAGCTTCAGCAAGCTTTAAGTAATTCCACTTGATAAAGCTTTTATTACAGCAACTATAATGTATTACAGGGAGCACATTGAGCAGCTGGGGCTACAGTACTGTCAGAGCTGTTGTTATATAAAAATTAATCAACTCAATACATCTCCATTTTTTTATTGAAGTACTCTTTGTGGTTCTCAAAAAAAAAAAAAAAAAAAGCTTTTTGTTTGCACTCTGTGGTGACCCACTACTTTGATTTGCAGGCGGTTGGAAAAAGAATGAAGCCTTTTTTTCCTTTTAATGCGAAGGAGGTGACTGCCACGCGTGTCCCTTCATGTTTTCTCATTCTTTTTTTAAGGGGACAACTTCAGCTTTTAATAAACATGTAATAAGAAAGAAAACAGCTGGTTGCCGTGTCCCAGATGGTGCTGTACTTGGCATCTCAGAGGAGGGGACCACACATGCAGATGGCTCATTATTCCAGCATTTGGTTATGCATATTGCACAAAATCTTACTCCAGTGCTTAACAACCAGTATAAGCAATGCAGGTGTTGCTGCTTTTCACATGGCTTTGCTCTGCACTGGGCTCATCCACGTCATTCAGGCAGGTGTACTCCACGCACCCCCACGCACGTTCACAACATTTCCAATTTAATCACACTGTCATTTCTTCTTTTGCATCTGGCACTCTTCATTTCATCCTACCCAATAGATCTTCTTAAACTGACCTGCTGACTTATAGCACATTTTGTATACCTTTTGTCTAAAATACTTTAACTATTATTGACTGTAACATGAATTGGTTAAAATATTTATGTTAAAATAGGATTTAGATTCAAATGCAATAAATTACCAGTTTATTATTTTCCAGCAATAAAGAGCTGCACAGAAGTATGTTTTTTATTCATGGCTATCAAACTTCACCCTAAAATATTTGCCACTTCATTATCTGATAATGTAAGCTTCTTTTAGGTTCATGATTATGTGTGTGTGTGTGTGTGTGACCTGAAAGATCACTGAGATTTTCCTTCACTTCCTCTCACACTTGACACTGCCCGTCTGCTGAAGCTGTCCTCTCCGATTTGTACAGCACGCCAATGTGACCTTTATTCCAGCTATAACCATAATACACTTTAGCACATGCCACTCAGATCAGTGCTGCTGTTGGAGTTTTGCTCCTGACTCGGCGCAGGGATGAGCAAGGAGTTTTTCTCTACACATGGGCATTCTTCAAAGCTCTGCTTTGGTTGTAAAGGCGTTATTTTTTTCCCCTTTCGAATTAACGTGTCATATTTGCTTACATTGGAACTGTAAAAGGTTTCGTTCTTCTGTGTTCCAGCTGATGATGATGATGATGATGATGATGATGATGATAAGCATGAGTTGCTTCATGCCTCTTAACTTCAAATAAAGCCCTAGTCAGAAGTGGCAACATTTCACACAAATCTAGCGTATGGTAGAGTGATGTCACATCTTGATGGTAATGTATGCCTTCTGTCAAAATTCTGCAAATAGAAAAATATGGGCCAGATGTTGCTTTTCTGTAGATGTAGATTCTATCTACATCCTGTTAGCTCTTTATTTGATGGGACATCTAAGAATATTCACTAAGAATATCTTGTTCAAAGCAACGTTGATTACTTTCCTAAAAAGACTGCATTTTATAGAAAAGATTTTTAAGTTATTTTTATATACAGTACAGTACAGTAGAGCACTTTATAGGTTTGATTCCTGTGTGCATGGAGTTTGCATGTTCTCCCTGTGCTTGTTGGGTTTCCTCCAGGCACTCTGGTTTCTTCCCACAGCACAAAGACATGCAGATTAAGTTAACAGATGCTTCCAAATTCCCTCTAGTATATAAGTGTGTGTGTGTGTGTGTGTAGGTGTGTGTGTGTGTGTGTGTGTGTGTGTGTGTGTGTGTGTGCGTGCGTGCGTGTGTGTGTGTGCTTGTGTGCCCTGCGATGGACTGGCTAGGGTGTACCCATCCTCATGGCCCAAGTTTCTAAGGATAAGCTCCAGGCCTGAGTATTGTTATTATAATACACAGTCTATTAAACATAACACCTGAGATATAAAAAAAAAAATAATAATTCAGTTTATTTCTGTTGGAATTATACAAAGTTTAAAAATTGAACTGTTCATATAAATATTAAAATGCTTTTCGTGGCAATACCATTCATAAGTGTGTAAAACATACAAATTAAAAGTAATGCCTAAAAGATCGAATTTCTAACTTGATCAAATATGGGCTAGTAAGGAATTATTATTATTATTATTATTATTATTATTATTATTATTATTATTATTATTATTATTATTATTATGTCTACTTTCTATTGTAACATTCTGCATCAAACATAGTTATTAGCTCTGAATGTTCTGTTCTGCACCGAAATACTTATTTTGATTGAAGTTATTTAAATAAACATTTTTAAAAACTCTTTTTAAACATTTTATACCATGTTTTTTGCTTTCCATGATGCATGATTTGACTTCCCACAAGCAAAAACTGGCTTGGTAGTAATAAGATAACATGGCAAAAGATGAATGTTTTCTACAGAAGTAAATGTTTTATTTCCTGGAAATTGTTTGGGATAGTGAAAGGTTCTGAAAACATTCACATTACCGGTCTGTGTTTTGATGTTTTTTGCAAGTCTGGTTCTGCTTGCAGAGATGAGAAGAAGATTAATTTGTTGTTCTATTTATATCCGATAAACAAGTAACAGTTTATGTTACAGCAGCACCCTGGGTTAAATATGACAAAATACCCAAAAAATGTACCTGATCAGCTTTATTTTTGACGGTTAAAAATACGTATCATATTCTACATACATTACTGTGCAAAGGTCTTGAGCCACACCTCAATTCTTCATACTTTGCTTCCAAAGATCCAGACCCTTTTTAATTATTTTTTTTATGTAGTCTTGGGGAATAGTTGTCCAGGCTTTCGAAAGGACTTTTTTTGTCTTTTATTTTTGGAGAGTTCTTGGCCATCATTTTTATCCCAGTCCCTGTACCTGAGCAGTTTCAGAGAATGTTTTTTGTTTGTTAATCCACACCCGGACCTATAAATCATTTAAGCATAAAAAAGGTTCAGATGACAAATGATCGGGCTGGTGATTAGTACACTGGTGATGCTGGATGCTGAGTGGTTAGAATAGATGAGAGGGGAGGTGAGGATGCTGCTGAGGTTCTTACATAAGGTGTATCTTTAGACACTTTGTCGCATAAAGCATTTGTTTCCTTTTCTATAATTCAATAAAATTATTAATCCGAAGTAATTAAATATACAATTATAACTAATTATCATTGAATTAGATTTGAAGGAAAGAGGAGTGGCTTAACACCTGTGCACAGACCTTTGTAAATAGTTATAGTGCTTTAGCAAGATACACCTTAAACATCATAAGCACTATGGAGTCTGGAACCTTTTAGGATTTGTTCATACTCATAACATTAGACCAAACATATTCTGTTGTCAATGCAAAACGGCCCACACAGGTCTGTAGCATCCAGGTCACGGATTTGGGATCAGATTAATTGTTTAAGTATGGGTGGTCTGGGCCTCCGAGTGGTAAAGCGCTCGCCCTATCATCCGGGGTTCGAACCCCGGGTGATGCTGTTTTCCTCTCACAGCTGGAGGTACAGAGAGAGCTGATTGGCCGAGCTCTCTCAGGGGGGAGGGATGAGAGGTACTTGCGCTCCCACATTAATCACGGCTCTACAGCCAATCAGGGGCGTCTGTAAGCTCGCGCACGCGGAAGGAGCGGCTAGCGCTTTCCTTCGAGTGTGTTACTCCGCCCCTAACGGTGTGTAAGCGAGCAGTTAAAAAAAATGCGGTTGGCTCGCGTCACGTGGTTCGGAGGAAACACGGGATAGCTTTTGCCCTCCTGACTGAGTGGTAGTAGTAGCCTTAATGTGGGAGCCTCCTAGTGACGGGGAGGAATTGGCTACACGACTAGATTGGGGAAAAAATCGGGGAAAAAGAATTGGACAGGACTAAATTTATAAAAAAGAAAAAAAATGGGGGTGGTCTGACACTAGATCACCTTTAGTGCACATTACGTTTATACTCATTCAAATCAGTCTCAGGAGTACCATGTGCACTCTCAAATTGACTGGTACTTTTAATACGTAATTCTACCTATTATTTTTCTATAATATAATAGTGTTTCACTTACTGAGAGAGTTTTAAACAGAGCATTTACTATACAAGTCATATTTCTTTCTTTCAAAGAGTTTTCTTTTATAAGAGATCTGCTCAAGCATTATTATTATTATTATTATTATTATTATTATTATTTAATGTCTCTTCCTGCCGGATTTCCACTTCATTGCTCAGCCAGGTTGTCAGCTTGGCTCCGTCCTTTTGATGCCATCACTGACAATTAGCAAGGTGATGCTGCACAAAACCATCTGGACAGGCACATTTCACAGTGCTGAGGACGACAGTTTTTGGCGTGACAAAACACATCCAAGGTCAAATTTTTGGCCTGGGTAGGATCAAATTGAGGGAACCGAACCGTAACTATCACCTTCTTCCCTTTTTAATTCAGTTACAATCTAGTGCTAACTTTTTTTTCCTTCTTTAATGCATCTGTTTCTTACCCGTAATCCTGTTTCTTAGTCTTTTGTGAAATATGCGGTTTCAAAGCCAGGCCCGGCTGGACAGCCAGGCAGGTAAATACAGATGTACTCAAAGATAAAGTTACATTAAAGACAGACAAAATAATATTAACATCCGTCATGATAATATTGACATTCTGGAGGGATTCCAGGGCTTGTTTATTAGCGATTGTTGGCTCTGGCTGCTTGCAGGGGGGGTTGAGGAAGGGTCAGAAGGCTTTAGGAGATTACATTATGGCAGCTTTACTACTATGCCAAATATGATAGACCTGACGTGTCATTTTTCCCTCCTTGTGCTCCCTCAGAATAGCCATAAATTATCAGCAGGGAGCGGAAAATTGATTCTCTCTCTCCATACCCTGAAAATGTTCCCTATAAATATGCAGTGATGGGACATAGCTCATTTTATTAACTTGGCGTGGGAAAGAGGAGAGGTATTTAAGCGCAGTGCTGATGAATTCGGTAGCAAACTAAAAGTTTTTCTTTCATTTCATTTACAAAAAAAAGGTAATTGTTTCTTGGGTAATGATTAAAAAATGTGAATCCATTGTCATCAATCGATCATTATCAATAGGCTTTGAGTTAAAATTTTAAAATATTTTATATTCTGTAATATTGTGATATTATGTTAATCAAAAAAGGATTATTAAAAGTTACCGTCACCCCTCTTCCAAAAGAAATCTTGAAAATAAGTTAAAAATCTAATTTAATAATTTTAAAGAGTGAAGGGGGAAAAAAAACAACCAGCTGTGCATCGGTTAGTCACAGTAACACACTAAAGGCCCAACTGCCTCAAATCTGGAATGTGTTGCTAATATTCGCTGTGATGTGAACAGATGTTTTTATTATGGCAATATAAAAAAAATAGAAGCGGTACATGTTAATGGAACTGATGTACCTAGAAATTGCACTTGAATGATTCATATGTGAGAAACCTGCATTACGATTTGTCCTATAGCCCCACAATATATGATACAAATAGCAATACCAGAAGGTAATGCGGTAGATAGATGTATCATGCTGACACACTGTTATAAATGCTATTTTACACTTATATATTTCATATTTCCCTCTGACTGACACTGGAGACTCCTTCCAAAACTGTTTCATAGAAGACACTTCCAATGCTTTTAACTCATTAAATATTGTCCATGTTTAGGCTTATATTCTTTACTCTTATACAATACGTTATGACCTACTGTATATTTATTATCAGTAAATAATACACAAACATTACTTGGTACTATGAATAAATCAATAAGGGGATTAAATGAATATTTAAAAAACTATTATACAATGTAACGCAAACCATAATTAAAATTCATATGGTGTTACTTTATCAATTGTAAACTGGGGATATGGAGAATTTATGAAGGACAGTACAATCAAATCTAATATTCATTTACAATTATGTGTGCGCAGTCTTTCAGTGTGTGTGTGTTTTTTTGAGAGTCTGCCAACTGCACTGATTCCTGACCAAGACTCTGAGTGATTATTTTTTAAATGCGAAAACTAAAACCCCACCCAGCTGTGATAAATAAATTAAATGAGACAAAGAGCTCCTCAGGTTCTACACCCTGCACATTATCCGAGCTACACGCATTGCCTGTATCACTTTCCCTGTCGGAGTTTTGTTACAAAGCAGCCATGTTTGCAAGAAAAGCGCTCAGGCCTGGAGGTTTGAAGCTGGCATAATGTGACAGGATCTCAGCCAGTCTCTTTCGTGCCATTACAGGATGCTTTAAACCATGGCCTGAGAGATGAGCTGAACTGTTTCACTCATCTCCAGGTCTTCATGAGGGAAACGTGTGCAGAGATGGAGCAAAAGGAGAAGCCACAGCACATATAGGCTACGTATGTTGCTCCACCACTTCCGCCCCTTCCTCCATCATCAGTCGCATCTGTCTCCATGCACCACATGTCATGTGTAATTAACCAGTCTGGCGGTTAACCCTTTGCTTATAATACAGACATCTGGGTCCCTGTTAAAAGAACTCCAGCATCTGTTTTGTTCGGCCTTTTTTTCATGCGGAAACTACTATATTTAGGCATACACCACCAAGCACTATCAACTGTCAGATTGATGAAATAATAGAATATGAGCATTGTCTGTACATACACTCACCTACAGCTTTATATACTTGCTCACTTTTAGCCAATCACGTGGCAGCATTGTAATGTATAAAATACAGGTAAATAGACCGTATAGCTGTAACCCTGTTCTCATGATAGTATTAGCTGACCAGAGAGAAACTTGAGGTCTTCTCCTGCTATTGTGGTCGATCCTCTTCATCTTGTTCTGTAAAGTTTTTTTTCTCCCCAAGGCGCTTAAAGTGTTCACTATAACAGTATTTGTCTTTAGCTATTGTACCTAGTCCTTATATCTGTGTGTATTTCAGGACTGTCGCAAGGTGTTCTTTTGGGTGTGTGATTACACTAGACACAACAGGATGTTACAGTTGTGTGTGAACAATAGTGTTATGGAGGCCAGGTATGGGAATGGTTTTATCATTAACAGTACAACAACACAGATACAGGAAGGTCATTTGGAGCGGGCCACAGTTCCTTTGTGTAGCCTCCGTAGATGCGGTGCGTATTTTCTCCTTCTTCTTTCTGTTTTCCATCATCCGTGTTTCTCTCAAGTGAGCTGCACACTGTGTCTGTTTCTGCTTGAAGGATCCGAACAATAGCTGCTGCTTTCAACATTGCCAGCTCATACAGTATAGGGCCACTGCCTTATGTTTTAAGCCCGTCTTTGAAAAACACATCAGTTATGACCACCCCCTCCGCTGATGTTTTTCTGCCGCTGACCTGATCTCTGACAGAGCCTGGGCACTGGACTGTCAACAAGGTATGGTTATCCTTCACTGCAAGCTGACAGAGGCATTATTCCAATGGGAAATGTTTGACTAATGGGCATTTTTACTACACAAGCACTGACTATGCCCTAGACTCAAAAAAAATGACATCATGTTCGAGAGACATGACTGAACACCATTAAATCTAACTAGTGATGCATTAAGTACATTGTCTTACCTTTGGAGAAATTAGTCTGAAATCCAAAGTATTTTTCAATATTAATTCTGAATAGCATAAAATGAATCACATGATAGCTGCATTATAAACCAGTACATTTACCCAGCTGTAAATTACATTATCACTAATAATACGAATGGTGCCTCACAGCTCCTCGTGTATACACGTGGGCTTCCTCCGAGGTCTCTGGAGTCCTTCCACTTTCCAAACACATGCTGGTAGGTGGACTAGTGAATCCTGCATGTTCATGTGCCTTATGATGAACTGGTGTCTCTTCCAGAGTGTATTCAATCCTTATACCCAGTGTTCCACCCAACAAAACAAAACAAAAACAAAAAAACAATGACCCTAATCAAGATTAAGGTAAATAAATGAGTAAATGAACTAACGCTGATATGCATAAGAATAATAGGACATTCTATTATTCTTGTTTTCCAGCTGGGGTTTACAAGAGGTTTGTTTATGCCACCTTGAAAATGACTTTGGAGCATTTCCAATTGGCACTGAAATAGCTGAAATATCTTCCCGGCTGTCACTGTCAATCACCTACAGGCGTATTTCATCCGTCTTTGACAAATATCTCTGAGAAAATCTAAGTGCACAATTAGTGGTCTCCATTCCAAAATCACTTCTGTCCATTTCCCAAAAGCCAAGGTTTTTTTTTTCGTGAGGCGCTGAGGTACACGGGCAATTTGAGAAACATCTGTCACTCCATTACATTATAAAAGCACTGACAGAAAGGCCAAAATGTCATTTTACAGGATCAAGAATGCAAAATATATAAGGAACACAGGACCATATACCATGTGAGATACACAGCAATTAACGGCCATGCCAATGGCCAATCTTTTTTATTTAATGGATAAAAAAAAGAGTTATATATTTAAGTTATCGAGTAAGCTAAAGAAAACCAAATCAATATAATAATAAAAAAAAGATTAAAAATAATTAATTTACTTGCATGTAAGTGAAAAGGAAGGCAAATAGATTTCTTTTCTAAAAAAAAAAAAAAGAAAGAAAAGTACTGTATTGCTTTTATGGATTTTATACTTACGTTATGGGTATGACATGACCATTTTCTTAATCCTCTACCGTTCAAAAGCCCTTATTCCCAGTGTGTATAACAGGAATAGCAGTTTTGACCCAGGGTTTATGCTGAGGTAACGTATGCTATCTTTCTCAGGGCCTATACAGATGTAAAGTATGCTATCTTTCCCAGGGGCTTCGGGCAAAGGCAAGATAACACACTACTGCATTGCCCTAGCTTTCTAATTCTCCCTTTGCCTCCCAGCTTAATTGAGAATCTGAACAAACAAATTAATCATTGCAGCCCATAAAAATGACAGGATTCATGCAGTAGCATTCTTCATTCTCTCTAATTTGCTGCATGTATGTGTGTTGTTGTGCCCCCTCCAAACACTCCTACACATCCTCCCCCCAACCACACACACACACACGCACACACATACTGTACACACACACTTAGACGACTTTCCTTATGTGCTGAATCTGCGACTTTAGCTGTTATGAAAATTACAAATAGTTGTCAAGGTTAACGAGTTAATATTCTCATTCAATATTTATTTTATGGGCACAAGAGAGCGTCTCCCTTCACCACATCCCGCTGCCGAACGTGGATGGCTTTGTTAATCAAAATGACAAGGACAGTGTCCTTTTGATAATCCCCTGAATCATTGAGAATAAAAAATGAACTTTATTAATCAGCAGGCCCTGATTAATTGTTATGGAGTGGAGCCGTGTCCATTGGCCCCACGTTTCTGTAATTTCCACTGAAGCCTAACAATCTCCCTGATGATTTGAAGCCCTTTGGGCCAGCGTGGAACAAAGAAGCACGGCAATAAATAGTCAGAGCCGGCGCTCTTCCTCCTGGCTGAGCTGAAATATAGTTGACAGTTATAAAATACTATGATATCCTCTTCTCCGCTTATAATTTTAGCATTTGCATACGAACACAAAAGAATTCAGGTGGGGCTTCGGAGATCAAGCAAAATGAGGCCATAAAATGAAGACAATAAACAAAGATGGATTCTGGCTCTAAAATCATTGCGAGCCATATGAATATTTTGGCTTGAGTGAAGTGGCTTCATTACAGGCTACTAGTCATCTGTTCCTGCTTACATACCGTATGCCAAATTGCTGGTTATACTATACCTGTGGTCTAAAGATCTTTTCAGCTTGCTCTCATCTACTTCCCCTGACGGCTCGACTCGAAAGCGTATACAGTATGGACTAAGTCACTACTCGCAGTGCAGGGGAGGAAGCTAATAACACAGTGGATTTTTCAAACTGAATGTACTTGTCCCTGTCAGCAAGTATAATGACATTTTTTTTTTATTATCTCTTTGGTCATTTAAAGCTTTATGTCTCTTTATCTTGGCATAGTTAACAAACACGTGAATGACCATACATGCCCAAAACCAAAGAATAAATCAAAGAAATTGAGATGGCTATGTGTGTTCATGTATACTCACAGCTATATATTAATTTAAGCTATTTACTTTCATGAGCAGCACTGTTTGTAAGATTGTTTGTATTATTTTTAATGCTTTTATTTTAATATTTTAATTATTATATATAATAAATTGCTTTTTTTTAAAAATTATATATATGTAAAAAAAACTTAACACAACTGAACAAGGTGTTCATAACAATTTTGACTTAGAAACAGTAAATACCATCCAAGAAGAAAAACTAATTTTTCCCTTTCCTAGTTTTTTTTTTTTTTTCAGAATTTTTAATTATAATAAATATGGTGATAAATGAGTAGCTAAAAGCAAGGCGGTGCCTGATGTAGGGGTAATATCACTGCGTGCCTTTTAAACAGAGGAACACAGCAGTGGTGGCCTTTCTAATTTCAAAGAGAAAAACAAAAGAATGCAACATTCAAAAAGCAACCAAAATGCCTTCTGCCCATGGGTAACTGCAAATGGGTGATCTTACATCTTCACTTGAGTCAAATTTATAATGAAACAACAAAAGAATAAACTATTGTCTTTCTGCAGAAGCTTGGTCCCGATTATTAAATTGTACTCACATTCGGGAGACAAACTTCACAGTCAGTGTGCAGAGCAGAAAACCTTGCAATGACCATGACCTACTGTAAAGTAACATATTTACTGTATATGCACCTCATTTTTGATTTAAGACAGTCTTGAAAAAAATAGTATATCCTTTAAGATGTGAATGGTACAATAAAAAAATAGATTGAGAAGTCAAGAAATAAAATATATTTTATTACAACAGAATTTTTCTAACGCGTTGTCATTTTATATAGTAATGGGTAGGTCAGAGAGAATTGTTTGGCAGACACATAGACATATATAAAACAATTTAAAAAATAATATTAAAAATAATAATAATAATAAATATATATACTCATGCAGTTGTAGATATGGTAAAGTTTTGGAAGGAGTGTCCAGTGTTGGCTTTTTGTAACTGTCAGATTTCAGGCTGTAACTTTAGGTATTCTAAAATGGGAAAGTTTAGGACAGAGAAAATTGCAATTTCTGTGTTTTGTCTTATTAAATTTTTGAAAGTGAAATGACATGCTGGTGAAGGAAAGTTTATAAGAACTAACTTGATTTGCAGATGTTCTATGACAATGAATGCATTCTCCTTTAACAACACGTCCTGTTTTATTCCTTACATAGTTTCTTGTCTATGATCATTTCACCATTGTCGCTAGTAGGAGAAAACCAAAGCTGTTCCATGTTCCCTTTTTTTCCATGCATGGGAACAGCATTCAGAAAAGATGAGTTCCTGCTGTTTGATTTAAGACCTTACATTCTGTGAAGCTTCGGTCAGATCATCTCAAAGGTCAGACTCTTTTTAGAATGTGAGCAAAATAATTCTGCACACATAAAAAACGTTTATAATTAATATATCAAACGAAATGCGGCTTGTGAAATTCCTGTGTAATTTACATGAGTATGCGTCTGCCTCAGATCTGCACTGTAGTTCTGACCATGAAACGGAATATACAAGCTTGCAAGTTTCTTTTTTTTCTCATTGAACTGATTTACTGCAGCAAAAAGAGGTAGTGATGGAAAGCTAATGAATGATATGCTCTTTGTTTTATTATACACTTTTTGTCATGTTTCTTTTGTTTCTGCCAGAAAGTGAAGCTTCTGTCACTCTTGCTTTTTTTAGTCTACTCTTTCATTGCATTTTCAATTGAACAAAACTAATCTCAACTAAGTCACTTTATATTACCAGGCTAACAGCTAAACATCTGTTTGTTTATGAGCCCACTACAGTCGATATTTTTCATTATACAGAATTAATGGGAAATGTTTCTTTCCCCCATTCCGATCCCCTGCGTCGTCACTTAATCTATTCCACGTAGGTCATCCACCTTTACCCCTTCATCTCTGTATATAAATGAACGAGAATGCTGGGAAGAGTGTGAATATTTTACAAAAAGCCGTCAGTCCCACTGCGCCGCAGCGGAGTGGGTGGGTTTGGTGTGGCATGCCGTTAATTGTGGAGGTGTTTTATCCATCACCGTGAATTATTCAAGGGGATTGTTAATAGCTATCCCAGATCCAGGAGGTTTGAGGAAGGAAGACGAAAGCCTGCTGCAGAGTGAGGCATCATTACCGCCCGCCTCTGATCTGAATCTGCCTTGCCTTCAGTCTCCCGAGCCTCCTGTGTTGCTGTCGAGACCAGGAAACAAACAAACTGCCAACCAGGAAGTCATAAATCTGGAGTGAAGGCGAGCAGGGCCAGCAAGTAACAACCTGCACTGACTTTCGACAGGAGCAGCACAGACGAGCTCACCCATATTAGTTTATATGACTTTTTTTTTCTATACTGCTGCTTTGCATTTTTATTTTCTTCTTCACATGCTTATAGAAAGAATGTGTCTGTCCCATAGAGTTTTTTTTTCTTATAACTATCACCTTTTCTCTTTAAGATCTCCTTAGTTTGTCATAGACTTGTCTTAGAAAATAATGCAAATGTGAAGTTTTAATGGAGAACGGTAAAGAATAATCCATCCAGTGCAACGGTATTTCAAAATGTAGTAGCATTTTACCACCTGCACACACTCTCTGAAGAAACATTCATTATAGTGTCTCCAATGTCACGGTGTTCTTTGTTGCCACTTTAAAAAATTGATTTTGACAATATTTTACAGTATTTTTAAGTTTAGATTGTATCTTATTTTCCAAGGGCAAAAGAAAATACTGTCAAAAAATGTCCTTGTGTTGGAATAAATGAAAGTGTTTGACCTTCGTTTACACTGTGGGATTTTTTCTTTTCCATTACATAATGTTAATGTACCTGTTAATGACAATGGAACAGTTTTTCATTCAGCTGATGTTAGCTTTTGCATCTAGTGGAAAATATTTGAATAAACAAACTTCATTTCTATACTTACGGTTTATTTTATCTTGTTAGATTTATTTTTAAATACTTTTATAATGTATTATTGACACAAACACTTGTACTATTACTTAGTTTAACATTACAAATATAAAACTCCTGAAGGTCTCTTCTTCTTTCATCCATATGGCTCTATTTTTTACATCAGTTCATTCATTTCAGCATCAATTTATTTAATTTATTTTTAGCATCTAAGTGAGTTTATCAATGTTAAAAGAAATCAAAAGCAAGTCAAATAAAAATAAAAAAATCCAAATAATGCCAATACGCTCCATAGAAAATAGCATGCTAAATTAGGTAATGTTCATTGACTATACAACTTTTGCACCAGACATCACAATGCCTGTCTGCCATAGTCCTGCCCACTCCTGGGTGAAAAAAAAATCATATTACTAACAAGAGGCCGGTGTCAAAACTCACACACAAAACCAGTCAAGGTAACACTTTCAGTGTTAAAATACATCTAATAATATTATGTCATCTTAAACAACACTTTGTATCTAATGATTGATCCTAAGTAGCTTAGATTTGCCTCTGAACCATCCATGTTATGTTTCACTGCTAACAAAAGCTACAAAGCCAACTAGCTTCTAACACAAGGCTTATTCCTCAAATGTGTCTCTAAGCCCTCACCAAGGGCACTACTTGGTGTGTGGAACAAGGGATTCAACCACAGAACAGTTAGTTACTTTAACTGTTAATAGTTAAAACTGTTAAAAGTCAGTATTAATTAACATTACCTGCACATCATTAAATGAAGTGTAAAGCAGAGCATATTCCATAACATAACCTAATTAGCACTGAATGAGCTATAGCTATTGCTAAATCCAAGAGGAAGCACATATTTGTATATCATCAATTTATGCGAAATTTGCTTCAAACATAATTATCTATAAAAATACATAGAAGCCTAATTTTTTGCTGATGCCTGTTTAGACTAGCAACAATTCCAGTATCTAACATGACAGGCTAGGCAGCAAGTCACATTTTAGTTAATGGTAGATACTGGTTATTTAAGAATATTTAACTTCTTGATAATTCATACGCAATTAATGTAGTGCTAGACATGCATGTGATGAGCAAATTTACAAATATTCAATGATGGGTTCAGGCAATATAGATACATATAACATAGACAGAGTCCCTTTAAATGAAAATCAACTAGTTTAAAAGACAGTTTAAATACCTTTGACATAAAAACATAACATTTATTTAATTTCAGATAAATCAGTTAACAACATTTACTTGGTAATAAGTGTACAATTAAAATAGCACCTTTTGGCTTGTACTTGGTTACATGTTTTCCCCAGATATTTCCACTTTTGGTTGAGGAACTCTTTGACACTTTATCTATACTTTCACGTTTAAATCCTCAGTGGTTTCGCATATCTGTTGACATGCTTATCAATCATATTGCCCTAACTGAACAAAACCTAACTGGGTTATTATTTCCTCACTGGAATTCCTTAACATATGATCCACACTGGTGGCTTCCAATCCATCTTGACCATGAGGAGACCCTTCAAATGGTGATCTATGAGTCCAGGGAACAAAAGCCTCTCCTTCAATGACAAAACCCAAGTGCATCAACCAGTCCCCTTCTTGTACAACTAATTCCAGCCATGGCTATTCAGAGTTTGCCCTGTGGCTACAGAGAGCACTCCATTCTCCAGAAATAGCCATAGCTCATCTTTCATAAGTGCTCAGGTTGTCTTATTGAGATGATGGCAGTGGTGGTGGTGGTGGAGGGAGAGGAGGAGGAGGTGGTTAGAAGAGCAGGCCGGGTGTTGTTCATTTGAATGTCTGTCTCTTCAATGAGCTAAGTGCTTATGACACAGAGTTAATATTGAAGTTTTGGGAGTGCTCAGTGTTGTGTCGCTCTTGGGCCCCAAGCGTGCATCCAGAACACGAAACTTGTCATCAGACATCTTATCATAAGTGTCTAGCTGTCAGAAATGGCCAGTGTTTGCACTTAAACATTGCTATGTGCTAATATTACATTTGCATATAACGATTTTTTATAAAACTAAAACCCTTATTGTGAGTTAATATAAGAATTTATTTACAACTGTGTATAACACACTAATAGGGTAATACAGTATACATTGGAATTTAAAGGTTACTATAAATTACTATTCATTTTCAAAAAATATATTACAACTATGTAAAGTTTATTTTTTTAAAGTTTTTTTTAGTTACCATAATAAAGCCAGGTGTAACAATCATTCAAATGTATATTATCCTTATTCCTAATATATATTATCATTATCCTTAAATCCTTAAACCATAGATCTCTTTGGTAACAATTGTTTGCATGGTATTTGCATGTTCTCCCCATGCTTGATGGAATGCTCCAAGTATTCTGGTTTCCTCTTGCAGTCCAAAAACATGTAGATTGGCTAACTGGCATTCAATGGTTATTGATATTGCCTACTTAGCACACCATGGAGGTTAAGCTGGTGATCTCCATAGCCTTGCTCAAAGGCCTGTTTCTTGTTCAGCACCATTTCCTGCTGGTTTCCACAGCCCAGCAACCCTGCAGAAGTCTAAAGGATGAAATCCCATGCCAGGTTTCTGCCAGACCCAGGGTTTCTGCATGGCCAAGAATAGGCCTTAAATGTCAGGAATGAATCATGCTATATGCAAGAATATACCATCTGAGATATGGCTTGTTTTAGCTTGTTAGCTTCAGGACTATCATGCTAGCACGACCACCTGGCTTTGTGAATGTTGTGCCGGCACCAGTTCATGGTTTTGTGTGATTAGTTTGTCCGGTTAAAGTGCATGTTTCAGGTAGTTTGTGTTGCATTTGCTTACCTCTTATTCATCTTATAAGTGTATTTATCTTGTGTCTTTTGTTTCACTTCGCTCTCTGTTCCATTCCTGGATAGTATGCTAAACCCATGCTATGCTATACAGTACTAACCTTAATGATTAGTCATGCTAATGCAATGCTAAGTTCTAGCTTATAGCCCTACCTCCCGAACAGCTTCCTGCTAAATAATAAAAAATGTCTATTATATTAATCACTACAGTATATACAGTATATATCCTATGCTATATGAAAGAATATACCATCTGAGATATGGCTTGTTTTATTTTTCCTACTTTGTTAAACAATAAGCACTGTTCTGCCATGGCTAACCCAGTGTAACGTATGATTATACAAGTGATAGCGTAATAGAAGGACCCCTTTAATAACCAGTAAATCATCTGTAGTAGGAACTGCTGTCAATTAGAACCAAGAATTCATCGGCCCTGTAGTGTAAATTGGTATAATGCATAGCCAAACACAAGCAATTATTTTCATATGTTTCTCTTTATAGCTAGGTAGATTTTTACACTATAAATCTTTCAGGGAGCAAACATAGATATGAAAATATTTGTGACAGAAAATTAGTTTTTCTTGCTTTGGACCCATAGTCAGAGCACATTAACAGACTGTGAAGGTTATTCAGGGCGCTCAGATGGTACTAGGTCACTTGGCAGCATCCTCCTCTAAATGTTATCCACAAATCACTAGAAGCTCTCGTGCATGGCTGTCCTGGGCAACTTCAGTGCAATAAATCTGGGCAAATTAACCATGAACCCAAATCCCATGTAATGAAATGTGCTTTCTGGACCTGTTTTTATGCATTCCTGCAGAGCCTCAGGATTTGCTGCTAACTAATAAGTTTACCTTGAAAAAAATATAAAAAATCTGGTATCAGAATATAATTTAATAGTTTAATTCTCTCTGCACTGGCTATGTTCTCTACTGGTATTTTTTCACAGGGTAACATTTGTGTAGAATGTATTTTCAGTGTATAAATATCTTTTGTAATTAAAGAATAGCGCTCTTAGCTGCACATCAGTAAACTTGCAATGCTTGATCAGGGCCCTCAGTCAGAATTCTAATAGTCTTGTTTTGTTTCATTTGAAAGATCTTTCCAGTGCTGCCCAGGAGACTACTGCAAAAAGAATTCAATGACCCATAATAGATGCCATTTGCGTAGGCTCCTGTCTAATTGTTCTCCAATGGATATGATAAAATTAGAATCCCATTTTGATTGCATGCTTGCCATTTTAAATTGAATGGCAAAATCGCAGTGTGGTGAGATGCCTGTAAATCTTCTGTGCCATCCACTAACACTCCTGTCTCATTGAAAATACATAAATAAAACACACAAGCGAAAATCTCTGGCTCACTATCGTTGAAAAACACGTTTTTATAAATGCCTAATAAAGGTGTGGCCGTCATCTCCCTATGACATATTTCATAGTTGTTCTTTAACAACAAATCATGGGTTCTTGACGCATGGCACCTGAATACAGAACAATGGAGAGATGAGGGCGAGATTGTCTTCATTAGGCCCATTAATATTCATAGAAAGTAGAAAATCTGACACCAGAGCGGACTTGGTAACCTTTTCTCATATTAGATTTTTTTTCTCTATTCCTTAACACAATTAAAGTCCAGCAATGGCTTAATTAATGCTGCTTTTTGTCAGGCGCTTTAAAGAACTGTCAATTTGGCCTCGGTCTGCCTGTCAGGGAGGAAGAAAGACAGTCATCCCACTCTGCCGCGAGACAGCCGCAATCATGGGGAAAGTCAAATTTCCAGACACCTTGCCAAATTGATTCTTTTAAGGGTTTTCTTCTAGATTATCCTTTTTTGTCATTTCTCTATCCTCTGCAGCAGGCTGAATTGTAGAATAAATCATGGGTGGATTCTGGGATGTTTTCTTTTTTCTTTATACATGAATGTCTGTTTTGAGTTACACAGAAGCCTTTGTTTTCCTTAAATCTGAGAAAGAGGCATATTTCATATCTATGTATGTACAGTATATATGTATGTATGCATGCATGTATGTATGTATGCCTCTATCTATCTATCTATCTATCTATCTATCTATCTATCTATCTATCTATTTATCTGTTGGTCTGTTAATTTGTCTGTCTCTGAGCATGTGATGCTGTATAATGCAGTTGATTTGTTCTCTCTCTCTCTCTCTCTCTCTCTCTCTCTCTCTTTCTCCCTGCATATATCTCTCTATGTATTTTGTATATATTTTGGTATTTCTGTATATTTCTAGCTATCTGTCTACCTGGCTGGCTCCATGCTTACCTACCTACCTACCTACCTACCTACCTACCTATCTATCTATCTATCTATCTATCTATCTATCTATCTATCTATCTATCTATCTATCTATCTATCTACCTACCTACCTACCTACCTACCTACCTACCTATCTATCTATCTATCTATCTATCTATCTATCTATCTATCTATCTATGTTTTTACCTGGCTGTCTGACTACCTGTCTGTCTCTGAGTGTGCAGTGGTGTATAATGCAGTTGATTACAGCAGTACACCTGCACATTGAAGCATGAGACTCCCTCAGAGCAGTTATGAGATTAAAACTGAGTCAATACAGCAGCAAAATTCTGCTCTTTGTTGAATGTCACTGCAAAACACATCAGAAGAAGCGCACACCCATTTCCTCGAGAGTTGCGCTGTCATGAGGTGGAAGCTGCAAGCTGTCCAAACAAGCTGACAGCTGAAATGGCTCCTGCTAATGACTGATTTCCCTCTTGTGTGCATTTTTGATCAAAAAATAACTTACAAATGTCAAGACGAACCATCCAGAATGGCTGTAATAGCTGCCTGGAAAGAGATCTAATGGCATCTAATGGCACAGCGGTGATTTGATGATCTCAAGTAATTATTTTGTTTCAAAATCAGTCTGTAGAAGTCTCAGAGATTAAACAGGGTTTTTGGTATATGGTTATATACAATCATGTACATAAATATAGTAAATGAGTAATGTTAATTTTAGATTATATTCATGATACACATGTGCAGTACATTTCTTTAAATAGAGCGCATCTTTGTTCTGATATGTCTTGTTATGCCAAGGTTTAAAAAATTAGAAAATCCAAGTGGTCAGAGGCACAATAGCTCTAGGGTCAAGGGTTCAATTCCCGCCTCAGGTCCTTGTGTGGCGTTTGCACATTCTCTCCCTGTGCTTGTTGGGTTTTCTCCAGGAGCTCAGTTTCCTCTCACAGTCCACAGACATGCAGAGTAGGCTACTTGGTGTTTCCAGGTTGCCTGTTTTCTGTGTGTGCTTCTGTGCCCTTTGATGGACTGGCGCCCCGTCCAGGATGTACCCTGCCTCATGTCCCCAGTCCCCTGGGACAGGCTGTACAGGAGCAGCGGTATAGAGAGTGAGTGATTGGTCAGTAGATGCTGAATAATTTTCTACAACAGCAAATCTGACAGTCACGTCATCTGTAATTCAAATCACAGGTTTATAATAATGAGCTTATTTTAATACGCTTTTGTTTCTATAGTAACAGCTCGTTCGCACAATCTACTAATCCAGACTCAATAAAAATGATGGTGTTGGTATTTAATGATAATGCAAGTATCATTCTTACGCTGAAGCAGATGTTTATATGATATTAGTGGATAGAGTCATGGGTGTAATTTGTCTACCCTGGGAAAGTTTTCAGGAAAGAAGACCTTGTGCTTTCTGGTGTCTCGGAATTTTTTTTTTTTCCGTCTAATCATTATTAAAAGGAAGAAAAAATTTAGGTAAGTAAGAGAAGTGTCTCATGGCAGATAGCATTGGAACGAGAAGCTAAAACAACTTCAAGATGTGCTTTTATTGAAAACTTTAAGATATTAACAGTACCTCTGCTTTGGGTCATTGATTTTTTCCCCCTATAACAATGTGCTATATTTTCTTTTATTCCTTACATGCCATATTATAATTATTATAACAGTTTGTTTTGTATGTACTGTATATATAAAATGAAAGTGTGTTGTATCCCTGTGACTCCTTGATGCCAAAAAAACCAGCATATAGACAGATGAACATACCTCGACGAGGTACAACAGTTTTAATTCTCAGCAATGCGCTCATCTTCATGCTGTCAGCAAATGCGGATTGAATATGATTCCTCGATCACATCTATTATAAGGTGTGAAGCTGGGGAATTGAAATGCCTCCCCTGTATTAATGAACCAGTATTCACCATTATGCTGAAGAAGGTGTAATGTTTCTGTCAGGTGCCTGGCTGGGGGAAACAGATTGAAACAGCAAAAGCTTCACTCTTAATGCTGAATGCAAAACAATGATGGCTTCACACTGTAATCATGTCAGTGTACGAAAAGAGCGGACTAATTGGAATTATACTAGTACAGGCAGTGAGCTCATTAAAACCATGCGCACTACCTCATGATAAACAGTCACTTTAAGGGACTGGCACTAATGTGATGAGGCAAAAGCTCTATTTTGCACTTGCCGATGAACACATCTCCTGTTTAAGCTCCTTAGTCTCACATCCTGATACATTCGGGAACGGACGCCTAATTGCCAGTGGAAATTAGCATGATGCTAACAAAGCTCATTCCACTGGGAAGGATCAGAAATGTTTCTTTAATGGACTTTCACCTAATTGTGGTTTTTAAGTGGGATTTAAAGTGGCAATAAAATAATTAAAATTTGTTACTGAAACGTAAAAAAAAAAAAAAAAAGATAAAATGGTAAGAGAAAAAAATGTAAATGTTACATTCTCATAATTTATGAAGATTTAAAATGGTTTGTGAGCTGAAAAAAAAATGTCTTTCGGTTACACAGTGGACAGGGCAGCTATGTTTGTTACCAGTTCCAGTTTCGTGACAAGCCAGATGGCAAGCCATATGTAATGAACGGCAAGTCACCGATATGCAAGCCAAGTAGGAGGGGAAAATGCATTGTATTTTTAATTGCTTCCAATTAAACTGCATTCATGAGAAAAACAAAAACAGAATCATATTTTAAGATCGAATCATTGCCTGGGCTCTCTCGCAAAAATGGGACAATGTCAAGTAAAGGTTAAATAACCTATTTGGTGGCGGCAACAACATGGTGTGGTGTCTTTGTTGAAATATTTAGTCACACTCACTGCTTATAATAAATCTCATAGAGCTCAACTTATGCAATGATTCCATCATGTTTACCACAGTCCTAATAAGACCATATGTATGATATCAAGATTGACAGTCGCTATGGTAATGAGTGAAGCCCATTTTTCCAAGCGAAAATGATTTCCACTCTAACAACATCTATTTAAAGCATGTGTAGTTAAGCCAGCCTTCTTATATAATGGGCTATTTCATTGTTACATTATTTTAAATATGTCAAACCTTGGGGCCATTTGAAAGGTATGTCAATTACAGTGGCGTATTGGACATCTCATGTGTCAAAACAATGTGATGAGGCCCGCCATCTTGCGCCTGGCTGCTTACAGTTGCCTTGCACCATTATAAGCAGGCCATGATGACACTCAGACACAGGAGTGACAGTTAGGGCGAGCAATTGAGACTCATTTCGCTCATTGTTAAATTGATCAGGGCTAAAAATAATGCTTCATCTCTCACACCTCTCCATCACACTTCATTACATTGCGCCAAGACAGACTCCTTTGTGCCATTTTGCCTGTATTCAAATCTCTGTAATACCATCTCATGTTTAAAGACTGACCGTGAGTCCCATATCAGGTCTTAATGACCATAGCTGGCCGGCTGGTAATATGTCACTGTTCGCAGCCGATCACCCGGTGGGGAATAGACCATGCCAGTCTTAGTAATTGCACACACGGAGAGATTTATATCGCCATTATGTTCACCCATAAGAAATAATTCAAACGCAGGATAAAGTGCAATATGTGCCTGTTACAAATCCCTAAACTTTCCACGCATACACTCCAGCCTTGTCGAATGCATTTTATACCACTGTATATGAATTGCTCTGCATAAAAAAAAAATAATAATAAAAAGAAACATGTACACAGTTCGAAGCACTTTCTCTGTGAGACGCCTGGGAGTTCTCCTAATTGCTGACAGGCAGATAAACAATTTGTAAGAAAGTGGAATAAAAAGATAGACTTGTTGCTCAAAGGTGATTTCCTGTCAAGTTTCGATTTGCTCTCTTCTAGCCGAGCAAAATGTGTTGGGCAACATGCGTCTACTCTTTGATCATTTGGGCGAGTGAGTCAAACTCAAACACTGCTGAGCATACCCCGCGCTCCTTGGCTTTTCCGATGCTTTCCTGGAGCTTTCGACATTGCATGATTGAAGGAGCTGCCAGTGGAACTCTCTCAGCGTTGTTGTTCAACCTCCTTGACTTCTCCTCACGGGAGCCAGCAGGTGTGCGCTGACGTATAGGCCTGATCACCTTGGTAGCACCTTTAGACCGAAGGGAGAAGCACTCCAAGTGAACAGACCTAATGTTTGACAGGCTAATGAATGGTCTCCTAGGGTTATGCCATATCCTCAGGGTTTGTTGTTGTAGACAGGACACGACAATCATTACAAGGTAATACAATGTACATAAAATAAAAAAAATAAAAAAATTCTTGAGAGTAACATAACTATCAGAAGGTCCTCTTGATGGATGAACTCTTTGCAAGGCTAAAGAGTTTTCTCCCTGTCTGTCAGAGTAAAGTCAAAGGCGCATTTTACTGTGTGTGAGTCTCCTTTGAGGCTGTGGGAATCAGCAATGCAGCAGGGAAGTGCCATGTTGTCTGGAAGCAACAGCCATCAAGAGCAGGTCAGTCACTTAGAGCACTTGTCCTTCTTCAGTCCAACCACTACCTCAATACCTCTCTCTCTCACACATATTCTCTCTCTCTGTCTTTCCTTGTCTCTCTCCCTCTCTGTGCCTGGCCTCGAGGGGCTTGCTCACCAGTGATAGCCCCAGTCAGATCATACCCATGCAATCAAATAGAGTTTTATTATATCTGTCTTCCCGGCGCCCAGCACTCCACTGCAAAAACATGTTTTGTTCTCTTTAACCTATTCCGTTGGGGACGCAAACCAACAGTGACACTGTCATTTGCGAGCGATGCAATAGGACTCCCTCGTGGTCCAAATGTCAGATTACACCACGCAGTACTAGTTATCCTCCCTAAATATAGTTCCTTGGGTATAAGCGGCTGTCGCAGGAAATTCACGGTTTCACACACATGGCCTTTAGTGGGACACTGTCTCAGGCCTTGAGAAGTTGTTAAGATCAAGCTAATTGTAAATTCATAACCATTTCTGGGCTCACTGTGGGATTCAAAGAGACAGAAGTACCTCGCCTAGGCCCTCCGCACGTCAAATTATGGACACGAGTTCCTTCTTGGAAGTCACGTTGAAATGAATTTCACGTCTCCTGCAAGGTTCCATCAACAAACCGATATGTTATGGATGAGTTCTCTTAAGTGCCTTAGCCTCTCTGGAGATTACTAGCACCTCACACGATTGGTTAGATTTCCTCTCTTTCCATCCTTCAAACCTTAGACCCTGTATTCTTGACCCTTGCCACATATCACTGTATACAGAAAGCTTATACTCGATCACCTGTCACCAGACCATAATTTTGTATCAGCAGTAGAGAGAGTGTGATGGCAGTAAAGAGAGTTTAATGGCTCAGCGGTGTGCGTATGAGAAAGGGGATATCTCTTCCCATGGTTCATTTATTTCGAGCCCTATCAAAAGAAGATAGCTTTTGTCGCAGCGCCGATACATGTGCAAGGCCATCTGTTGGCCTGGATAAGGATAAGCGTAGTACAAATGAGCCATCACAATTCAGATAATGGTATAGGGCCATATTGTCCATCATTGCACCACAATTCATTCTGATGTTAAGTTGATGTCGTAGAACATCCAAGCATTAATTTGGACAGAAGTATAGTTACATTTAAATAGTCTCATACAGAGCTAGCCACATGACAGACTAACTAATGATAAATGAAATATGAGCATCTGTGCATTGAAAAGCTGAGTGAATCTATCTGTAAATATTACTTTGACAAATTAAAAAAAAGGTGTTTCTTTCCATTTTCAAAGGCACCTTCACCAGGTCCATTAGCTTTCCAAGTCACATAACTTTCATCCAAACCTATTTTTGTACCTTTTTTGGATGTCCCGTCAAATACAACAAATTATATCTGAGTTGCTACCAACTGTCTGGCTATGAATGGAAGTGCCTGAATTCCAAGGCCTCCTTCTTCCATGACCTTCAGCCTGTCTACAGAACTAAACTTTTGATGATCGGTGTAATTGTGTGAGTGGCTCTGTGACTGACAGGTCCAGAAATTGTTCCAAAGGAAAAAGTGACTAGGTCAGTCACAGGCACAACTGTGAGAGAGAGCCATAAAATGATGTGAGTATGATGTAGTGAAACCTGTTTCCCCCCAGAAGCACAGAAAGCCCCATGTTCCAAATTCTCAAACGACACAAAACACTTGGTCACCATGGAGAACATTTCTTTTGAGAGTCTCTTAATTATGATTTAAGTCGCTGTGTATAAACTTAATGTGTAAACCAAAAATTCAACATTTTTATAATAAAATGTATTTCAAAAGCTTTATGAATGTGTGTATACTGTGCATATACAGATGATCTTTTGTTGTGCTCTTTTTTTGGTTAATTTGAAGATCTCATAAAACTACAAAGCAATAAATGTTTAGGATAAGCGTTAGTACCCATTGTTGATGGATACGTTTGTAGTTAAAAGGTTAAAGCTAAAAATAAGCTGACCAGCTTTATTGTAATCAGTGATATTATTTCAGGTTGAAGCCCACCAGGCAAAGCTCTCTGCCTAACTTATTAATGCAAAAAAATGTGTAAGGTTGAGTTTTACACCTTGTTTATGCTAAGTTGTACCTTCATCATCGTCAGCCAAATACACTCAGAGAGGAGAAATAAAAAAAGTAGTTCAGAAAAAAGTTAAGTAAAATAGAGTCTACTGTTTTAAAATTCACATATACTATAAACTTCATACATACATACATACACTTATACGTCATATAAAATTCAGCATAGAATTAAAAAATTAACAAATATATTCAATCTATCTAAAATATTTAGTTTAGATTCTCTAATTAATACAGTATCTACTGATGCAGGTGTTCATAATGTTCAACATTTTGAATGGGTCCAGCAGTCAATTTAAGATGCATCCACAATTTGCGCAGTACGCTTTCAAAACCTGCGGCTTCTAATCTGGCATTCAACTGCTTTACCTCCAGGCAACATTTTGATTTTATTTATGGCGCAAATTTTACTTTAGGCAAATGCCAACTTGTCATTAAATTCTGACAGACATACAAACAGATATTTTTTTGAGACTGGTTTCTTGTCCTCCAATGTGTAAAATGTAAAGATATATTTAAAATAGCGGATCAGGAAAAACAGAAACTAACTAAATAATTTTTTACTTTTTAAATTTTCTAAATATTATTTTTTGGCAAGTTGCTTAAATGTTAGAGGAATATAAGATTTCGAGATCTGTTATTGTTGGGGAAAAAAAATCGACTTTGGGGTGGTAGCATCTGCATCAACCCACCCCAACACTGATTAAAAGTAAAAGTAAAAAATGCACAATAGGTTATTATATTACAGAAAAAGACATGTAACACTTTCTCTTTATTAAAAGAGAACATTCTGGAGTTTGCTGATTTCTATGTTGTCACACATACAGTATTATGCATTCATATCACTTCTTGGAACTTTCTGAATCTGTTCTGATATTTACTACAGCCAGAGTGAGCGCCATCACATCATCTTGAACCTTAAACTTCTGGATCATCATTTCCTCGCATTATTGCAAATGTGAAAACATTCAAAGCACTGTACTGTATATGTTTTTTTTTTCAGACATCCAACTACATAAATAATCAAGGCCCTGTCCAAACCCAATGAGTAATTACCCCTGTGTAGTGACAGCTAAAGGCAGGAAGGAAAATGACATGCCTCCAGCAGGGAGATGTAGTGTAAATTTTATGAATGACAAAAAAGATTAGTGGAACGACTTGGTACATGTTACCCTGACCTCAGTTGGGGGGCTGTAACATGCAGAGAGTTTGTTGAATACAGAACTCAGTCAGAAAGATAGGATGATCCTAGTTGTATTTTTTTTTCAGTATGTGTGTTTGTTTGTTTTTTTATCTTATGTTACTTTCTGTAATGTTCATGTAATCATGAGTAAAGAGAGGGATTTAACATATTAACATTTAGTAGATTTAAATGTCTAATGAGCAAGCCAGAGGTGATAGAAGCAGAGAATTACTCTCTGATAGAAACCTTGAGAGGACCCAGACATAATGGACAACGGATCATTTATTATAAATCATTCCTCTTTTACAAAATACAACGTACACTGCAAAGTCAAAAAGTTCTAAGCGTATTGGTGGGGTCATGATTGTAAATAAGATATCAACTACTGTACAGTTACATTAGCAGATATTAGGCATGAACCTACAGCATCCAGGTGAAATTATCCATTGATTTTAAAAGTATTTAATGTTTTCGATTATGATATAATTCTAATTATACTACGATTAGTTCCAACCTACAGTAGTAATCTGAGGCATTCCATGCGTGGTGATACAGTAAATAACAGACTTGGATATTTAACTATATCACTCTGCATCACGGGTGTTCTGTCGGTCAGTAGCATGGGTGAAAGTAGCTCAGTATGGTCCACAGTATGGGAAGAGGAGAGAGCAGATGCCTGTCATAACCCATGTTCAAAACCAACCACAGAAGCACTTTCAGCAAGAAAACACATCTCATAATGTTGTCATCATAAAAACACCCACTTTTAAGTAATTCTGAATTGCCTTTGAACCGTCTGTGTCGTTCAGTTCACTGCTAACACAAATTACACAGCTAGTTAACGTCTAACAGATGGCTAAATCTAAAATGTGATATTTTATTCTCATCTTTTGGCTACGTAGTGATGCTAAAAATTTAAAACTACTTTGATCACTGTTAATTACACCTACTGCTGGTATAACTGTCAGTTGCCAGCTGAAATTCAGAATTTATTTTTTTGTTTAGATGCCTTTTTAGTTTTTTTTATAGTGTAGCTATATAATAATGACATATATTAATATTGTGACTAATAATAATAATAATAATAATAATATGGATTACTGTAACTTTCTAACAGCAAATACAGTAGAACCTTGGATTACAGCATAGTTCGTTCCGGAAGCGGGCTCGTATTTTAAAACATTTATAAACCAAATCGAATTTTCCCATAAGAAATAATGGAAACTTTAAATTATTCGTTCCACAGCCCCAAAAAATAAATACATAAAATAATTCACACAAAATATAAAGTAAAAATTTCACGCTGTGTATGTGTGTATGTGTGTGTGAAGCTAAAGTAAGGAGCCCCTCCCCCTCTCCCCGTTCTCGTCTTACACAGTTACCCTTCCTCCACTCTTTTCACACATGCGCGCACACAACGGAAACACTGTTTTATCGAAAAATAAACAAGAAATCTCTCTAATGACACTCAATTGAGTGACACACTAACGAAATCACTGCTGTAAAGTAAAAATAAAACAAATTAACCTGCACTTTACCTTTGAAAAGAATTGTGACAGAGCAGTGTTTCTGTGTAGAGCAGAGAGAAAGGGTGTGTGTGTCTGTGAAGGCAAAAGTAGGTGGGGTCTGTGTGTCTGTGTGTGTGGCATGGTGTCCAATGACGCGCGCACACAGAGACAAAGAGCAGGCTGAGCCTTAAGCAGAAAAAGAAAATGGATTTTTAACCTCTCTAATGAAACTTGCTTTTGCTTTACACGCACGCTGTACACACGCATACAGACACAAAATTTTCACAAAGTTTTAAGCATTTCACTACATTTCGTACTGTGTATGACTGTGTATGTGACAAATAAAATTTGAATTTAAAAATTAAATATGTTTTGCGCACACACATGGTCACAGTGTTATAGTAAACAGTACACGTGTGCATGGATGTTGAGTTTTCCAGTAAGAGACGCTCACTAAGACTCAGCATGGGAGACGATTACCCACAATTCTGCAGTGCAAGAGAGAGAAAAACTGCTGGCTCAGGTGTGATCACGTGACGCTCGGCGTCAAAACAAGAAGCGAATGCGTGATACATGATACTCGTAAACCAAGACTTGTTTGTTTTCCAAGTCAAAATTTACTAAAAATCTTTGCTTGTCTTGCGGGACACTCGCAAACCGTGTTATTCGCAATCTGAGGTTTCACTGTACTAGATAAATTTGACTGTTAGATATAATTTTTTGAGTTGCTAAGATATCATTGTTTTGCAGTGAAGGGTGTAGCTGTTTTTGGGAATTGATTAAAGCCTGTTAAAGAATTTTATGGGAATAAGGAAATGTCTGGATTGCCTTTAATTACCTTTAATGAATTCAGAGAGGACCTAGAGATGGTCTAAACCATAAACCCTCCCTGCCATAAATGTGAAAAGAGCAACTCCAGTCTTGATTAACTGTTTCGCTGGCACTGATTCCGTCACTGGGTAACACCCATGACTCAACCACGACATTGCTGTTTGATTGTTATTTTTGTTCCACCATGTCTCTCTTGCACTATTCAGCAAGGCCTCCACCCTGAGTCTTCTCACTCTGTCTGATCTGCCATTGATACTCTTTTGTGTTGCCTTTCCATAGAGAGGCTTTGTTCGCTATATAATTACAGGGGTATTTCTTTTCAATTGTGTTCCTGAATGGTGCTTGTGAATCTTCTCTGTCTGCCATGAGGTCTGACAGTGAGACAGGGCATGCAGCCATGTTCACACACACACACACACACACGCACGCACACACACCAGCGATGAGTGGCGGAAGCCGATCAAAAAGGCTCTTGCTTTGTGTCAGAGGTCTGATGTCATTGCTCCATAGGGGGAACAACAGAACACAAGAGAGGAGTGCCAGTGTAGATTCCAGACATGTTCTGAGGACATGGGCCTGGTGTGACATGTAAGCCACACTGCTGGCCATGCTGTGGTGCAGAGCTCTACATCAACCCATGTCCATATCTTGTAAAGAAGCTGATGGTCTGGGACAGTCACACATTCATCAAGACAAGCCATTTATTCTCTCGTTTTTAAAATTAGACCATCCATCCCATTAAGACTCCCCAAAGCCTGTATGTGAAAGCTACCAGGCCCAGAATGTGTTTTATTTATATTCAGTTGATGACATGGAATCAAACAAGGTAAATGTTTCTTGACTGGGAATCGGTTCTTGATTCAGGATGAAGAGGCATGTCTGGACAAGCGCTATAAACATATTGTGCCAAAAAGATAAATCTGTCTAGGTGCTTTAAAATGCTGTATCTCTTTGAGCTTCGCTTTAGGAGGAAGGCCTCACAACTCCAGCAGGCAAAAAAAAAAAAATCTATATACAGCAAGCAAGCAGAAATGATATGTGTGTGCTGTGTGATGAATTGCACTTAGCACCTTTTTCACTACCAGATCAGCCAAATTAAAATGATTTATGCAGCGACTAACAGTTTGCACCATGTAGTCTTTGACCAAATGTGACAATAAGATCTTCAGGAACGGAAAACCCGTTTGAGCAGAAGAACCGTGGTTGCACTGCATGCCACAGTAAGCAGAAATCTGGCATGCTGAGATGCATGAACGTTTTGAAAGGGATTGGACAGATGCTCTTCATTTCAAAAGCATTTTCTCATTGCCAACGGCAAATCAACTAAATGCATGTCAGTCACTCCATTCTCTCGCACCACAGAGAATGCTTTTCACTGAGCCTTGCAATTCCATTCCTCTGTTTTCATTCATTTATCTGGAGAAAATATCTGTAGAGGTACATATTACCCTTAGATGTACACAATTTATAAGCATATAAGAGCCTCATATTAAACTGATGGGTCTGTCCTTAGGATGGATGAATTATTTAAGAAGCAATGGAGCAAGTCCATTTTGCACCGAATACGACCACTTTCTGAATTAAATGTCAGACCTTTAATGCTTCTATTACAACACTGAAATATTTAACCCGTTCCCGTTACGTTGATGCTACTCGTGTGTGGCATCTTTGTAGAGTCTAAAGAGATCTACAGTTTTTTTTAGGTTACTAAGGATAAAGAAATGTTTTCATAATAGACCCCGCACCAGTACTTAAATCGGACTGAACCTGATCAGATCCATCCAACATGTAAGAAGAGTACAAAAACCTTTAAGAGTCATGAACGTTTTAAATGCGATTTGAAAAGTGGAAAGGAAATGAAAATGGTAACAATAATAGAGCAAACAGCATGCAGTAAGAGCTGTATGAATTATGCAGGGAAGTGAAGGGTGTGTGCTGGTGGTTGATGGCGAAGATTGAGTTGTCCACTTCCGGCTCACTGGTTTGATATATCCATCATGGACAGCAAAGGAGACCCTGACAGTTGGGCTGCTCAAAGCCAGCTGTTTTCATGCTTTGAAGCTTCTGGATTGTGCAGCCACGTCGAAGGATTGTTGGAAGATTATTAAACAAAAACGGCATCACATGTCTGAGTAACGCAAGTGCTTAAATATTTCCATGTTATATGTAACATGCTACATTAGGATGTTTTTTTAAACATGATATTGTTTACCTCATACTTATACCATGCAATATCAAAGTTCCTGAAATATGAATTCTGATACATTCTGATACATGCATCAGATAATATAGACTTCATAGTCAGTTCATATTGGTATTAAACAGCTTTCTGCCGTGAACAAAATCATTTTAATCCTATCACAAGATCTTGCCCCCTCATCACATACACACACTTTCACAATGATTATGAAACTCACAACAGTAAGACTCAAGATTAGTAAGGAGGTCATCCACATCTCACCTCAGATAAGGCAGAAAAACAATGATGAAATACTTTTTCCTAATGCATCTTTAAGAACCTAGTTTAAAAAATGATCATAAAATTTTTTACATTTATAACATTTACAAATGTATAATCATTTACAGAACCTAAGTATAACATATGTTATAATGACATAATGTTTGTGATAGTGAGATTCTGAAACATGGTTAGGCCTCGTACACAACAGATTATGACTTTGTGGATAAGTTTAGAGAAGCTCGCCTTATGGGTGTGATAGTGAAGTGTCCACACATACCTATAGTAAAATCTCTCACTCATTCTCTAAACTGCTTATCCTGTACAGGGTCGTAGAAAGTCTGGAGCCTATCCAAAGGACTTAGGGCACTAGGCAGGATATACACTCAATGTGGTGCCACTCTATCTCAGGGCACACACTCACACACTCACTCCACTACAATTTGAAAATGGCAAATAGCCTACTCTGCTTGTCTTTGGACTGTGACAAAAAGGAGTACCCCAAGGAAACCTTCCAAGCGCATGCAAGCTCCACACACACACACACACACACAGGCAGGATTCGAACCTCTGACCCTGGAGGTGCAAAACCACAGCGCTAACCACTAGTGGCAATTAAATCAAATTAAATTAAATAAAATCAAAATGTGTTTTGATTATTATTTGATTATATTTTCCCAGCTTTTAAAAATTTTTTAAAGGCTTTTATTTAAAAAATTGTGAAAGAAATTTTTATGTTGAAACTTCATGTTAGAAAATGTTATGTTAGGTCAACCAATTGTAGTTAATAAATATTATATTATATAATATTCATACTGACTAAATATTAACACGTTATTTACAATGGAAATGCATTGTGTTCCAGTACAGGTACCAATGCTTTAAACAGCATTAGACAAAGTCATGTAAGTGGAAGGTTTTTCTTGTTAATGAACAGATATGAAGAAGCTTGCTGAACAAAAAAAAGATACTCGGGCAGCACATGTTTATTGATCCGGCCTGGTCAGGATAACAGTGGTTAAAATTAGGCAACTAGCTCGATTATATGTCAGCGATTGGACCAACTAAATTTGTTGCTTGTTGGAAAATGTCATAGGCAGGCAAGAAGAAAAATAATACTTTTTGGAGCAGGGTAAAAACAAACAGTCCTGCACAAAGAAACAAAATATGAATACAGATATAGATATTTAGACACCACGAAATACAGATAAAGATATATAGAACACATACTGTATACAGATAGAGATAGTGGCACTTGGGTTACACCTCTATACTGTACATACAGTAACTTCTAGATAAAGAGTTTTATTGATTAAACTGCCAGAACAGTTTGTTAAATTACACAATCCACTTTTATTGGAAAATTCCTTGTAATATAATATTGCTTATAGATATCTATTAAAGGATTATTAGAGCATTCATTCTCATAGAAGAGCAAATGTTTTTGGCAATAATAATAATAATAATAATAATAATAATAATAATAATGTGCTGGAAAAAAGGACTTACTCCTTTTTTTGAGTTCATATGTTCCCTCAAACCTAATAGAAAATTCATAAATCATTTAGAGAGTGATAGAATATGGTCACTTCTCCAGATCAGTCCCAGAAATAGGTCCTGCTAAATGGTACACCCTAGAATGCATTTTGTTCTCCCAAATAGCCTTTACTACTAACAAAGAGTGGAGTAAAAAAAAAAAAAATCTGGCCAGGGGATGCAAGTATTTATCTCTAAATGATATGCCATTTAACCAACACATCAACAACAACAACGCCAAAAAGGGAAAGAAATAAGATTTTAAGGAAAAAGAAACTTCCATGGCTGCTTACTCACCTAAGAAGCATCAACTCAAATAGCTTGCTTGGCTGTATGTGCACTTACAATTCCCAAGGGTGCCACAACCTGTGTCTCACTCACCCTCAGGGTCCACAAGCATTTCTGTCCGCGAAATGAAATTGTATGGCATGCGAGATTAGCCCGACACTAATGCAAGGTCAAAAATAATAGAATCAATAGGCAGGCCTGGCGATGTTAACATTTACAGAAAATTACAGAGTGAAAAGCGCTGTCGAAAACAGAATGAAACGAGTCTCTGCTGAATTCGTATTGATGTCTTTTCATTACTTCTCATAATTCGACTTTTCTTTTGTGTGCTGCGGCGGTCAGCGGCCATACTTTATTACCCTTTGTGTTAGATGTGCATGTCACAAAAAAAGGTGTGTGTGTGTGCATATGAGATTTTGTGTATGTGTGTGTGTGTGTAGACAGGGTCAATGTACAGCTGTCAGCTTTCAATGAATTCTTGTAGCCAATCAGATTGTCAGGTCTTAATTGATTAATGACACGTATAAAGAGAAAGGATTAGATAACCTTGCATTGTCAGCTTTGGTGCTGCTTTCCACCAGGGCTGTGCCTACATTTTCTCCATAGAAACAAAATGCGTGCAATAAATATGTCCATAGACAAAAAGCAACTGCATATGTACTGTATATGGTGTTTCTTTGTATATGCAATAGTATGTACATGATCAGCATCAGTGATTTGCCAATCTCTTTTTGTCTGTCAGTAATAACAATGAACACGTCTGATAATTATGGAGAAGGCAGAACCATGATCAGGGAGAGAGTTGATGAACAAGCCGACAAAAGCATGATTGTACGACAACAAAGACAACGTCAAAGCGTCGAAGCAGAACAAAGCCAGCTAACATCAATGTAAACAAAATGTCTCGGCCCTAGTTTTATTGCCCCTCCGAACAATGTCAATATCAGGCAGCGACTCGTGGGTGAGTGTTGTGGGCTCAGGCGCGTCTGCTCAAGTCTATTGTCACTCTCGCCTGTGAAAGGAAAATAACAGTTATGGATGGTTTTCTCGGCGCTGCCATTGTCACATCAAGTGTTTTTATTGCTGTCATTATAGTTTAACATCGCACTGTTAATTCTGTTAATTAAAAAGCTGATTGCTTTTGCCAGTCTGTGATCTCTATTTGGTGAGTCCATATGGTAGGAGATTACTTGTTGTAAATTTCAATGAAGTCTTATCAGAGCTCGGATACATATAATCAAGCAGTACAAGTACTGGAATTAAGTCTATAAACCTCAATTATCTTCTTGTGCATCAATAGTATACTGTACATCTGATTATCAAAGACTTCACAATTCCTTCAGATAAACCATTTAGGCTTAAACTGCATGCAAAATTCATGGTTTTGTTAATTAAGCATATCACGCTGATGACACTCACATGGGGATTTAATATATAGGTCCAGATTTCCAGTAATCACATTCTCAATCACAGAGTTAGTTACATTATACACCTCCCTCTAAGGCACACTCTGCATTCCAGACCTATGGTGTATAAAATAATTTCAAATTATACATCATTCATGGAAAACTGAGTTTCTTTTCTTTTCCTTTCTTTTTTTTTGCACACTTTCAAGCTGCTGAATCTGAGCACATTGTTTGCAATCTTGCTGTCAGCAAAACAAGAGGCCCATCTCATGTACATAAATCAGAATGACACTCACTCTGATGGCCTCTGATAGCATGGTTTTATTGGTGCCCTAAGGTACTAGAGATCGAGCCACAATATGCTATCTAAAGCCATGCAAAAAATTGCAGTTCATATGTAGCTTATGGCATAATGGAAGGTTGTAGATGATGTAAAATACAGGGTTTTTCCATAATCAATGGTTGATGTGAAAATTAATGTTCTTTATCTGGGAATCAGTCTTTGATTCAATATGACATAACATGTCTGGACTAGTGATATACAGATATTATTGCAAGGATGAATTTACAGGGATTCGTTTCAGCTGTTTCAGTCATTAAAGGAAAAAAAAATGAAGACTCCTTTTAAATTGAGGAATCATCACATCAAGCTTCACGAAGGGACAAAAACAGAATATGGAATGCTTCATTTAACTGATGAATGCAGTTGACTAGTAGCCTTCTCACAAAAATAAAGATCACAAGCCCCATGTGCTATGTGCAAAGTGATGACATGCAAAACTGCCGTTCTCAGATAAGTGATGACACACAGATCTTCCACCTGCCAGCTCAAGATCACATGAGATCCCTAAATCAGCTTGGGATGCAGTGAGTGATGGCTATGATGCAATTGGTTAACGTAGAATGCTCAGTGTATGTAGTGAGTGTGTAGCTCCAAGGTGACTTATCGGCTCAGTTCTGGACAGTGTGGGTGTCCACATGGGAAACGGTGAGTGATGACAGAAAAACTCGTATTTGAAAAGTGTGTGTGCATCTGTGTGTGTGTCTGTATGTCTGCACTACACTTGCGCAAAAATTTACTGCTCTACACTTCCCATGAGATGCTGTCTGTATTTATACTTTACGTTACATTGAGGAGAAGTGGTGATGGGAACTAGGGCTAACCTGAAAACCGTTCCACTTGTCATGTCAGGGGGGGAAAAAAAACAATTGCACTCATCGCAAAAGGAAGAAGAGTTTAGGTCTGTTTTTGCAGGTCTGGGCTGCTGTCTCTTTTGAAGACTGAGCCATTTATGATGCTTTTGACCTTTTAATGACCATCAGGACAGTTAAGTTTACTATATCAAGATGTAGGTTGATCACATGGGAGTTAATGCATGCATGTCCTTTACAGAGCTATAACTCTTTGAAGTCTCGTAGGTACAGGTAATGGAAGTAGTGCATAACCTTAGAGCTAGTAAAGTTGACTTAAATATATATCACATGATACAAAATATATCAAATTTTACAACAGAATCCTTCCTGTTGTATGCATGATGAGCCAGATTTAAGACCGGTATGAAATTGTCATTACAAAAAATATGGCAACTGACAAAAACAGCAGTGAATACATTCATTTTACTTGTGAATATGATTATAAAAGCTTTATTTTAGTTGTACAGAGGTACTGTAATGTATCATGCAATACCAGTATGCAGATAATGTAAAAAATTAGTTTTTGCATTTTGATGGTTATTGATGATTTTTCTTGGTACTGATACTAAAAGCAGTACCCTATCTATGCTTTCCAGGTTTACACAACACTACCGTATGTGTGGCCATGCGGTTATATTAGGCTAATTCTTTATAACACTTATTTTTTTTTTAATTAAAGCATCTTTTTTAAATTAAGCTAGCTTTATTATTATCCTTAAATTGAGCAAAGAATAATTTTTCCTTTTTTTTGGTTAGAATGAACACTTCTGTAGGTAGAACATGTTCATAGTATCTAATGACCACATTGGTAATGACTGGACTATTAGTGGATTATCATCAAGAACATAATTGGTAATGGGTAAGAGCTGTTATTAATTTCATCAACCTAGCATTGTCTGAACTGTTACTTGTGTTTTAAGTCTAGGATGTTATATTAGGTTAGATGAATTGTAGGTAAATCCTTCTTGAGTTTATCCAAATCTCTGTTGTGCATTCATTGTGCTACCAAAACAGCTCTTCTTCATTAAAGCATGGACTCCACAAGGTGTGCACGATCTGGCAGCAAGATCTAAGCAGCAGATCTTTAAGTCCTGTAAGTTGCAAGTTGGGGCCTCCATGGAGTGGACTTGTTTGTCCAGCACTTCCCACAGATTTCTGATCTGACACTTTGAGAATTTTCTTTTTCATGCTCCTCAAATCATTGATGAACAATTTTTGCAGTGTGGCAAAGCACATTATCCTGCTGAAAAAGGTGACTGTGATTAGGGACTGCTATTGCCATGAAGGTCTGCAACAATGCTTAGGGTGGTACATATGTTGAAGTAACATCATGATTGGCAGGACCCAAGATTTCCCGGCAGAACATTGTCCAGAGCATCACACAGCCCCTGCTCACTTGTCTTCTCTCCATAGTGCCATCCAGGTGCCATTTCTTTCCGATATAAGTAATGCACAAGCACATACAGTAGCAAGACATGAATCATCAGACAAGGCCACCTTCTTTCATTGCTCCATGGTTCAGCATGGTCCAGCACGGGCACTCTGATCAGTCTGGAGCGACGCAGCCAAAAAAAGTGATGGACTGTGTACCGTATTCTCATACCATTCTATCATCATTTTTATTGCGATGCCGATTTTCTTTTCCAGCAGGACTTAGCACCTGCCCACAGTGCCAAAACTACTACTAACTGATTTGCTGACCATGATACAGAATTACTGTGCTCAACTGGCCAGCCAACTCATCTTAGTTGAGAATCTACAGTATAGGGTATACTTTTACTTTCATGAACTGTAAACTGTAATCATTAAAATTAAAGACAAAAAAAAATACACATACACTGTGTAAGTGAATTTTAGCAATACCTACAATTAAAAACTTTTTATAATGTGTATCAATGTGTTCTTTAAAAATAAATAAATAAATAAATAAAAACAATCTCGAGCATTCTTAGGATTGTTAAACATTTTTAGCTTCTAAAAATGGTTATACCTCGAACCCTCTCAGTCTCATCAAACACTTAATTGTTAAGTTATACAGTACATAATATACACAGTATAGATAGATAGATACAGTAGATACTTTATTAATCCAGAAGGAAATTCCAAAATTCCAGAAAAAACAGTATGTACTATGTAAAAGGGATAAACTGAAGATTTAACATAAGAGTTAAATTAGATTAGTTTTAAAGTATCATATCAGTGGTTACGTAAATGGTTTTATAAAACCTTAGCTAAGCTGCACTAGCTTAAGGATGTTTTCTAGGTAGGAAAACACATCTGTAAGTCATTTCTGTTTACTGCATCTTCCAAATTCTACAAATGACAATGTCCCAAGATAGCACAAAAGGAAAAAAAAATCACCAATTGTGTGGTTCTAATGTAATCATAAAAGTGTACTATAAACTCCTTAAGGCTGTAAAAATTTAGAATTTTGCCTTGTATGGTAAAAAAATGTTATTTCAAAGGCTAGATGCTGGATTTTCCTCATAGCTGTGAGTGCACAGAGAATTACAGGGCTGCATCCCAAAATGCATAGGGCACATTAAGTAGTATGCCTAAAGAGCGACAATAATGTTCTGACAAATTATGCAGTTTGGGACACAGCCCAAGGGTTTACAAGGATATAATTTAATGTTTCCAGTAAGTGAGTATCACAAATAAATCTGTCCACGTGCCATTGGGCACATCGGCTGACAAATATCCCTATTTGTGGATATATATCTGTCATTCCAGTGGCAGTTCCTTACAGGGTGAGGTTGCCAGTTCGAGGCCTGATTCTCTTTAAATAAATAAACAACTTTAAAAAACAAAACAAAAGAAAAGAACATTCGGCTCAATTTGACCCATTCTGGATTACTTATATCAGTAGTAGACTTTCAAAACAGGTCATCCATAGAGTAGTTTCACTTACAATCTCTTACTTGAGTAATTGTCTTAGTCACTACTTACAGTATGCATTTACTCAAGTGAGTTGTTGCTAAATTAGCAGTAATTTACATTATTGTGTTTTTTACTCTTGCCATAACTTGTCTTTTTCCATGTCAGATAGATTCTTACTTTTGCTTTTTGTTTTGCATTATGCTACTCAATTAACCACTACTGAAGCTGAACTCATAGTTTTACATTTGAGATGTCAGTCATGTTTACTACTGTTGCACTGATTGGCAGCGGGTTATGAGTTTCCATGGTGTGAGAGATCACCCAATCAACATGTGTATATATCATGCATCCAGGAGGGACCACCAAAGAGTGCACTGTCCGGAAAATGTTAGTTTAGAAGTTTAGCTTTTCTATCTATGGTGTGGATAAAGGGAGAATTTCTAGAGTTTCTATCTGTGGTGTGGATAAAGAAAATCTTCGCAGAGGCAGCTTGCCCATCAAAATCTGATTGAGGTAAATGCACCAAGAGTGCAATATTGTACTCAGTTATTTGATCATTTCATTCACTAAAATATTTAATTTCACCAAGAGTGATTAACTATATTAACAAATTGGTAAACATTTCCTTTTCGCATTGTAATGAGGTTTTATGGGAAACTTGGCCCTCCCTTACCATCTGTTGAAAAACAGTCAGCTTTGCCATGTCAGCTGCTTATGACATTGCCAACATCCTCACATCTCAACCTTGTCAAATGGTCTTAGCTCATATCCCTGCTCATAATCACCTTATTATTAACAACATTAATTTGTTTGTAGAGTGTATTTAAATAACACGCTATGAAGTTTTACAATGTCCCGAAGGTTACAAAACTTTGCTTAAGTTTGCCCAATTACTGTCTTATAGACTTAGTTTTGAGTATTGCAGTGTCCCTTTGGTACACCGGCTTTAAGGAGATCAGAAAACTTAAACTGATGTTATCCTCTTTATTTCTTCCTGACACATAACATCTGATGGGAGTATTTTTATTACTCAATCTATGTTCATTACCTTGCCTAAAGTGTATCTATTTCACTATCAAATCTCTAGGTTTTTTTCTCCAGTCTGTGAAACACATTAGGCACAAGCCAGATAATGTTAGTACTCTAGCCAAAACACAGAGCTATAAATATAAGTTACACACTGAAGGCAAGCAGGCGCACTGGGTGAGTCACTCTTGCCCTAAATAACCGGGTTTGAAATACAAAAATAAAGAGAAACACAAGAACACCTTACTAGTTGGATACAAGTTGTCTATCTAAAACAACTTTTAGTTGACTTTGATTAGATGATTTGTCATTTATTACGTACACTGCGTCCTAGCTAACAAATGATCCTTATTTTTTTGGCATGTACAATTCCAAACAAGACAAATTCCAACAAGACCTTTGTTTGTCCAACAAGACGCTTACTCATTCTCTTTGGTGATTGGCTCCCAGTACTGCCAGTCAGTGTAGTTTGGCTTTAAGTGAGACTGATGACGTATGATGTATCATAGCTGCTGCTGCTGATGTATGAACACAAATTTCCCTCTAGTTTAAAATAATACCACTGACACAGCACACCTTGTGAATAACTATTACCGAATTGTCAGGGACACTCAGGTATTTTTAGTGCACTGAGTCAACACTATTTTTTTTTAAAACAACAAAACCAATGAAATATTCAATTGTGGACTCAAACACACACTCCAAGAACATCTCAAAAGTCATTAAAAAGCCTCAACTGTCTCGTCCTTATAACATGCCATGTTCATTCGCTCAATCTCAGACAGGTTGTGATACACACTTACAATCCCTCTGCTGTTCATGATGTTCTCGGCCCTGAACCCTGACCGTGTGGCCCCTGATGCACCGCATTCGCACATCTTCAGTCCTCCAGCAGCAGAGCACTGTCACATCTGACATTGTCATGTCAACTCCAACACAGCCTAGATAGGGAGGCGTGTTTGACCCAGGAGAAAGAGAAGACTGACCTACTTTAAGCGAATTCTCCATTTACTCTTGCTTATATCTGCAGGCTGGGATAAAGAGACACATCTTTAGACCTAACTTTACTGCTGCGCTCTTAGTTTCGTTAAGTACAAAACTTGAACATGTTTGTTACTTTTCTTTTTTTTTTCTTTTTTGGTTCTTTATATATATATTTCAGAAAAACCTGACTGGTTAGAAAGAGAAATGCAGATTAGTGGGTTTTTTTATTATTACTTTTAAAATAGCAATTCATCTCAATGCCCAAATTACAAATGAACAAAAGTTCAAAGTTACAAACAAGCCCTTTAAAAGATCATTTTTCAGCAATGGTGTTTATTCATATCATACATAAGGGACATGATCATGAAAGTAACAATATTTGTTTTATTTTTATTCTAATTTTAAAATGAGCAATTTTGACTAAATGATTTAAATCTAGTGAACTGACCCAGTTACACACTGCTCTGGGAATTCACCATTGACCTAATCTGTGAACAGTAAACTATTAAATAGATATGGAAAGCAGAAATGTGAATCATACTCACAAATTAATGAAATCACACACACACACACACACACACACACACACACACACACACACACACACACACAGAGATCTTATTTCCAAATGGATTAATATTATGAAAATGCCAAATTAAAAAATTCATTAAAATAGATACCATGTATTTTAAGACATGCTGAAAAAAAAAAAAAAAAACCTTTAGTAACTTTAGATTTTAACAAAATGAAAACAAAAATCTCAGTGTCTTCAAATGTCTACAAAGAAAATTTTTTAAATTGTTGTATTGTTGGTCAATCTGCGGAGGTGGACTGTCCCAGGGACAAATAGCTAGAAATCTTAAACAGAATTTTAGTTAATTTTATAGAAACGGGTGAAACATCAATAGAGGTACAAGCTGGACCAACCGAAGGACATCTTCATGCTGTTCAAAGGTCTTTGTGAACAAACATCTCTTTCTGTGCCTCGCCTCACATATTCAATTGCTCGGGCCAAAAAAGTCAAGGAATTAAATAATCAAATACTTAAGAGCCTTTGATTAGATAATTACTGCGGTGACCCTAACTGACCCTACAGTGACTAGCTTCTCATTCCATAAACAACCATGTCAGAAGACTTACCTCATGGTTGTGAAAAAAATGTTACTGCGTCTCAAAAGGGTCAAATTATTGGCCTTGATTCAAGCGATAAATTAATTAATTAATTACTTAATACATTAAAACATTCCTGAAGTTATTGGAATTGGGCAAGAGGGGAGTCCAACGCATGATTAAACTCTTAAAGGATAGTGCTGAACCGTCAACTATGGGGAAGAAATGTAGTTTATAAATGACCGTGGCCAGAGATGACTTAAACATTCTGTATGCTGCATTGAAAAACTCAGTCGCAGGAACCACATCTATGTTTAATAGTAAAAGTAAAAGCATTTACAAACAGAATGTAATGAGAATTTACAGGATTGGGATTAACAACTGTGTGGCTATAAGAAAATCCACAATGATGGGTCCGTCAGGGTAAGAAAGAATGTACATGCACCCATCATGCATAGTGCCCTCTGAAGAAGCCTCTGGAGGCCTTGTTATGATCTGGGGTTGGTCAGTTGGTCTAGGCTATAAAATCAAGTCAGCTGACGACCTGAACGTACTGAATGAGGTTGAATACCAGGTTGTAAAGAGTGGCTCGGCAAGCATGAGGAATCATTCTTACACAAAGATTGGTCACCATGGAGTGGTTCGACTTTTTTATCATCGGTATTAGATCTTGGCCAGAAATGAAAACATCTCTGGATGGAAATAAATATTATGACTCTGCATAAGGTTGTTGGAATAATGTCATGTTATACTCGAGGTGGAATAAAAGTTAAAGATAATCTACTGTAATATTTTGCATATAATAGTGTGATAGTATTCATGTATATAGTAATAGTGTGTGCAAGCTTTTTGTCAGAGTATATAAGGAACAAGAAGAGTGGAAGGGAATATCACTTCTCCTCTGCTGGACTTGACATCTATCTGACATAAGCCCAGGACTGTTTGCCTTGTTGTTCCACAGCTTGACAACACATAGATCTAACACTCTCCCATTCACACACCACTAAGACAGATAAAAAAAAGTATGATAGTGCTAGCTTGCTCCGTGATGTCCACCTTCCAGAAATGTGATATCTGTAGCCTGATAATAGCATGTGTGAAATAAAGAGATGTACACTACCAGTCAAAAGTTTGGACACACCTGCTACTTCAGGTTTTATTTTTATTATTTATTACATTTTTTATGTTTTAATTTTTTTCAACATGACATGTATGGATTTATGTAGTAAAAAAAAAGTTTTGAAAAACCCAAAATTGTTTTAGATATTGAGCTTTGATGACAACTTGGCACATCATGGTATTCTCTTATCAAATTTACAAATTTTTTTTTTACCTGGAATGTTTTTTTATTTACTGTACATGTGTTTTATTTCAAGATTAATTTGTAAAATTTCTTGTCTTCTTAATGTGCTTTAGACTACCAGTTGTCTTGTGCAGTGGAATGGTTGGTATAAAGTTAATAACCCTATTAGTGCCACTACAACTACTGTATAAATTCATATTTATACAAGAAACACTCAGTTAAGTTAAGAGAAAAGAGGGTCCATGATTAAATGGTCAGTCTATCCTAAAAATCTCCAGAACTTTGACTGTATCCCCAAGTGCAGGCACTCAGGAGGATCGTTTCAGGAAGACAAGATCTACCTCTGCTGCAGAGGATAAGTTTCTTTAAATATCCAGCTTTCAAAACCACAAATTTACATGAACATTTACATTTATAAACAAATTGTGGCAAAGAAATCATTACTTTGGAAGAACAACAGCAAGCAGATGGTTCCTAAACATGTCATTCCCATTGTGAAGCATGGAGGAGGAGATGAGATGGTGTGGTGCTTGGCTGGTGACACTTTTGGTGACGTTTTTTTGGGTAAAATATAGAGTGTACTTAACCAGCACCGCTCTAACAGCATTTGGCAGTTACCCACCATGCCATCTACTTTGCACTAAGTGAGACCATCATTTGTTTTTCAACAGGAAAATAACCCCATACACACCTCTAGTTTATGTACAGTAAGAGTAATTTGTCCAAAAAAAAAAAAGGGATGGAGGGCTGCATCAGATGACCTGGTCTCCACTCCACTAGGAGTGCTACTGTACATAAACCAATTAACCATAACATTAATACCACATACAGTACCATTAACACATTAAAACTTGATTATCAATTATTTACCAGAAAACTTTTGACAGCATCATTAGCACCCAAAGCTCGCCCATGCCCACAGGGACCAAAAGCCAGCCCGACTGGTCCGATCGCACAGAAAAGCCAATGCAGCACAAATTAGCAAAAGATATAATTGCTGACCATAGAAAGATACCAGAAGACCACAGCATGCCACTCCCAGAGCCCAGCACGTAAAGAGCCCCAGACTTCCAACCTGGTCCACAAGTCCGGGATAAACAAGTCCAATCCATGGAGGCCCCATCCTGCAAACCACAGCACATAATGGTTTCACTGCCAATGTACCTGACTGGTGTATTACAGAATATGTTGTATAAATTTTATTAAAAATATGCTTTTAATTCTTCCATATTGATTAAAAGTGAGCCCATTAAACTGGCATTTCATTGGGTGAAAAATATTACCTGAAATACTACTGTAACCATGCATTTATAATTTTTTATCCAGGATGTTAAGACATGAGAAAAACATGCAGACGGAGCATGCTTTGAGTATGGTCTCAGCAAACTATTTTCTGCTCTCTAAATTTTATGGTTTACAGTGTTTGGGGTAAAGTGTTTTAGAGATGCTTTTACAATAATATTAGTTGTAGGCATTAGACATTTGAACATGAACACTTATTATTATTATTATTATTATTTATTATTATTATTATAATTATTATTATCATTATTGGAGCAGACGTGGCTCTCTGGGTTACTGATCAGTGGTTCTGGGTTGCTAATCAGTGGGTTAAGAGATTCAAGCCCATGAAGCACTGCCAAGCTGCCACTGATAGGACCTTCTGCAAGACCTTTGGATAGATAGATCATATTTAATATGTTACAAATAAAATTCTGAAAAAACATATATTTAGGCTATAATCACTGCTAGAGGCTCAAGATAGAATGTGTTAATTGGGCTTAGAATAATTAAATTACTTATTACTTATAGTAGAAAATAATTAATTCTCATGAGTATTTGTAAAAAGAAAAGTCATATTTGTCAAGCATGAGTATGTCTTATTATGCCTTTGGCTGAATACAGACACATACTGTACACATAGATTTGTAGCACTAAACTGATACAGATAAGGGCATTGTGTTAACACCCCTAGTCAGCATTTGTAAAATGTTTTGGGGGAAAAAATTGAGCAACATTCCCGTAACTATAGATACATTTCCACAGGAAAGTGAGACATGTGATTTCTCAACATCAGCAGAGGATGCTGTACCTCAGGCAGAGCGATGTCACAATTGGCTTATGTTTGACCATTCGTTGCATCGGGGGAAAAAGGCAAGCTGAAAATTGATGAAAACAGAAGAACAACATAGCCAGCCATGCTTACACCAGCCCTAAACAGGGTCTGAATGAACATATCAGAATTGAAGCTGTGTCAAAACGGCATAAGCGACAGGAACATAACTGGCACCAAAAAAACATATGGAATAAAGTTAAAGATAAAGATAACACTTCCTACGAAGAACAATAGTGTGACTGCTTGAGCCATCAAACAAAATAATGTCAAGCAGATGCTTCTAGCTCATTGCATTTTTTTTTTTTTTGCAATGTTGCAGTCTAAGCTGTCTCACACCTAAGAAATAAAATAGATTTTTATATCTAATAATGTATTCTTCCAATAAAGTGAACAAATAACTTAACTACCTTTAAATGTCCTTGTTTACATCTAGACTGGCAGTAACAATGTGGTTATAAGAATAGCTTGACTGCACATGTTAATTATGATTTACATGCTAATAAGTGGCTATTCTGAACAATTCCCCGTTGTCTACATGACAAGATCTTAATGCTTTGTTACCACTTTCGGAATAAAATGCTATACGCTTTAAAAAGTTAAACAGCAATGATGAAACCATCAAAGTAATACCAGTGTGACCGAGGTGAGTCGGAGAGAGTCACATGATTATTTGCTGTTTCTGTTCACTTCCCGTAAATATACCGAGTCTATAAGGTGCGCATTTAAATCCAGGCCATGTATTTTGCTCCATATGGTGTAATCAAGGCCGTAGTAGTTATTCTCATTATCTCTACAATCAAATGACTACCCCATTCTGCAAACACATAGCTTTGAAACGGACTGCTCTTTCATATAAAAAAAACCCATAACAATTTGATGCAATTCCACTTTTTAATTAAGCCCCAATGCCACGTAAATCAGGGATCTGGATAATTAACAAAATAACACAGGCTGATAATGTGGGCCCTAGCCTTAAATCTCTATGGACTTGCTGGCTGGGTGGTAATAAAGGGGGAATAATGGCATGGCAGCTTGATATTTTGGTGGCAGAGGGGCAGGGGAAATAACACCTTTAACAGAGCACCGCGGTCTTAATTTGTAGAGGCCGCCTCATGCCGCTCTTCTCGCGAGGCAGGTCATTTATCATTTAGGCGGCCGTTATTTTTAATGAGTCTGTTATCATTCATTTTAGGGCATCCCACCTTTCCTTGACATGGATAGTATTTCTTTTTATATAGGACAAAGGATTTATGCCGCCCTCTCTCTGTCTCTCCCTCTTATCGGCACTCAGTGCTTCCTCTTTTTTTTTTTTTTTTTTTTTTCCCCCTGCTCTCTGCTGTTCACTATCTCAGGACTAGTAGCTGTCATCCTGGCTCTTTTTGATGACAGTTTTGGGGGATAGTTGGGATGCTACACATGTGCACGTCCATCCCCTACCACTAAAAAGGCCAAGAGGGCTTTTCAAACTCAAAGCACAGACTCTGTAGATCCAACTTTTTGAACAGTGACACTGTGTGCATATTGGTGGTTGTTAGGTGTGTTTATAGCGGCGAGTCTACAGGTGCAGTTGTTGTGTAGGGCTTTGATTCAATAACACGGTACTTGATGCAGCCTGTCTATGTGCCTGTGCACTATTGTGACAAGCCGTGCGGTGTTTTGACAGCAGATGACAGCGACTAGGCTGACACATTTCTCACCCCATGATGATGGATATTGAAGGAAAGAGTTAAACCATCATACTTACTAAATGTCAGTTTTTTTTTTTAATAATAGCCGTTAAAATAGAAAATGAACATCTTCATATCAATTCTTAGACACGCAGTGATGGCTGGGCGTGATGTTAGATGAGAAGGCTAAAATCTAATAGCTTGAAAACTAAACTATTCAATTTGAGCAATGCATTATGTCATGAAGTTGCATCGATTGCATAACAAGAATGATGTGGGGAAAACTACTACCACTATATACTCTCTCTCTTTCTCTCACTTAGACACACGCACAAACACACACACACACAGGTAGATGTTTCAAAAAAAAAAAATCTGTTTCTAACTAACAAGCAGGGAAAACCGAAGCATTGTAATTTTTTTACCAAAAAAAAAAAGCCGGCTAAGTTCTTTCATCTGTCCTGTTTGTCCTCCAAAGGTATTTTTGGGGGTTTAGGAGGAGCACAATAAAAAAAAAAAATCCAGTTGCATCGTGGTAATTATTCTAAAAGCTAATGACAACAGATAATCTAAAAATATCAGTCAGAATGAAGAAAGGAAGTAAGGTAAATCTAGAAGGTTTTTCATTCGGCACAATCTACCGTGACTAAATCTACAGTCTGTGCTCAAAGGAAATCAGCCTTATTTCAAAAAGACCCAACTAATTCACATCAAAACCAATAATTTATATTATATTAAATAGCCCATGTGTACCACCCATTTTATTGCTGCTCGTAAGATTTATTTATGTATTTATTTTTAATATTTGGGCTTGCCACATTAAAACCACATAAAACAAAAATTTAATGAAATGGAAAAACCAATAAATATGACCTATGAATGTTTACAATTTTCCTTGCATCAAGCTAATCAGTTGCTCTTCTCTCCCAGTATCAGCATACTTGCTGTAACTATTTCTTTCACATGACATTAAGTGCAACATAAACATAACCCTACATGATGATATTGCTTTCCTGTCAATATTCCAGATTTGATCCTCATCTTATAGGTTTATATCTACGTAAATGTGAACGTGTGTGTGTGTGTGAACCTGTGCAAGAATCTAAGGGCAATTTCTCTTCAGAGATCCAGGTACACACGTCACAGATCCCACGGCATGCCGCAGCACAGGCAGATATTGCAAGTCCATTGCTCAACTCGGCTAGGAACGAGGACACGTCAGTGCTCTGAGATCGGCGGCGGAACAATGGTATGTCTGTTTAACGTGAGTAGCGTGGGTGGCACGTCAGGATTGCGCTGCTGATTTATGAGGCCTCTCTGCTTTTTGCAGCGTGCCTCCGTGCAATATGTCCTCCAAGCCACATCCTGTTGGGAGTGCTGACCGACATGTGTTCCTGTGTTGGAATGGGACACGGCGCAGTTCTGGCCAGCTCTTCTGAGGCCATATGGGATGCTGGCTCGGAGAGACAGTGCGGCAAAACTCTAATGAGCGTGGCGAGCTGAACGTGGAGATCTGCACACGAATAATTTGGATGGTGCAGACTTAAATAACCAACACGCGTTCATCTGGATATATAGGAGACACGACTTAAAATGCATGCAAACAAATCACCCCATGATGCCCGGGCACACATGCCAGCGTGCAGATATACTCACCCCATGCATATCACTCCATCAACACACACCTACACAAAACCCTCATGCCCACACACTGCACAAGGCCCACACACACTGGGCTTTGGCACTGATGCTGTAGTGGAGAGATCACAGGTTTTTGCGCTTACACCAGGAGGCTTTCCTGTCCTCTTGCGTAGGAAATAAAGTCAAGCCATCACACTTTCCCTGCAAGATTCACAATCATACAGCTTTTCTACAGTTTTTTTTTTATTATGCAGGTTTTAAAAGACATCATACAGTAGCAGCATTTGTAAGCTTCATCTTTAAATGCTAACGAATATTCTCTCCTCAATATCGATTTCATTTCCCACGCACCTTTTCTGACAGATTACTATGTTAACACGCCGCTGTCATCCTAAAACTGATGGAAGACGTGCTCTAATTAATGAATTAATACATTCACGTCACATGACATCAATCCTCACGTTGATGTCTTACCTAAACCGCTCTGACTAATTCAGCATGTTTTATTAAGATGTTTTGTAATACGACCTCGATATCAATCCAGACCTGAGACGCGCAGTCCGGCCCTCATCTGAAGGTATCGCCAGGCTGCCTGGGGTAATACATCATGAATTCTGTAAGGACAATGCGAAGATGCTGAAAGTGAGTACAAATGTATTGCAGTTGCACAGTGAGCACTTTGTTCCAAATAATGTTGTCATCAATTTTCATCTTTTGTTTAAACATATTAGTCTTTTGGACAAGATAGGTCATATTTCAGCGGCTTGATAAATTCTTCCTTCTAGACTTTCTCACAGAACATGCACTTAATTAATTACACAACCTTTAATTGGACAGATTATTCCTAATGGTTGTTGCAGTGCTAAATGTACAATCTTGCAGCAGGCTCAGGAGTCATTATTTTAATGCCACTTTCTAGGCTGGTTGTAATCAGTATATTTCAAATAATAAATCAGCTTCACATTGTGAGAAATATTTGCCTCTAAAACAGATAAATTGCATGCACATTTCTGTAGGGATAACTGCCTCTATTTTTCTGCATCTATATTGCTCTTTTACACTCTGATCTTGCACATGTAGTGCTTTATTAAGGGCAGATGTAATTTCTTTCTTTTTTTTTTTTTTTTTTTTTTGTTCTTGCAGCTTTATGATGTCTGCAGGCATTTGGGTGTTTAATTAGGGTGGTAATGTCCGGTGATGTACATGATGGATTTTTACGGAAGCCAACTTTAACTATCCGAGGCAATGCCATAAATTATCACCTTGGCCATAATGCTCATGCGAGTTTGTTTAATTAGGATGTCCACCGGAGGAAGAGCTTGGGTGTTGCTGGGTTTGCACAGGAAATGCCAATTACACGAACACTGTGTGCTTTAACATTCCACTAAAGTATTTCGGTGAGTAATAACAAAGCACTAAAAACAGCCTGATAATAGTACATGAATGGACTGGACTCTATGCTGCTTTTTTCTACTTATTGATAAATATTATATTAGATATTAATCATACATATACTTATAAAGTGTTTACATTAATCATTTGTCAGATTTGATTTTGCCTGGAATGGAAAAATACAAAAAGAAAAAAAAAAACGTAAATAGAAAAGGAAAGGAAACACAGTGCATACTGTATACAATCTGTATACATAGCTGAATGTGTATTACAGGAAATTGTTAATATGCACCAATAATATGATTTTCTGCTTCCCTCTGTTGTCCCATAAATGTGTTTATGGAGAAAAAAAAAGACAGATTAATGGAGAACCTCAAAGCTCTTTTCTGACTAGCTGTATGGATTACAAATAAAATAACATATACTGCAACAAAAAAATAATGAATATGTCTTTATATATTCTATACATAGGATAAAGAAGATCATGTACATTACAATCGAGAAAAAAAATGTATTGTTTAAAAATCTTATTTGTCTTTTTGTGCATGTGTATATATGTGGATGTACGCAGTTTATATTTATGTATGTATATGAATATACAGGTGCTGTTCATGTGTGTGTGTGTAAAATGAACATCTAACTTAAGGTTTCTGGCTCAAAGTGGTAATACCAAATCGAGTCTCAATTTCATGTGTCCTGATTTTGTCATTTTTACATAGAAAATGAGTGAAATGAATTCACCTGGGGACGTCTGAAAAAGAACCGGATTGACGGACAGCAATAAATCCTGCCTTATTACACCTAAGCGGGTGTTTAATTCACTAGAACAAAATGACAGATCTATTCCAGTTCACTGGTGCAATATTTACAGATAATAGCATTGTCTGGAAATTGATGCATAGATTGCTCATGTCTATAGGTGCGTATTTAAAATTACAAAAAAAAAAAAAAAAATGGAGCAAACTTGCTCAGCTCAGAAGTGCTGGCGCAGTAGAGAGAGGAGGATCCACAGGCCTGGTCATCACAGCGGGCACACATGTCACTCTGTCCTCATTAACATGACTGATAATGTCATCTATCAGTCGTCTAATTGGCAATGAGGATCTACTGTGGGTATTTTAACCAAGCCCAGAGATCCATCACTTGGCAATAGATGAGTGGATGGCACTTCATTACCACACAGCTAACCAGGTAAAAGTCACATCCATTTGTAATGAGAGTGAGAGCGATTTCGCTGCTGTCCATTCTCATTACGCAAAGTTCAATGCATACGCATGCGTATTGTAATTACGTTGATGAATATTCAAAGTCGCCACGAACAGATTAGTCTTTCTTTCACGTGACGTCGCAAGCCACCAAGAGGAAATATAACTGTCCTGCACTTCATCTTAAAAAACAAGTGCCAAGTAAATATCACTTACCGTTCCGGATAGCTATGCATTTCTAATACAAAACATCGAGTAAACGTACAAGTGTTCATATTTAGCTATTCAAATATAAGCCATTCCCATCCCACCACCCTCCCCTTGGTGCAACCATGAATCTTTACTTCTAGCCTCTCTTCCTCTTACTCGTCCTTCCCATTTATTGCTTTGTACAGCAGAGCACCATTACTGATCTCTTCCAAAGCACAAACTAAAAATCTATCCTGTTGTCATTTGCTGCGCTGTGCCATCTATCATCTGGGGAGGTGTGTATGTGAGTGTGTGTGTGTGTGTGTGTGCGTGTGTGTGTGTGCGTGTGTGTGTGTGTGTGCGTGTGTATGTGTGTGTGTGTGTGTGAGTTGGGGCGTTTGGGTTTGGCAGTGTCTCCATGCCAGAGAGGAGGCTCTGGAACAGGAGGCAGAGTCAAGGACTTTCACGCGTAACAAAAAACTTGTCACAATTATTTATGGCTCGAGCCGAGGCACATAATAGGACACATCAAACTGCTTTTTTTCCCCTCTCTTTTTTTCTGTTCAACCAACCCCCGACCCCCCCCCCCCCCACCACCACCACCACCACCACACACACACACTAACACACACACACACACACACTCGTCCCCCCCACCCATTCCATTTTTTTTCCGTGTAGTGATGAGTGCCCTCACATTGCCGGCTCCCTTGTCGAACTGGGTCACAGGCATCTCTTGCCTTACACATACAATTTCCAAGACAATGGTGGAGCACATGGGGGAAGTGACAGTGACAAATACGCAAGGCCCCACGGAAAGCTGGGCAGCCTGTTACATGAGTGATTGCGCCAATAATCATGCAGGGCCGTCACGTGGCCCCAGGGCAGAGGAGAGGAAGAGAGGGTGGAGGAGGAGGGGGGGGGGGGGTAGGGGAGTGCGGCAGGAGAGAGGAGTACAGAAGAGAGAGAAGAAAGAGAACGCAGGATAGACAGATGGAGAGGGAGTGAATTGAGAAGGGAGACAGCAAGGACGGACTATGAGCCATGAGAGGGAGCTGGCTAGCAAGGAAGAGAGGCAGAGGGACAGAGAGAAAGAGAGCGAGAGAGAGCACAAGAGGGAGAGAGTATATATGTGTGTGCATGGTTGACAGAAGCTTTTGGGTGGGTGGGGGGGGGGGAGTTGCTCAAGGCTCTAGGCCTGGCTAACAGGTCCTGGCAAATCATTTTTTACTCCCTTATCATCCATCTGCGACTTCCTTCCTCTCCGATGAGGAACTGCTAAATGACTGTCACTCGTTCCGCTATGTTCCATCGCGTCTCCCGTAATTGGGAGAGGGGTCAGTCGGGCCTGTTTCCGCTTATGACCTTTCTTCAACTCAGCCACCCGGGGAATTGGGTAAAGCCTCCGATTAAATTACTCTGCTGCCTCTTCGGCCCCTTCACCTTAAGCACTGTTGCTCAGCTCTGTATCATGGGGGGAAGCAAGGGCCCTCAGTTCTCTCTCTCTCTCTCGCTCTCTCGCTCTCTCACACACACTATCCCTCCAGTCATCTTTTTCAGCTTCACTGCTCACTGACAGCTATAGAGAGCCAACATCTACCGGTTCCTTCTGTCTGCTGGGGACTTAGGACAGGAGACTGTACCTATAATAGTCTGTTTATAAGTTTTGTCATGCAGGTCTTTTGGAAATTCTTGTAGTACACATTTCTCTACTCTTTCAACGGTTCTTCTTTCTCTACATAATAGGTGTAAATCATACAATATTTGAAGGCAGCGTTCGAGAAAAAAAATATGTGTAGACCAACATACAACATATCACTTCAAGTAAGTGTTCCAACTCACTAGTCAGTCATGATGCTCATTAAATGCACTCTCACACATTTAGGAGTTATCTAGAGCAGTGTGTTTATCTGTTGGAATTATTCTGAAAAAAAATCCAAGAAATACATGGACCTGTGAACACCTCACTCACTCACTTATCATCTATACCACTTCATCCTGTATACAGGGTCGCGAGGGGCCTGGAGCCCAATCCATGAAAACTCAGGGCACAAGGAGGGGTACATCCTGGACAGGGTGCCAATCTATTAAAGGGGATACAAACATACATACATGTACTCATACACAGACTATGAGCAATTTGGGAACGAAGATTAGCCTAATCTGCATGTCTTTGGACAGTGGGAGGAACCTGGAGTACCCATAGGAAACCCACCAAGCACATGAGAACATGAGAACACCATGCACACAGAGGCAGGAATTGAATCTGACCGGGATCAAACCCACACTCCAAGTGGACGGTGCTAACCACTAAGCCACCGTCCCACCCCTGTGAACACCAACACTAAATATATATTGCCAAAAGTATTTACTCACCCACCCAAATCATTGAATTCAGGTGTTCCAATCACTTTTTCCAGCATGGTACCTTGATAGGATGCCACCTGTGCAATAAGTCCAGTTGTGAAATTTCCTCTGAAATGATGAATAATGCTTCTCTCTCTGGCAATCTGATGGACAAATCTGGGTTTGGCGGTTGCCTGGAGAACGTTACTTGTCTGACTTTATTGTGCCAAGTTTGGTTGAGGGGATTATGATATGTGGTTGTTTTTTTAGGAGTTGGGCTCAGTTCCTTAGTTCCAGTGACAGAAACTCTTAATGCATCAGCATACCAAGACATTTTGGACAATTTCATGCTACAAACTTTGTGGAAACAGTTTTGGGATGGCCCCTTTCCACCATGCACAGAGCAAAATCCATAAAGACATGGATAAGCAAGTTTGGTGTGGGAGTCCTGACCTTAACCCGATAGAACACCTTTGGGATGAATTAGAGTGGAGACCGCAAACCAGGTCATCTCGTTCAACATCAGTGTCTGACCTCACAAATGTGCTTCTGCAGGACTGGTCAAAAATTTCCATAAACACACTCCTAAATCTTGGGGAAAGCCTTTCCAAAACAGTTATAGCTGCAATGCGTTGGCCAAAATCATATTAAACCCTATGGATTAAGAATTAGATATTTAACAAGTAAAAAAAAATATTGTTAGGATTCCCCTTAAAATGCCATGACCAGTTTGTGGCTGGACACTTACGTTCTTCATAACTGCACACCTAAAATATTATTCTCACAATAGTTACTGAATAATTCATCATGGTAACTGAATAGCTGAATAACTTAATAATAAGCTGGGAGTATAAGAGGTTGTCGTACTTGTCTCCATATACGGGGCATGACTGTTTGTTGGGTATTGCAGTAAAAATGTGATATATATATAATTCTGATGAGTCAGAGATACACAATTTTCCTTTCTGCCATCATGTAGCCATCATCACTCTGACATCTACAAGGATCTTGAGGTTACTACATTACTACATTACAGTATTCACTACCAATAGGTAATGGAGAATTCCCCATGCCTGAGATATTGAGCTGTCCAGATATTGTGAGATATATGAATGATGTTGCCACAGCTGAGCACTTGCTAAATCAGCTCAAAGTGCAGACACCACTGCTGCTGACACCAACCAGACTGTGACAGTCTAACGTTCACGGGCCAGCTGCCCCTTTAATTTGAAAATGATGAATCTCAGATAGTGGAAGAGGGAAAAATATCAAAAGCTCAAATATCCATTCCTAGGTTTATAACTTTACATGTGAATGCAGAGCTGCTGTAAAACTCCCATGTGCAGTGCTTGTGAAAATAACAGCAAAAAACACTGATATTTACCAGCTAATAGTACAAACTCTGACGGAATGAAAATCAATAGCACTTTATAGAAAGTCTACAAGGAGATAGACTACAACTGTAATGGTATAATGCAATCATGAAGGTATATACGAAAATGAATTGCATCTTATAGCAATGTTCATAATGAATTGCATTAAGAATGAAATAAACCATAACCTGGCATGCTGTTATAGGAAAATAATCAATGACAGGGTGGTGTGATGTGGTCTGAAGTGATATAGAGAGCGATTCCCAAGCAAAGGTTTAGAATTTTCTAATAAGAATTAGAAATTATACTGTATACCAATTATACTATTTAAAAATACAGCATTTTTTTTTTCAAATAAAGCAGTTAATAATTGCAAACTGATTCTTTCAGTCATGTGTGTAAAAAACACAAACACTGAAGCTTTTTATGTTTGTTTGGGTGTGTGAACTCCCATTTCCTACAGGTTTGATACAAACGGTCTGCCATTCTCTCTGTGGTCATTTAAGTATGCGATTTAGTATTAATACTGTGTTATTTTGGTTGATTTTTAATAAAAAATAAAGCATGTTTTAATTTAAGTCATGCTTTAACTTTGATTTAATTGTCAAACAGAAAGCAGTGGCATTAAATTAGATTTTTTTTGTGTTGGGTTTTGGTATATACAAAACCTTTTTTATCACAAATATTGCTGAAGATCATGAGAAAAAAAATATAAGCAATGCAAATACTTCAGTTTACAGCATCATCAGCCTCTTCCTCCAACTTTTTTCTTTTATTATTATTATTATTATTTTGAAACATGATGGCAGATCATAGTAGTTTGCAAACGCTCCCATCACAGTACATGCATCTCATGGCTTTTTTACAAAAACTGCTTGCACATATTTAAAGTTTTGTAACATTATTGATTTGCTTCACTACACTGCTTTAAATACACAACAATGTACTTAAGTGACTATGATGAGCAGCCCAAGATCCCTGCCGCTGCTAGATGGTTGCAAAGGAAGGTGATGCTCAGGCCGTTATTAAGCTGGTGCTGCACGAGCAGTTCAACACGTGGCTGCCACTGGGAAGAGCAGAGTGGTTCCAGTGGCTTTGAGGCAGGAAAGTTGGCAGAGGATCACTGTGTGTACTCAGGAGCAGGCAGTTGTAATGCTTCTCTTACTTTCTTTCTTGCTCTCATTCTCTCTTCTGACTTACCTCTTGCACTCTACTTGTGGTTTTGCTCCATGTCTCTAGCTGTGCAGAGGAGCAGGCATTCCCTTTAAAACCTGCCCCCTGCACCTGTGTTTCCCTTTCTGCTTCTGTGTCCTCCTCCCTTGTGTTTGTCTCCCCTTCTCAGCAGGTGGGCATGACTGTCTTCAGCGTTGTGGGGGAAAGCCTGGGTTGGTTTGTTGGCATTTTAAGATACTAGGGCACTTCTGGCACCAGTGCAGCATGTTGGAAGTAGGAGCACTGACCTTGTTTCCGGACATGCCTTATAATATCCCAGTTGTTGGGTTCTAAAAACTGTCAGGAAATACTATTCCAGGCTGCTCATTATAAACCAATGAGAGGACACCTGTGGAAGGAAAAAAAACACTGCCCCAACTTATGGCATGTTTCTATTAGCCAGGGTTAGCCACCCCTGGTGAACTGTGGGTTTAAGTGATTGGAAAGAGGTGGGCTGTACTAACCTCATGGAGAATTACACTGAAACTTCTCCTGTACTGTTTCCTACTGTATACTGTTCCTGTGAACCTCAAAAAGTGGTTTAGGATGAACTTCGGGCAGTGCTTAACATAGGATGATATAGGAGTAATACAGTTACTAGAGCAACATGGTGGTCTTGGTACCCAAGGCCAGTGGAGCAGTCCGGCTCTATGAAGACTTTCATAAAGTCAAAGTTTTGTACCCAATTCCCAAAAATGACAAACTATTTGATTAGGTAAGTGTGGCTTGCTTTTTTTCCACACCGGATCTTAAAAAAAGAATTTGGCTCATTGACTTCCAAGTACAGTAAAAAAAAAAAAAACTTTTCACCCCATTTGGTATAATGTGCCAGGACTGAGGAATAAAGCAGGATATATTGTATTTGCAGACACATCTTTACTACACATGTATATAGCAAAAAAGCAAACATATAACTGTGGAAATGCTGGGAGTGATGGCATGTGTGAAAACAAATACAAACACTGAGATCTGGACTTTGACTAAGCCATTCCAAAATCTTGTTTTTTTTTTTTCACCCATTCTGATATAGATTTACTGGTGTGCTTCAGATCATTGTCCTGTTGCATCCTGTTGCCCGATATGTCATGCTTTCAAGTTCTTTGTAGACATACGATCACTTTGTAGACAGTAGAATACTTATTTGCAGAGATTTTCTCCTGGCAACCCTTTCAACCGAACTAAACATGAACATGTTCAGTCTTCTTCTAATTGTGCTGTCGTCATCGCAAATGCTTTCCACTTGTGAATAATATTTCTCACTGTAGAGCGATCAACTTGACAACACTTTTATAGAGATCTGCACACATGACAATGATCAAATAATCAAGGGCTGATGATTAGCAGCAACTAATGGCTGGAACTTACTTTTCCTTTGTTTTATTTTTGGCTTCATTTTTGTTAAATAATTAAGTGCACAGTGAATAAAATTTTGTGCTGTTTGTCCGAAGTTGTATAGATTAATACTAATATTAATACCTGCTATGATCAGATAATTTTATTGTGTTTTTACACAAATTAGAATTAATAGTAAGGGTGCTAACTTTTGAACATGACTGAATAGTCAGATAATATAATATAAAACCCACTAATTTACTAATGGAAGTTGTATTATTAAGTAAAAGAGGAAAAAAGCAATTCCAACCATTCACCAAATTAGTATGGAGTAGGCGCTACCTTATGCCTAATGTTTCCAATGATTTTCTTATGAAGCCACTATAAAGTGCAATGCATTTTCATAAATAATTATGCTTTTTTCTGTTATGATAATGATGAATCCATTATAGCTTATTATAGATATGTTTACAGGTCATAATAAATATAGAGATTTTTGTTGCTGCAATCTTCAATCGCATTGTTTGCACATTAAACAAACTCAGCACTCTTTTATGTCAGGCGTAGATTGCATTAACAGCAGGTGAAGGATCGGACTCGTTAAGCTGCTGCTATCTCATTGCTCTAGATGTCATCCAAGAGGCCATTGATAAAGGGCCTGCAATTTAGTTTCACAGTGTGACACAAAAAATGTAGGGTGGAGATGGTAACAATGGTCAAGATTTGTAGCTGTGGTTTTATTGCAGTTAGGGCAATAAAAACACTTGGTCAAAACCAAACATTGCAGCAAATGTAGAGGTCAGAAAAATGTCCTGCTATAGATATTACTGAAAGATTTAAAATGAATTAAATGAACATGTTTTTAATGAAATAAAATATAGTATAAGTAGCAAATGTGCATATATGGAATGAAGTTTTTACATACCTTCAAATAACCACTCAGGTTCGACAAACAGTCTACAGAAGCTGTCACTTAACACGCAGTTAACAAAGTCGGTGACCTGTCACATCTTGGTGTGTGTCTGTGGCACCACTTCCTCATTCTCTCTGTTGGGTATGATATAATGAGAGCAACACACACTGCAAACCAGACAAATGTCAAAATAAAATTGTTGACACTACACCATGCAAATTAATAATGTAGTGGGCTATAAAATAGATAGTTATGTAAAATTAAATCACATAAAAAAAATAATAAAAAAGCTCCAATCCAGTGTTCATTTGGTACTTTTTTTTAGCATTCAAAATGACCCTACTGCTCAATTACTTGTGTGCAAACAGACAGCTCGTGGCAGTGAGCGCATGCCATAGAGAGACCTGTTTTCTTGCTTAATGACAACTGATAGCTGGAGTCAGGCAGGTTATGAGTTTCAATTTGGCTTTGGCAATAATAACAATTACAGGCCTCGATATCTCTATCATTAGACAGTGGCTGTTCCAATATAGAGCACTGTTCAGTGCTGAGTATCAGTCCTTCATGTGCCTCTTCCCATCATAACTAGCAGTACATAATCATACACAAACAGACACACACACACACACACACACACACAGAGGCATGCATGCATGCATTCCAATAGGATGTACAAATAAATTCAGTGTTCGCTACATGGAACACAGGAAAAGAACTGGAATACTTTAAAATTAGAGGTAACATAAAACCATGATCTCTATCTGTTTACTAATACAAATATTTTTATCTGCATTTAGATTTGGCTTTAAACCTTTTGGCTTTAAATCTTTGTTTGTTCATAGTACAATCTGTATGTTTTGTGAACTATGGCTCTAAGAGCTGATCAGTCTCAGCTACATCACTATAGTTGGGTCAGGCATGGACTGGGCAACACTCTTCCACCAGTCTCTAAATTCATCTTAAGAGAAAATGTCTGCTTTTATTAAATGATGTTGTAGATGTTTAATTAACTACCCAAGGTCATATCCATTGAAAATAAAATACAAAAAAAGTACATGTTTAATTAAAGTGTGTTTAATCACATTTGAGCAAATAACACCCCGTACCCTGCCCTCACAAAGAAAATTAAAATACTGAAACGTAGCATCAGCTTTTGCGCCAAGAGACACACAAAAGAAACGAATATCTGTAACCATGGATGCTACGTTTTGTTTTGTGTCTTACAACCTCACATCGTGGATCAAATCCCCAGCTTGCAAGAGAGGCATGTCTTTGAAAAGCCACAGAGTGAAAGAAAAAAAGGCGGATTATGCGACCACAGTAGTCTGATCACATACATGATGCCGAAGATACAGCAACAAAGCATATTTGAAATATCTTTGGATATTAATTTCAGTCTTGTGTGCTTAGGTCAGGGTAAGTCACCCCTCCTGCAAATATGCTGAGAAACATCTACATCTATTCCATCACTAGGAGTGAAGCTAACGGCTCTATCCAAGACTACTTCTAGTGGCAGTAAAGCTTCAAGCATCATCAGGGCCACTCCTCTGTATGAGAAAGGTTATTGTCCAATTCTTCTTTTACAACACACCAAGACGATTCCTGACCCAGAAAACATCATCTTTATGACACCGCTTGCATGGCAGAAATGTCTTTCTATAAGAAGTAAGCCAGAGGGTTGAGATGTGATAAATACATGTGGCATCTTTCTTAAGCGAGCAAATAACATCAAAGAAGATGTTCTTGTTGAACTTAATGAGCTCATATATCTGAGAGGAAACTCTAGCAGCACATGCAATGTCTGATGCTTTCACAAAAGACATTTCTTTTAATAGGTGCTTTGTGGACATTCTCATCTTTTCAAAGTGGATTACTGCACATTAGTCTATAGCATGTATTGATTTTGCCATAGTTATTATCATTATCATTATCATTCCATGAAATATTTTAGGCGTTTGCTTGAGCCTGAAGTCTGTTTCTCTGACAATGTAAAATCACCGAACTGACTTCTTCAACAAACAGTCTTCAGTTTGCTATATACGGATAAGGCTTAAGTTTGGGAGTTGTTGGAGGTGTAGGTTGTTTGTATCATTTTAATATTTATATAAATACTGTATGTAAAAAGCAAAGGCAAAAGACATAGGGGACAAAAACCTGGATAAAAAACCCTCCTGTATATGCATGTTTTAGAATTATTTTTTTTAATTCATGAAAACAAATATAACATACATGAAATACAACAATTTGCTCATACTGTATCTACATGTTATCATGAAATATAATAATTTGGCATTGCTAAATAATTTTATTATTTTTTTGCATTAATATATGAATCTTTTTTATAGTATTATGGGTAAAGTGTTTCACAACATTTACTCAACCCTTTTACCTGTACATATTCAGTGCTATGAAACATTTGGAAGGTCTTAATCACTTATTATTTAATACCAATTTATTCTGTATACAGGGTCTCGGTGGGCCTGGAGCCTATCGCAGGAGGCACGAGGCAGGGTACGCCCTGGACGGAGTGTCAATCCATTGCACACACACTGCAGGCAATTTGGGAACGCCAGTTAGCCTAACCTGCATGTCTGTGGATTATGGGGTGGAAACTGGAGTACCCAGAAGAAACCCACCGAGCACAGGGAGAACATGCAGACAAAGATGATATTGATCTCTGATATTGATATGAAGATGATAATGATGCACCAGCGAAAAGAACTAAATGGATTATTAATTAGTGTGTTAGCGATTTAATGTTCCTTGCTTGAAGTCCAATCTGGCTTTGGGCCTAAGATCTAACCTTACAAAAACAATGTTTTTAACTTAGCTGAGATAGAGAGGCTGAGAGGCTTCAAAAAAGTGTAATGTGAATATTAAAATGCTCACTTATTCGTTTTTCAGTAATCAATTTTATCTGGTCAGATTTTATCTATTTTATCATGGGCTGTCGATCTACTGGAATGTTTTGGGAGATGGGAGAATACTGGAGAACCAAAGGAAACTAGACCTTAGAAAGAGAATATGTGAAACAATTTATAGACAGGAACGTTCTCTCAGAATCAGGAAACCGGTGAGAAAGCTGTGAGGTAGCTGGCTATCCTGCTGTGCTACCCTTATTAAATCAGTGGTTAACTTAAATAACTGGTAAGCGATGTGTTTGAGAACTCCCTGCTTGATTCTTTATTGCAAATTAAAAGTTTGGTATTGATTTATGAAGTATGCAAGCCTGACATTTCATGTTATCTGTTCACCTCTTTTGACAGCAATGCAGCATAAATATAAGATGAAATGTCACTAGTAACGTGCAACCAAAAAGTGTCCTATCTTTGAAAAGTGAAGTGATTCTGTTGCTGTATGCAAACAGATATTTGAAATGTCATGCGTGCTGGAATTTGTCTTGGCTTTAAAGTTTACAGGGTTTATGAAGAGTGAACTAAATCTAAGGGGTCAGTTTTGGTAGAGGATTTAGCAGTTCATTGCAGCTTCTTGCTAATTCAGTCTGACATCCGGGGGGATTGTGTGCAGTGTTTTCTCTCTCTCTCTCTTTCTCTCTCTCTCTTTCTCTCTCTCTCTCTCTCTTTTCTGTGGACAGGATCCAATGAATCACATGCTGCACATGAGGTGAGAGAGCGGGTTAAGTAGTACTCGGCCACTGCAGCATGATAATTTTCTATTGCGACCAGCCTATAAGTATCTGACAGGCCTTATGCTGAGTCGGCAGTCTGCTTCAGAACGGCTCTTCTATCTCGCCACATGTTTCACGGCAATTGGACAATCAGCCACTGCAGCGAAAATCCATAGTATTGATCGGTCCCTGTATCTTCTCTATAATTCTCCTGCAGGAAATCCCTGATGACAAATTATATCTGCACCAGTTTTTGATTGGTGCTTTGATGTAAGCAATCTCCAAGGGCACACTATGTGAACCAGCCCCAGCTTTATTAACTCACAATGTCCACTTCACTGTTTTCAGAGCACACCCTGACCAGCTAAATATAATCATATTCATATTCCTTTTTCACACTAGAGATCAAACTGACCCTGGAGCAGTGTGAAATTGTCTGTTGACATATAAATCCATGTCCAATGTTGTGAGCATGTTATATTTTAGCATATATTTTAAATTCACAACAATTACGGAATAAAATGAAAGACATCCATAGTGAACTGAGAAATGCGAAGGTGAAAAGTGCGGAATTTTAGAAATGACAATGTTGATCTAATCTAATTGAATTTAATCAGAAGAAACTAGTATATTTACTACACAAATTAAGGAACATGTGTTTATGTATTACAAATAACACGGTGTAAGGAGACCTTGACATGATAAAGGGACTTGTGTAACAATGGGGCCACCCACACACCATTGAAAATGTTTGTGTTTGTGTGTGTGTACGTATGTGTGTGCGTGCGCGTGCGTGTGTGTGAAGCACACACTTGTCCCTTCTACTGTAACTGACTTCATCCTTTCACTTTTATTTATGACATTTGCCAGATATTCAGATCAACCAAAACATTTTTATTTAATTTTACATCTGAGCAATTGATAAACCTTGCTTAGGTGCCCAATAGTGTCAACTTGCTGGTGCTGGGGTTTAAACCTGGGTTTGACCATCCAATCATCAGTTCAAAACCTTAACAACTTAGCTAGCCCTTACATAGTAAGACTAGGAAATTGTTGGGAATCATGGAGATACTTTGAGGGCTTGGGAGGATCTGCATCCATAAGTTTCAAGATTGCGGGCGGGTAGATGGTATGCTACATGTACAGTACATGGGCTCTCATACTCAGTGAGATGTCAGTCACTAGGCAGAATGGGCTGTGTTCAAGTCATCAAATGTAAAGGCAGCTGTTAAAAGCTGTGGTTGCAAGGCTGTCAGTCCCTGCCATGGTGGTACCCCTAGGGCAGTCTGGTGGACACCAGTATGAGTTGTGTCTGCATTCATGTCATGTTAAAGCATTCATGTTATTTTTAAAACTGTTTAAAAGTAAATGTCATACCCTTTCATTGGCTTGCCTTGTTTCCAATTCCGTTTGTGGGTTTCACAACAGGATATCAAGATTCTGACGCGAATTGGGTAAAAATCTAAAATGAGTTTCCTTCACCAAGGTTGTTGGGCTGAAGCTCCATGATAGAATCAGGTTCTCAACAATATAGTTGAGAGCCATATTACAGATGTTAAGCCTCTGAACTCAGAGAACCCACAGAACTCAGGTCAAAAATATTTGGTTAATAATTGAATTCAGCTGTTTCAATCAGACCCCTTATCCCTAGTGAAAGGCAATCATAAAGCTTCGGCATACCAAGACACCTTGGACAAAGACACCTTTATGCTTTCGAACAAGGTCTTCTCATTCAACATCAGTGTCTGACCACATAAATGCCGTACAGAATAAATGGGCCTGAATTCCCACAGAAACACTCCAAAATCTTGTGGACAGCCTTACGAGAAGAGTGGAAGCTTTTATACCTGCAAAAGAAGGACCAACTTCATGTTAAAGTATATGTATTTGGATACAATGAAATTTCAGGTTTGGCCAAATACTTTTGTCCATATAGTGTATCTCACAACTGGCTTGGAAACATCTGGAAGTTCTGTAGGAGAAGCTGAATTCTTGGAAATGGCTGGGAATACGGAATCCTGGGCTGATCTTCTCATACAATTGTTACCACATCATCCACTAGGAACAATGTAAGGGAAGTTAATGTGAAAATAAAAAGAGTGAATTAATACTGGCACTGTTTATGAGTCCTTTATCTGTAGGCATAGCAGGTTTACCCTTTAAATATGCCAGGTTTTAATGCAGATCTGAGGATTTGACAGTGTATTTAGTTTTCTTTTCGGTAATTTTATTTATTTTATTAAATTACAATAAAACAGAAGAAACTCCAGGCATTTAAAAACTTTTGGTTGGTAGTGTATAAATCTGGACGTGCATTCACAGCAAGACAAACACATCCATATGCACACAAAGACACCCACAGACATTCAGTGACAGACCAGTGCAATAAAAATGATCTATACTAACACAGGGCCTGGCTGTAAAGGCCTCTTGCATCTGGGAGACCAAGCTGATATGTGTGCCTTTATGAATACTTAAAAAGAAAGCATATAGAAAAACAAACTATGGCTATGCTTTCAACACTGATCGAACGGACTTATTATAATTCTCAATCAAGTCAGGGGATCTTACAAACAACCTTCATGCAGTCTTCATCTCTGCATTTCATTATATTTTACAGCAATGTGTGCTACTCGTTTACAAGCGCCCTCTCAACCAGACTCTCACCGCCTTTTATTATGCCTTGGTAAATTGTGGCAGAGAGTTAAGTTTCAATTTACTGTCACAGAGAGCGGCAGCTATTCTGCTGCGGACAGATTACAGCTTTCGCACCACTTCATCAACGCGGGTCATTACTGCTCCATTACACTGGACCCTGTCGGATATCAAACGAGTGGCAGTAGAAAGGGGGCAAAAAGGGGTGAAAACAAATCAAACGCAACATTTCCTTCACAGCAGCACACGCTCTGATCATGAAGACAGAGATTGGAATGCAAATATGCCATGCTTTAGGCGACTGCATCCCTGAGGCCATTCCTCTGCTCGTAAATAGACCACAATGCAATGTAGCGTACAGTGGCGGAGGCCTGTGGAGAGGCCTGATAATCCTGCTAGGAACCTGTCAAAATTAGCGCAGAATCCACGACACAATCCAGTGTCACTGCTTCGGTGCCGTTGCGCGACAAGAGGGGGTTGCAAATAGGAAAACGTTTCACTGAGAGGAAGGAGGAGAAATTTTCCCAACCTAATCTGGAGTATGACAAGGGAGGAGGGGTAGTATCGCTTGCCCTTTCCTGAGGCAACCTTTTAGCAGCCCGTCACTGGAGGATAATCTTTCCCCACGCAAGCACAATGCAGGAGATTACACGGAGAACATGTCAGTCGCCACTGGATTTGCCAGACACCTCATCTCCTGTCCCCATTGATTTGCAGGCTTTTCATTCATGGCCTTTTTGCTACAAACATATGGCACAGGAAGAGCTGTTTATTCACCGTCATATTTCCTCACTTACTGCAGTATGTTTGATTGTGTGTGTGTGTGTGGCTGTGTGTACACAGTGTCACTGTAACACCTGCTGGTGGAGTTTACACGTGCAAGCGTAGGACAAGTTTAACCCCGACATTACATGCTACAGATGTTGCATTCCCTAGTGCTCTCGTTGTCTGCTAGAGCAGCTCTAATTCTGGAAGAGATTCTTTCTCTGGAGACCGACTTTAATTAACAGAATAACTAATCAATATGGTGCCCCTCTATTTGAAGCCATGGAGAGAACTATATATGGTGCACAGACCTGAAATAAAGTCACAGAGACTCTAAAGGTATTACAGCATTTAAATTATTAAACAGATGTGAAGCTGATCAGATAATTAATCTGACTATAATTCGACTATAATAAATGATCTGTCAAGAGGAACAGAAAACAAATTTACTTATGAATTAAGAGCGCTTACATCCTTACCTTGTTTTGGTGCGGATCAGTAAAACCTTTTCTTTTATTTTGACAGGTGTGAACATGCCATTACAGACAGAAGAGTACTAACCTATTTTCCTCTGAAACCTGTAATTATGTGTATTTGGATAAATACAAATCATTGGGTCATGAGTCAAAATGTTAAAGGGTTAACACTGCACTTGTGTGTTCTAGTAAAACAACAAAAAAATGTTTTAAATTGTGGCTATTTTTGGAAAATTTGGAAATTGTGTACTAACAAATATATTTAAAAATGCAGTATTGGACAGCAAATAATGTTTAAAGTAAATTAAAACTTAAAGTATAGAATAGAAGTAAAAGTGAAAAATTCTAAGTTGTGGTGGTGCTGAAATGTTGGGGTAGCAGTTAGCACTGTGGCCTTGCTCCTTCAGGATCAACGGTATGAGTCTTGCCTTTGTATCTGCCTGTGTGGGGTTTGTGTAAAATTGTGATTCTTCCAGGTACTCCAGTTTCCTTCCAGAGTCGAAAGTCATGCAAACTCAGGGTAATTGGCATCTTCATAATCGCCCAAGCGTGTAAGCATGTGCATGCTTGTGCCTTGTGATGGATTAGCCCCCCATCCAGGGTGTAACCTACCTACTGTAGTGCCCCGAGTCCCCTGGGATAGGCTCTAGGCCTCCTGTGACCTTGTACAGGATAAAAAGTATAGAAAATGAAATGGGAGCAGATTGTATTTGTATACACCTTTATAATTTATAAGGGTGGTAAAATTGGTCACACGAGCAAAGCATTTTACAGAAAACATGCAACAGAGAAAGAAATTGTCTATATCAGTGATTTACACAAGACAGCAAGTAAAGTAATTTTAATATGGACTACCATACCGAGAACATATAATCTTCTAAACTCGCATTACTGATATTTTAGTAAGATCTGATTATAGGTATTCCACATTTATCTTATCCTGAAAGAGCATATAAACATGTACAATACATGTACGACGTGTAAGTTGTAACTGTGGAAAGTGTGATAACTTATCTATGTCCACACATTATAACCATATTTTTAGTTAAAATAGGTCCCATACGTCCCTAAAGTGTGTTAGTGCTTCAGCTAAAGTACCCCTTAGTTAATGAATTTTTCAGACCTTAAACTTACTCTGTTTCACTCCTCCATGAAAGTGCCATTTTGGTGCCACCTTCAAGGATTGGGGGAAAAAAACAGGTTGACAGTTGCTTGAAAATTAAGTTTTTGTATTTCATACTTTATTTATTTGTTCATTTGGGACAAAATGATTGACAAGTGATGACAAATTCATACCAAGCATAAGAGGTGCAATCATTCATACTACAGGCTTTCGGTAGCTAAGCGAAAACAAGTGGAAGAAATAACAATAATAATAATAAAAAATACTCCAAATTTAAACTAAAGATAAACTTTAAATTTAGACTAAGATAAACATTAAGAAACTTCCAAACAGTATGTTTATACTCCTTATAAAAAAGGCCTTTTTATTGAGATAATGTCCCAAGTTTTCTCTGCTCTTAAACCTTGAATTAATTTCCTATTTTATTACTCAGTTAATACTTTTCTATCAGGGTCTGGAGAAAAGCATCTCAGAATGCACACAGCACAACACCCTAAACTAAAAGAGCTACAACAGCTGGAAATGAACTTGGCTTCTGAAGCTATAATGGGCACATGGTCCCCCTTAAAGTTCAGGATGTTGTGCGATCTGAGATGCTTTTTGTATCTTTATTCGATTTACCAAAGCCTTCCTGTCATCTCAAACCATATTTCCATGTGCAGAAATGCCAATCGCTGGATTTTGTTGTTGTTGTTGTTGTTGTTGATGATCATGAACTCTAAAAAACATTGTTAGTGAAAATTCCTGGAGATCAGGAGTTCTAGAGAAAATATTAAAAACCCAGACTGTCTAGCGCCAATTATCAAAGTCACTAACATAATTTGTATTAATGTTTGTACTGAACATTGAAGCTATTTTATTAATTTATGCATTGAGTATGTATCTTTGACAGTGTTAATTTAACTGAAAAAAATAATGTGATCTAAAAAAAAACCTTGGAATTCCAAGCAAAAGGTTTAATTTTTTCCGTCATTTAATTCCAAAAGTGAAACTCTCATATATCTGTGAAAATCAGTTCTATTTTGAGTATTTATTTCATAAGTATGTTTGCCTAAACTACTATTTATACAGTATAAATAGTGTATCTCTTGATCAGGTCTATCAGGGGTATAGCCACGGGAGTGTAGTCCAGTGCGGGCAATGCTTTGTGGGTAATGCAGTCCAAGTGCAAAAACGCGAAAATGTGAGATAAGTAAGAGCCTGAGCCTGTTTTCTTAAATAGTTTTTGGTTTGATTTAAGTACGGAACCTATGCGGAAGTTTGTAATATCGCCAGACAACACAGAAATTAAAAGAATGGACATGCATCGACTCGTTTGTCTTTCTCATCACTGCATGGGCATGAATTAACGGGCTGTTACGCTGCTGCGAGCAACGACAAAAAAAGCGTAGAAGCTAACACAGGGTAAGTAGCGTACTGGGAGAGATACGAACGCAATGTGTTTACTGATGTGCTTACATGACTTCTTAATCATTGACAGACACCGTTATAAACCATCTAGCATTACAAAGGTAAGCATAATATAGTTTTCCGACTACATACACAGTTTGCAACTAGACAATCACCTTAATGCATTGTTTATTATAAACGTGCGATTAGGGATTATATAGAGACGGATGTACATAGAGAAGACGACATAACCATGTTCTATGAGAGTGTAAGTTAACTTACATTCCGCATTCATCGTGATTATTAGAAAAGGCGATCTGCAAAGAGTCATAGTAAAAGGAATTACACTCACCGAGCCTGGTGAAGATGAAGCAGGAACACGAAGCGTTAGTACAGATCCGATTTTCAGGAGCAGCTTCCTAGTAAAACCTGCTTTATATTGACCCGCGTTTATAAAGGAAGTCTGGTGAAAAATGATTAGCGCAAACATGAACGCATTTAGGTAGATTGGCGGGGACGTTAGCTTCAAAAACAAAATTTAGCCACTGCGTCCTCAGCGGCTTAGGCACCATTTTGCTCCAGCGGCGAAAAACAATGGCCGACAGCTTCTTCTAACTCGGGGCGGGTCTTTGCTAAAACACCAGTGTCAATCAACTATAGTAGGAGCGGCCTCTGTCGGTGTGGCGTCACATCAACAGGCATGTGAGATTGGCCTGATTTTAGAAGGGGCATGTTATTTTAATAAATGAAAAGAAAACCACTGGGCGGCTCTTTATCACTGTAGAGTGGTTGTGTACACACTCTCCTAACACACATTTCAGTCCAAACAGCTTGAAAAAGTCCATGGACCATATGGACCATATGACCCCTTTAAGAAGACTGTCAAGCAAAGCTGATTTAAGAACTTGGGAGAGCTTCACAAGGTACTTCATGTGTCCATTTCTCGACAAGCTTTATGGAGATGATGATTTCCCTTTCTTCACTGTTCCAAAAATACAACTAACTGGTTTGATAACCATCCTATTACTGTGCTTGATTGGCCAGCAAACTTGCCTGACCTGAACCTCACTAATGTACTAAGTGCACAAATAATCTGTCCAGGCATTGGACAGGTCTGTCTTGTAAATTCTTTTTTGATTGATCTTAGGGAAAAAAAAAATATTTTGAGATAATAGTTTTTTGTTCCACAGTATCCAATTTTTTGCGATGCACTGTACATACATCTGTTTAAGGATTTCTGTTACTTGCTGTAATCTGAATGTGATGTATTCTAAAAGACTTGTAAAAACTCCAACCTGGTATCTGGGGAGCCATTATACCTCCCTGTCAAATACCAAACACAATGACATGCATGGTCCATAAACACAATGCACACCCTTTCTAGGATTAAAACCCAGCTCAATGCAAAGTGACAGTGACCAGGCAGTGCAAATGCCCATTTTTTTGGGCTGGAAAAAAACACTGCACAGTCCACTGCCTTCACCATGATCAATATGCTAACTCCTGGAATGCAAAAGTGGCGTGTGTGTGTGTGTGTGTGTAAGTGTGTGTGCGTGCGTGCATGCGAGCTGGCAGGGAGGGGGTTAGGACTGGTGACAAAGACAGATAGATTTGCACCGTCCGTGAAATGTCACTGATTCAGTGGAGGATGTCACCTCAGGAGCGCTCGGCTGTGTGATAAGCCTGACACATCAGCACCAGGTTTGGAACTAGCGTGATGCCACTTTCACTCTCTTTCTCTCTTTTCTCTGTCGCTTCCTCTCTCTCTCACTCTCTCTCCTCTCTCCTGTCAGCTCAGACGGATGACAGTGGCCACCATGGCAGTCTTCTGGCCCTGTGGGACTGACAAGAAGGGAATGATCACAATTAAAAAATGGATGAGACAAGATCAGAGAAGAAATGTCAATTGCTGATTTTCAGGTGGCCTCCAGTCAGGTTGATGGGAGATGAGTTGAGCTTTGTGCTTTGAAGTCGAATTGACTTCTTGTGATAAACCTGCACTTGAGTGAATTCTTGCCAGACAATGTTTTCATTTACACAAGTTTTTACCTTTTCTCTTTAAACAATTGATGTCAAAATGATTTCAACCTGAGCTGCACTCTTGCTCTTCTGCTGGTTTTCCATTATAGTGATAACACAACACTTTAACCAAGTTGTAAAGAAACAGGAAATAGGTAGAAACAACAATTTCAGTTCAATCAATCATTTTCACATTTTATTGATGAAGTCGATTACAAGTATTCATAAACAGTATAAAATTATATTTTTATCCTATTGTCCATATGGGACTTTTGGATTAGGCATGAAGAATATTTTTATAGGCAGTTTTTTTGGATATACATACTTATATGCATACATACTGTATATACATGATGTGATGTGACATATATGTACTATTGCAGTGTAATGGTGGTTTGGGTGATTTCCAGTGTATCAGCAATAAACATCGTGCCAATAATGACAGAAAGGCATCATACTGTGCTTCAAAGAGTGCAAGTACTCCAGGAGCTACTCCAAATAATGCAATTTCTGGATCTTGTTGTATCTCCTTACTCCAAATGTTTGAGAATATTTCCCGTCTAAAATGGTATGAGATTCCAGAAATTTTGGAATTTGAATTTAATTTGACTTGAGAGGAATTGATAGGGTCTTAAGTCTATTCCATGTATTAATTTTCTCAATTCATGGTTACAAACACCAAGACAAAGGGAAGGAGATTGGAGAAAGGTGCAGCACATTATTAATTACGACATGGAGTGGCTTAGGACTGCTATGTAACTCAACAAACACAGATGCTGTAAAGTGATTTAGATTGATCATAGGACAGGATAGTTAACTGAACAAAAATAGATTATATAAATATAGCAATAAAATATCTCTTCGGAGTTATACAATATGCTTATACAGTACATTGTGACAACTTTGGCTTAGGGCTTAAAAAAACACCAAATATATCATAAACTACAATATAAATGTATCTATAAAAATATACAAAACCTGTTCAGGCTAGAATTATTTAAACAGTTTTTCTACTGTTCTGTATAATCTTAAAATATATATATATATATATATTTACCTGTTGCAATAAACATTTAAAGGCAATGCACTGTACAGTTTGCAAATTCTAAGACCTATAACATAGCACTTTCTCACATATCATTTGAGTGCACTCAAGGTTCATCATGTCTGGAGCCATGTCATTTTTTTCCCCCTCCACATGCTTTGTATGGTGGCCTGTGCTGATATGGGGCTCCAGTCACAGCATGGTACAATACAAAGCTGAACATGTTAGTGTTATCTATCAGACAGGACAGATGGAGACCAGGGCATAGAGGTGAATGAGTGAAAGGCCTCTGTTTACTCTGCCATCAGTTCACAGGAGGTGGGGGTGTTAGGGCAGAGATACAGAGAGATAGCTCGGGTGAGAGAGAGTGAGAGAGAGAGAGAGAGAGAGAGAGAGAGAGAGAGAGAGACCTACTGTATAGCACCCACTGCAATAGCCAAGTCTTACTCATTCATATATACGGCATCAAAGTCCTAGGTAGTTTCTGATCTCACTGGTATGTTAACAATTTAATAACTTTGTCATTTTTTTTTAAAGCTTTTTCTGTCAAATGATTCCCAGAAGTAAGTACTGTATGAAAATAAAACTAAAGAATAATTCACATGTCAACATCTAATCTGAAATCTATTCTGTTCTTATGTTAACTAAACAAATGACTAACTTATTGCTACCTATGAGCTGTGGCACCTGTGGCAGATGCATTTACCATGGTGGCACTTTGACCTAGTGGTTAGCACTCTTGCCTCACACCTCAATGGATGGAGGTCTGAGTCACACAATAATTCTGAGTGTGTGTGGAGTTTGCATGTTCTCCCAATGCTTTGTGGATTTCCCCTAGGTACTCCAGTTTTCCCAATCTAAAGCCATGCAGTCTAGGTTGAACGGCTTTTACAAAATGCCTGTAGTGTGTAATTATGAATGTTTATGTGTGCCTGCGTCTGCAATGTTTTGGGACCTCATCCTTGTGTCCTCAGTGACTTGGGAAGGCTCCCAGATAAGCAGTATACAGTAGATCATTTATGGATGGATATTTTATACAACAGGGAATCGCTACTCACCATCAAAGGGATTACAGACGTCGTTAGTTTAACACAGATCTTTCATATTATAAAACATTAACAGATCTGACTAGCTAGTATACTGTAGCTCATATAATGGGTAACTAGAACACATTTCCGCAGGTTGGATGTTGAGCTGTAAAATGCTGATATGTCTTCAGGTTTGTGCTCTATGCAATTTGCAGCTCATGACCATTCTGTTTCTTTTGAAGCATTTAAAACTAAGGATAGCTAAATAATTGGGCCAGTAATGATGTCTTAGGTATTAATGCTAAGAGTTTGTTTGACTTTCAACAGAAACCCACTTTATTTCAGATAGGGTCATGGAATTAAATAATTTTTAAAAATGCACACGCTGTCTTTTAATGGACCTACTCCCAATTGGAGTTACAAGAAGTATTATAAAGTCTGTAGTGGTGATCAACAATAAAATAACAATCTGAAACTACAGCGAATCTTGTCAAGTACTGCAGTTCATGACTTTCCACCCATCTTAAAGCAATGGTGCTTTCTTCCAAGAAATACATAACCTGAATGAGTAAAATGTGTATATTAAAAACAATAAAGTGACTCGATCTAAAAAGTAATGACTTCACAAGGCAGAACTGGAAAACAGATAATGCTGCTAAAGGAAATCTGATTACTGGGTGACGCAAACGCAATATCAGATAACTACTCTATGTAAATGTGTTAAACAAATTACTGCTATCAGAGTATCCTGCAGAGGTGAAAGAATCCATATAGAAGTACAACTGCATGTGTGAAAGCACAGAAAGACAGTTTATTGTGAAATGTTACAGGACAGCCTTGACCTCCACAGTCTACTACTATACACACACAAAGAACAATGACAGGAAGCCAACACATGCATACAATAAACTTTTCTTTTTCACTCAAAGACAAACATTTGCAATGGATTTGTTTCACCTTTAACTGTCCTCTGATATTTCCCTTCCGAACCTAAGGCCATAGCATTGACTTGTGCAAATATCATGTCAATGTTTGTTAGTTTCTCAGGATGTCAGTCTTCTTTGTTTATTCCTCTATCCTGTTCCCAGTCTCTCCAGGTAGGGACCAGTGGTGCCACACAGAAGATAAAGCATCCAACAGTTTCCGCTAGGTGTGTAACTAATAGCCCGGGTCAGCCGCGCTCGCTTTATTTATGACACCAAGCGCCATGAAATATGAATGGGCGGATTGAGATGCACAACTTCTCTTCTTTTTTAAAGTAGGGAGGCCATCAGACGCAGCAGTGATAAAATGCCATGGAGGAAAGGTAAACTAATAATAGACTCCTCCACCTAAAACTGTCACCGTGATCCTCGAATCCGTGGCCCCGCTACATCTGCTGCTGAGGGTAAGATGCACTGAAAGTGCAACAATAATGGGAGAAAGTGTAGGATTTGTGGCTAGCAAAGTAAGCAAGAAGTAGCAGATTTACACTTATATGCATATCTGTAATAGCACTTACTGCCATAAAGCGTTCCCTCTTATGGAAGTAACACCTACTGTACATTTCACACGTGAGTACTGCATGAGCACATGGAAAACATGTGGAAGTGCATTTCAGAATGTTAAATTATGAAAATAACAGGTAAACATGTGACATCATGTAAACCGTAAATTGTTGCAAAAAAAAAAAAAACATTTGTAAATAGATACACATGCACTGTGAAAAGCCACTAATGTATTTGTAGGGTATCTATAAATGTGTAATATTTATCATATTTAAAAAAAATGTGTTTTGCAATTCACATGCAAAGTATGTGTCTTTCTTTTAAGGGGCCGATCCATTACATAACTTTCATAAGATAGAACTGGAATTGATTTGGACTGTAGACTTCATTCTAATTAAAACCAAAAGTCTGCAATCAAACTTATATATTAAAAAAAGAACATAAGCACCTTTTTTTTTTCTTTTTTTGCTGATCTTGCCAAAAAACTGTCTGATGCAGGCCTCACATAAGGGATCATATTTCACTGTACTAATCTCTCTTAGGAGGGAGTGGACGTTTCAGAGCAGTTACTGCCAGTAGCTAAGACATTCACAAATGACCATTTATTACCTTACACTATTTTTAAAGGGAGAAATGACAGCCTCTCTGTCAAAGCTAGCAGGGGAATAGCTTTCAGGTGCTTACTCTACTATAACTCATAGCCATGACCTTTTGAACAGGAATTAGGACACTTTATTTTTCACTCAAGAACATGTTTTAGGCCATTTGAACTTAACAGTAACTTTACTGGTACAGCGTCAGAAAATAGCAATTAAAATGGATATAAACTGTGACCCGATTACTAGTGATCAAGTCAGTTATCTAGATCCGTAGACATATTTCGATGTGTGGTTCTCCTTTTCTCCCTCCTTCCATCCCAGAAGAACAAATTCAACAGATGTGGAGTTTGGCAGATCAGGAATGGCATCATCACATCTGGAGAAAAACAAGATCGATAAAGACAACAGTGGCACGTTCGATCCTGTAATGGCAGACCCAGTTAACACCCTTTTTATATTCCAGCTTTCCTCTAGCTTTGTAATTTGTTGATTATTTGCTTTGTACTATCGTTTGTACTTTGTACAGTATAATACAGGATTATGCTAGCTTTTGAGTACACTTGAGTTTTAATTAATATTCCAGTCCATGCATTTGGCATTCTGCTAGCTCCAAAAATTGGCTATATAAATTAAATCCTCGCCTGATATCGACGCATATTAAGACTTTATCAGGTTTTTTGCACATATAGCAGGAGATGACAGACAGTGAAAAAAGGTTTATTCATTCATCTTCAGTAAGTACTCTATCCTGGTCAGGGCCACAGTGAATCTGTAGTCTATCCTGGGAATAGAGTGTGAGGCAGAAATACACAATGAATAGAACACCAGTCCATCACAGGGCACATACAGAAGTGCCTTTTCTTTTGAGAGGAGGTCATTTTCTCCTTGATTTTTTTTTTTTGTTACTTATGTTCATTCTCCAAAAGCAAGTCTCTTTATTTATATTATTTAAAATTATATCAAAAATAAGACCAAAAAACTGCAAAATCTGATTTTCATGATTCATGTTAAATCCATTGATACAAGGTAAGATCATCTAAAACAGTGGTAACAATTTCCAAGCAAAAAATCTAGCAGATAAAATAAATAAATAAGAAATTCAACAACACAAAATGACAAGGAAAACATAAAAAGGGAAATATAAGTAAAAAAAAAATTACTTATAAATAGGATATACATAAATCACCTTGTGTCAAAAGGAGCTTTAAAAGGAGCTGTATTTTGTGTGTGTGTGTGTGTGCCTTATGTGATATTGCGCCATTCCTGAGGCTAGAACATAAAAACTCATGCTGAGTGAAAGCACTTTAGTTAGACCCAGCGCTGCGTCCTCTGCCTTTTCATTCCAAATCCATTTTCAAATCTCTTCACCCCTAATGTTTTGATATTTCTTTATCATTATGTACCAATTCAGCATGCTCTGCCTTCTGGGAAATCATTCACCACACCACACCCCGGCACATCGAGAAACACAGCTATAGTGAAATCTTTTTGCCCGTTCCACGGTAGCAAACCAAATTAAGTAAGTGATTGAGGGAGAATGGAAAAATCCAGCAGGCCTCAATCCTCACTCTGTCTCACTCACTCTGTCTGCTACTTTACCAGTGTCTAAATAATTCACTAATAAAACAAAACACAAGATACCTCCAGATACTCGGAAGCCTCGCGGTTAATCCCATAAAAACGAAAAAATAAAGAATTATTTCATGGCAGAGATGAAAAAAAGATAATATTAAAATGTGCAAGAGAAACCAACCAATGTGACAAATAATACATTGCCTTGGGTGGATGGCATTACAGTCAAAGAGATTGCGATGCATATATCTCAGTCTCTCTCTCTCTCTCTCTTTCGTAGATCAGTGAATTTAAGCCTCTAAGGTACATCCATAAATTTGAATCCATTTTCATTTCGCCAAGTGGCTATTCTTGTTGAATTTGTTTATGGATTAATGCCCTAGATTTCAAAATTATTTGCGCTTACACACTGTTTTTATTTATTTAAAAAAAAAAAAAAAGAAAGAAATTCATACGTATATGCACAGAGTAGGAAGTGCAGGCTATTTAGTATTCCCGCAGTGTGACTTTTGTCTCACCATTCCCAAGAAAAATAGCACTTCAGCATTATTTTGGAGCGGAATGAAAAATCTTCAGTACACCTGCAATGGCTGCCAAAGGTAAATGAGCTGGAGAGAAACTCATCATCTATCTGCCGTTATCATTAGCCGCAATAATTATGTTTACAATGGCCTCTCATCATGGATGAGCCAGGGGATGCAAATGGATGTGCGCTGTGCCCTTCACTGCACATCACTAACATCGCTTTTGAAGGATTGCAGTGATCTGTGTCGTTCAGATCAAGCTTCATGTTAGCTTGCCAATCCTCACATCAGCTCATGTTTTGATCTATGTGATACATAAAATGGCTGACAGATCCATCATGATGTGCGCTCAATTTGGCCTTTGACAACTGATCGAGGATCAAAATGGAGGATGTGAAGTCTAACACAACTCAGCTAGCCAATCATGCTGTGATTGAGGGTAAAGAACATGGATTGTGGCCTTAGTCGCTGGTTTGAGGGTAGATCTCAGGATCAGTTTTCTTGGTCTGCTGATCCTGTGAATAGAACATGATCAATTCAACACCTTACTCAGTTTATCATCCACAAAGGCACTTTGGTTTTAGTGGGATGCCGTTTAGAGTTACAATCTAACCCAGAATCAGATATTCACCATCAGGGAGTCTGGGTTAACATATTATCTGAAGATCAGCATTACTTATTAATCTGACTGTTTGTTCCTGAGCCACAAATACAATATAACATGTCACCTACAATGTCCTCGGAAAGCAAATTGCCAGGAAGTGTATTATGTTACATGTTCTCAACATTTACCGGAAAAACAGGTCCAGGAGATAACAAGAAAGGTAATATTTACAGAAGCCCGCGGGCCTGCGATATTTCGGCATCGAGGCATTAGGTGGCGGTGCTAAGTGATATAATGATTATACCTAGACTTTCTTGTAGAGCAAAAGCCACCTGTAAAAGTCTTATTCTATATTCTCCATGCAACTCCAAGTTAGGTAGTAATGTTAGAAGGCATTATGTTAAGTTAGTTAAATGATGAAGTGCATACTGAAAAGCAAGACAAAAAACAAAACACAACGCTAAACAAAATAAGCATAAGAGCAACATATTTGTTTAAATGCTCCACATAGTGTTTAGAACTCACACTGTAGTGTCGAATAAATGTGATCTGATACACACGCCACTTGCGTCAATTTATAACTTTAATAAGGCAGGAACGCAGATACCGTTTCCTCATGCTGGTCTGTCCCACCGTGCAGTCGGCTGATACATGGATGAGGTGTCCCATGGCAGTGGAATACACTCAAAGGAAAGTTCCATCTGCAATCTTTCACATACATGATCTCACAGAAGCCTGAGTACAGGGAACATGGGCAATTTTGCTCACTTGGCTCGCACCCACGGATGGTTTTACTTTATTGTGATTTTTATTCAACACAATAGCACGAACACTACTGTTGTATCACTCTGGAAATATGTTTTTAATTCCACCTGCTTCTTCAGTTATTGTTTTTTGCTTCTACCTGCTGGTTATATTATTTAATGAACACATCAGATAAGCACCACTTGTATACCTTTAATCCATGAAAAACAATCCATGGGGTACCTAGAGCATAGGGCTAGTCAATAGTACTGTAATGCCAGGGGCTTGAATTTTAGATTTGTTGGTGTGTGTGCAACTGCTTACAAATAAATTCTTTAAAAAGGGAAGAAGCATTCTAATGAATTTAAATTGAAAAGTTCATTAAAGATGGCAATGTATAATCTAAACCTCAGCTTCCGGAACAAAAAGCTCTAATAACACAAATCAATATGATGGAACATATTTGCATTACACCTTCATACAATAAAGTTGTGTTGCCAAGATAATTAGATCAAACTTTTTTTTTTTTTCTCCAGATTTTATCTTCTATATCCAGATCATATAAAACTTCTACACGGAAAGTATAGAGAAAACCTATGTAGTATTATGAGGCATAGTGCTTGTAGGATGGGAAGGAAGAAAGAAATGTAAACATGTATTGCACAAACTGCCATCTTGAGCTGAAGTTGTGTGAAGGTATCAATCAGAGCGGAGCAGATTATTAGACTGTCTGAAAGAGATCAAACAATGTTGCTGTCTGCCCCCTTCTCCCCTCTCCCCTCCACTCCTCTCCCCTCCTCTCCCCTCCCCTCCTCTCCCCTCCTCTCCTCTCCTCTTCTCTCCTCTTCTCTCCTCTCCACTCCTCTCCCCTCCTCTCCTCTCCTCTCCTCTTCTCTCCCCTCCTCTCCTCTTCCCTGCCTGCTTGGCTGATTTACAGCACTGCTGATGAAGTACTGCAGCTCTCTGTCAGGGCTCTACATGACGCTCGTCCAAAGAATTATTACCCATAATGCCACATCGCCTACCAAGCAGTTGCACCTGCTGTAATGTCCTGTGTCCAGGGTCAGCAGTAACTGTGGTGAGGTGGGAAAAGCCACACCCACCCAGCCCTTTCTGTTCTTTCTTGTTCTTCATCTTTCATCATGGCATGTCACTGTGCAGCTTCACAGGCCTCATTCCATCATCTCTTCTTTTGGTTTATTCTCTGCACTGACAACAATCCCTTTAAAAAAAAAACTTTTAACTAATCAACATGTCTATCAGTGCCACTCTTCTGTTGAGCAGATTTCTGCCCGGACAGGATGTGTCTAACTGGCAGTATTCTCTATCAAAGCTGCTCAAGACCTATTAATGTGTGTGTTTGTGTGTGTGTGTGTGTGTGTGTGTGTGTGTGTGTGTGTGTGTGTGTGTGTGTGTGTGTGAGAGAGAGAGAGAGAGATGGGAGAATAAGACATTCTCACATTTTCTTCACAGATGCAGTTTACAATTGTCCATAGTTTTGCCAAAGAAATTAAATGAAGTTTTTAAAATGTTACATCAGGTCTGCAAAATCAAGAACACGGTGGGTATGTTTTTTTTTTTTTTTTGATAATGAAATAAGTGCACTTGCCTTCACCAAAACTCAGACACCCTTGAGCACAGCATGCTGTTTCAATTTTCCTTTTCCATTTGAGAACCAGAAAAGCCTTGTGCATTTTTTAGACTGCCGATTGTGCTTTAAGAAGTTATTCATAGTCCCTTTTTAAACAAACTCTAAAATGAAGACCATAATGTCCCGCAGTGAGAGTTGCAAGCAACGAGAAAGTCAGCTGGCACTGTAAACAGGGCCTGCATTCATTCAATTACATGTCATAAAATCTGGATATGTGTACAGTGATGTTGACTATTAGGGCTTGTTAAGATGTTAAGATGCCAGTAAATACATCATGATGTGTTATGTTTTTGGTGAGAGCTTACATTTTCATTTTTGGCTGGGCCCCAAAGGCAAAATTAATTCTCTAATCTCTTTTTGGCCAATTTCAGCAGTTTGTTGGCTTTGCTTAGTCGGCAAAGACATAATTGCTAGACTCTGTGATAGCGTTCCCTCCAAGTGCCAATCAAAGCATTCACCCATGAGATCTGAGGGAGTGTTTGAGCCCTGTAGTAAATGATGTATTAGAAAAAAAATAATAATAAAATGTAAAAATTTAAGGGTAAACTTTAAGAATAATAAAATAAAATAAAATTGTCCTTATTCTTCACAACAGCAGACCTATCTAAATATATCTGTGGATGCAGCATTAACCAATAGAATCAGCTTTTAATTCTTTACTATAATCATGCCCATAGGTGTAATTTATGACTGAAAAGTTTATTAACTTTTTATTTAATAACTGATTGATTTGGTGCTTTTATACAAAGTGAATGATTATATGCTATTCAGTTGGACTACTTGGGATATATTAAGAATGTTGATGGTAATAAAAATCTCCTGGGGAGGGATCTCAACTTCTCCCCCATGCTGAACCCAAAGTTACGCCCTTGATCATATCTTTAATTAGATTGTGTGTTTGTGTTCGTGTGTTTATTTTATAATTACTGTCTGTTTTTTTACAATTATTATTTTACACAAATTTGGTCACTTTAGCAATTACCACCCAGTAGTGAGCTCTGCCATACACAACCAAGGTGTGCAAACCCAGCCAACTGCACCTTTCATGCTGTAGCAAAACACAATTAAAGGAAAGTGCTATCTACCCTCTTTCACATAGAACACATGATTAGCTAGCATCTCTCCCCCTAAGAGCATGGCCAATTTTTCTCTCCTTAGCTCGTAGCCGTTGATGGCTATTTTGTCTTTTCTGTTGCACCACATGCAAGCTCATAACAAAATAGCATAATATAGCACACAAAAGAAGTCAGCCAATGTACTGAATGTCTTATCTGCATTTAGCTTTTGGTCTGTTGGAATTGCTGTGCTTCCTACAGTATGAGTCCAGTTGTATGCTGCTGTGTTCATCAGTTTCTTTTTTCCTATATAAAGCTGTTGGGTCAGGGCCTAGGTCAGACTATTCAACCTTTTGTGGTCAGCTGCACAAGGCCTTTCCAGGACTCGCTGCCAATGTCAAGTGCCTTCATCTCTCTCTATTGCAAACATTGTTGAAATGCAGTTGTGAAAGACCAGTGGGGAGCAGTTGAAATACTGCTATCCTTCATGTTGTGAACAACCTGAAATGTCTGACTAAAGTGAACACATTGGGAAGGCAAGCACAAGACAGGACCTTTACATTGGACACTGTTTAGCATGATATGCCCAGGATATGATGTTTCTAAAGTGGAACGTGTTGAGGCATCTGTAAAATCTGGTGTACACAGTCCATGACTCTCCTGAGTGCTGATCATGCTGATTTTCCAGGCCTTAAACACTGCTATCTCGGTTTCCATTAACTTAAAACTGTTTTACACTTGATTTATGGATGCTGGGAGAGGTTGCAGCTGAAGGTGGATCTAAGATGGGTGGACTGATGAAGGACATTAAGTGGTGATGACTGAGAGTGGCTCTGTGTTCCATCCCAGCATCTTTTTCCCAGGATGACCAGTTCTTGCAGGCCTTGGATAAGTAGCTTTTGTGCAACTGCTGAGTTAATTTTCATTCATTCATTTTTTATACTGCTTATCTTGTACAGAGTCACAGGAATCGTGAAGCCTATCCCAGGAGACTTCGGGCACTAGACAGGGTACACTCTGGACAGCATAGAGCATATCCTTAATTATGGCTTTGCCTGCCCTTGTCTTGGTCCTAAAGTAGGCATGGTTGAAAGGTCTGCCAATTTGGTACACAGGTAGATCCCTTATGTTGCCGTCCTGGTGCATGCTTCAGAAGACCCAAAAAATGGTTGGAGCCAGCACACAGCCTTGTTTGACATCACTATGGATGCTGAAGGGCTCAGAAGAACTATCGTTGATTAGCACAGTCCCCTTACTGCAAGTTTGATAAATGCATTTGCTGTTTTCTACACTTCCATTAGCGCTGGAAAAGAAAGAAAATAATTTCTGCTGTACACTGTCAGACTCGGAAGCCAAGTTTGCCAGCTTCTGCATGCGGGTAGAAAGAACCCCAGCAAAAGCTTTGCAGATGATGCTGAGGAGGGAGATTCCTCTGTAGCTGCTGCAGTCACTTCCATCACCTTTGTTGTTGTAGAGGGTAATAATCTTGGCATCCAATAAGGCTGGGATAAAGATCCTTGCCAGCACTGGTGGAGGACTACATGTACTGGAAGGTGTAGGATACCCCTGCAGTGGGTGATTAGGACTAAGTGAATTTTATCACTGTCTGGAGCCTTACTTGTGGCCAAGCTGTCAACAACTATGCTAAACCGTTTTGCCATCATCTCTGCACCGAGTTCTTAGATGGTCGGCAGGCACTCAGTCGTATTAAGCGATGAAGGTGACACAGTAGTCTCTCTGGAGTAGAATTGCGTTCCACCCATCTCTCCATCTGCTGACCTATATTTCTGGTTAAGTTCGCCCATGGAGGAATTGAAGGGAGTAGTCTAAACTGGTCCTTTCTTGATAATGTTGTACATCCTGCTGATGTTGCCTAGTTTAGTTGCCATGTTAATGCCTACATTGAACTGCTGAACCTTGTTCCTGGCAGCCCCAATAATCTGCAAGTTCTCTACAGTGGGTGACTGCTTGTACTTGATAAGAGAAGCACATTTGGCCTCAATGACAGGGGTCATCTCTTTTGACACGCCTTAAACCAATCTTACGTCTTTAAGGGATTCTTTCTGAAGGTTGTCATGGCTTTGTGGTACATGATGTCCTGCAGGGTTCTCTCTCAAAAGTCTTGCTGATCTTGATGCATGCCACCCTGGGCTATAACAACCAAAGAAACAAAGCCCACACAAATAAACAATGAATTGTTAACTGACAAAATTTAGAGCTGAGGCTATATACATCTGGAGTAAGATATTAATATTTAGGAAAAATATGTTTAATTTAATTGTTGTTATCTTTGGTCATGGTTGAATAAACATAAGTAATCATGGGTGTATTTCATTATCATTTAAACAAATGGCAATTCATGTCTTAACTATTTGTTTCTTCGTTGCATATTATGCATTTTTTTATGTTAACTGATAATGTAAATAATCTTACTTAAGTGAGGCTTAATGTAAATCGCTACCACAGAGGTTTTTTCACTTCATATGTTAAAATTGATTCTGGCTAAATTAGGTTTATAGTTTTATGTGTTGCATATCATAAGATATACGTTGTGTAAATCTTATAGTGAAGTTTGTGTTATCTGATTCCAGAGACATGCACACATACTGTATTACAACATGCAACCAAAGATATGAGACAAAATGAAGTGCACACAGATTGCAACATGACATGTGAACTAGCTGTGCACCTTGTACAATATGCTAAGAAATATACACTAAAATATACACACATATATACAAATGCAACACTATGATGCAACATGCCAAAATTTATCTATATGCAATAGAAAAATAGGTATACTAGTGTGTGCAAGTTACTTCGAAATTGAATAAAGCTGAGAACATGTGTGTCAAGGGGGCACAAGTTCAGTCTGTATGTTTTTTTGTGTGATGATCTTACTGTATTTGTGTGAAGAGGGAGCAGCCTAGATGCAGGGATCATAGACCTCTTAAGGAATGTGTAAATTTTTTAGGAAAAAAAAAGCTTCTCCTGAGCTGTTCTAAATCGGCTTTGCAAGCTTCAATCCAGATCATTGTTAAAAGTTGAACAAATGGTAGTACTCACTCACTCTACACTGCTTGATCCTGTATTCAGGGTCGCAGGGACCTAAAGCCTATCCCAGGAGGCTTAGGGCACGAGGCGGGGTACACCCTGGACAGGGTGCCAATCAATCGCAGGGCACACACACACACACTACAGGTAATTTGGCAACGCCAGTCAGCCTAACCTGCATGTCTTTGGACTGTGGGAGAAAACCCACCAAGCATGGGGAGAACATGCAAACTTCAAGCACACAGAGCCGGGAATCGAACCCGGACCCTGGAGGTGCAAGGCGACAGTGCTAACCACTACACCACCATGCCGCCTACACATGGTAGTAATGATAAAAAAATATATATATATATATTTTTTTTTTATCAATTTTGCTTGTCATGGTTGAATGTTTATTTAACCATGACCAAAGATCTAAATAAATTACAACAATTTGTTTACTGTTAAAATATTGCCTTGAGCGTAATTACTATTATTATTATTATTAGTCATTTCTTTATTTTCTATACTGCTTATCCTGTACAGAGTCACATGAAGCTTGGAGCCTATCCCATGAGACTTTGGCCAGTAGGCGCTGTACACCCTGGACAAGGTGCCAATTCATCGCAGGACACACATGCAACATACACTATCACACACTATTTGTAATTTGGGAATTCCAAATTGACCTAATCGGCATGTCTTTAAACTGTGGGAGGCAACTGGAGTACCCGGAGGAAACTTCCACACACATAATAATAATAATAATTATTATTATTATTATTGTTATTATTATTGTTATTATTATTGTTATTATTATTATTATGTTCCAGTTTACAGAATTATGTCTAAAATTTAAACCTGCTCTAGATAATAGTATCTCAGTGATTCATTTATGCTAAATATAAAATAGAATATAGAATAGAATAAGGATTTGTTTTATGTGCTTGTATTTTGTTTGCATGTGTGTGTTTAGGAAAAAGATATGCAGTTTCACCATGAAGAAAGTCTATTTGCAAATAGACACAGAGGTCCACAGAAGCAGTAAAAAGTCCTATTTATAAGACAATAAATAAGTTACTAGCTCAAACTTATGCTCCACAGATAGAAAACATAACTATTTGATGTTCCAGGCTTTTTATTTACTTAGGATGGCTTTTTTGTGTCACGAACACAAGGTCAGCTACAGTCACTTTCACCTTAGCAATCAAGGAGGAAAAGATGCCAGGAAAAAGGATTCTGCAAGATAGATGCTGTCGATCAGCGATGATGAATATTTTACACTTACTCTATCCATTAGGGCTTTTTGCAAGAAAAAGGGAAGTGGGGAAAAGTGCATGGCATACAAAAACAAACGTGTTTGCAAAGAGTGAGTCTTGCGTTCGAAGCACACTAAGAGTTCAGATAATGCCTGTGGCACTTTAGCCTCCATCTTCCAATCTTCTCCTTCGTCTTCTCATCTCTCTCTCTCTCTCTCTTTTTTTTCTTCTTCTTTCTTTCTGTGAATAGTGCTGTCTCTCCATTGTAATGATGCTGCCTCGTAGCAGCCCTTGGAATGACCTTTCTTTAATTAACTGCATCTTGATGAGCGGATCTACATAGAATGTGAAGGTTAATTAATGAAGTATCAGTGCCTGGTCTTAAAACCATCACCTAGCGGATGACAGCTGGGCCCACCACTCTCAATTTTACCAGCCGACTCATTAGCAACGGGAGCGCCGATTGACAGCTCTTCTTTGCTCTGTGGGCCAAGAGCAAATAGTATTAAAAACGGACTGAGCTGTGTTTTTTTCTTTCTTGCTCAAAAAGAAATGTGATCTTTTTGGCGTAAACGACATAACAAAAGCGAAACACATTTAAGAAAACGCATTTCGACGATGCACAAGATAGCAGTATATATGCAATGAGATTCAAATCAGAACCCTATAAAAAATGCAGATGAAAGCAATATAATATCTCCATAAAGGTTCAGGAGTGTGTAATCGGTTTCTTGCAGCCAGATCTGTGATGGATGGTGATGGATAACTCCGGATTGTAATAGTGCACAGATTCATCTCGATAAGGCCCCTGCTTTTGGGTGTCGGTTATTTCCAGATGCATTGCACCACTGCTTATCAGTGCGATTATAAGAAATCAGATCCACATTAGCAAATGGAAGCAAACGTAAAGAGAGACGTATCACCGGAGGGGACAGCACGAGGGAGGATTTATGGTTACTGAATATGTTGCATGTGATATAAGCCTCTGTAGTTTCACATACTTCTTTGAGAGCAAATACAATGAAGCGTACAAATGAACCAATACCGTGTCCGTGATAAACCTGCCAGACAAGGCTGGAATACAAAATGCACTTTCAAAGCCTGCTGCTGAGTTAAAACAAGCATGCCTTTGCTGCAGATAAAGGATTTGCCATGATTGTCATTTGTTACGGTAAAATTTGCTCATAGATATATTAGTTACAGCTTCACGCTCTTTATTGTTTATAATCTTAAAATCTTAAAAACAATTCCTGGGTTTTTAGGTGTGAGTGAGCTCCATGTCAACAGCTTCAGTTAAAGTTCAGTTAATGTAGTGAACGAAATAGGGGAGAAAATCTGATCTCAGTGACATTAACCATGGCGTGGTTGCTTCTGCCAGATAGGCTGCCTTGAGTTTTTCAGAAACTGCTGATCTCCTAAGATTTTCACACGCAACAGCCTCTAGAAGATTGGAAAAACATTGCATGGACTTTTTTTAAGTTACTTTTTTTTTTTTTGGTTCTCATTCTAGCTTTAGATCCTTGTTCCTGGAAGGCAGACATGAACCTCAATGTTGTAGCCCATGCACCTCAGTGTATGACATGTTGTGTGTTATGAGATGCTTTTCAGCTCAACGCTGTTGTCAAAAATGGATTAAAGTTTTTTGGGTCGGACATTTCTTATATGAACACTTTCATCAACAAACTGTTGTTTTTTGTTAACCTAACGTACAAGGCGCTCACACAGTGTTTTTTTTTTTTCCCTTTTCTGATCTTTGACATGAACAGTAATTAAAGCTCTTGACTTGTATTTTATGATTTTTGTGCATTGGGCTGCTGTCATATGATTTGCTGATTAGATAATTGCATGAATAAACAGGGCTATAGGTATTCCTGGCCTTATATGTTAAATTGTTGAGACATTCTTAAATGTAATTGGGAATAGGATTTGGCCAGGATAGGACAACGCCATTTGCGCACAATTTTTTTTTTAATGATTAACTAAAACAGTCCTTTTAATCTGTACTTTACTGTTTACTGTATCCCATGCAGTATGAGAAGCAATTGCAAATGATCGTAGTAACCTTTAGAAAATACCATTCACAAACAGCTAACTACACTTTCTGAAGTCGTTCCAGAATCGTGCTTTGGCATACGTGACCTCTGATAAACGCCAGAGCTAACAGGGTGGTATTAAGGAGTGAAGAATGCGTGCGTGCTACACGGCCTTTGTGCCATGACCTGCTTTCTACAGCAAAGCCTACAGGTCAGTGAGCTCCCATTAAACATTCACCAGTGACTTCTTTTTAAGTCTGCTTATTGTCTCAGCTTGGAACCAGCAGAAATCCATTTCGCTTGTGCTGTCACATCTGTGCAAGAGATTTTTCTTTTTTATTGACCTTTTTATAAGAATGTTCCTAAATAAGCAGTAAAAGGGAAAGTAACAGTAGCCATAGTTTGGAGCTCTAGTTGTATTTCACAGTGTTGCAAAGTCTTTGGGGTGTTTTCAGCCTCTTTTTCAGCTTTTCCCTTCGACTCGTTTTTGTAAAGAGTGTTGAAGCGTGGTTGGAGTGTGTACTGCAGCTGCTGCAGGAAGCTAGGCCACTCCAAGTCCCTCGTCTCTCGGATGCGTAACCTGCTCCAGGTAGTCATCTAAATCATTCTGCACATGCTGCTGTCACTGAAGACAACCCAGTTTTAGAGTGCGCCTCACGAAAGAAATCTCAAACTAAATTTGCTGCTGCAGCACTTTCGCATTTGCTCGTCTGAAATATTTGACACCAGACAGTATCTCGGGACTCCTGTATACTCGAGTGAGGGTGGAGGGGAGGTACAGTAGTCTTAAAAGGGAACTTCCCTGCAGCACCTTGTTTTTTTTTTTTTTTACCCATTAGTTTGTTTCTCACACTCTTGCCCTTAAGACAGAGGGACTGCAGAAGATATAAGTGGCCAGTGAGAAGAAATCCCAACGGTGTGGCAGGTGTGGGATCGGCCTTCATTATCTCCCAACACCTCCGTCCAATTATGAGCCGCGCTTCAGTGATGACAACCCGACTGTGCGAGCGTGCGTGTGTGTCACTCTTATTCCTGGGTGGCCTGGGCTTCACTTGTTATTTTCTTTAAAGTTTTGCTACACGAAAAAAATCCCTCAATTGCATCGCTTTTTGCTGTCTTAAATACCAAAGAACTTACTTCTGACAAAATGTGATACTGGTACCGTTTTTTTTTTTTTTTTCTTTTTGCTATATCTCCGATTTGGCTACAACAAGAACATCATAATAGTCCGTTATTAAGTATATGCACATAATTGGATCCCATTTGTGTTGAAATAAATGCCATTAAAACCACTGCATGCTTTGTGTTATGATTTTTTGTACTTGCTTTTTAAATCAATTATTACAGATAAGGGCATTGTGAATTACAATTGTGTTTCTTTTTCCTTTAAAATATTCATATACAAAAGAATACTGGCACTCATGTGCAAAATAATTCTGAAAGGTTTATTACATTGGGGCATGATATAAAAAAAATAAAGAAAAACGCAAAAAGAAGTGCTCGGTGCACGTATAAATAAACCTCTTTCTTTTTATCTGACCTAAATTTGAACAATATTTCTGTCAGATCCAATCATCCTTGTGACATTTTTCTCTCATTATGGTGCTGCTAACATGCTGCAATAACATGACTAACAAGTGATTTATGAGACTTTATGTCCTAGACTTCGGATTATATTCTAAAGTTGGATAAATGAGGAAAGCAGTATTTGTTGTCACAGAACCCAGATATTTCAAGTTTTCCTTTTTTTTCCCCTGACCACACCCCCTAATCTTTGAGCACTCGTCTCATCAGTGCATACACTATATGTGTATTTCTTTATGAATTTTTGACACCTTCTTTTTGTGCTACATGGCCTAGTATTTCCTGTTTTTTCCTAGGGTTAGGGTTTTCCTACGATGATCCCTAATTCCAGCTTAAGATTCTGATCAGGACGATTGGGAATATCTAAATATAAAGACTATACAAGACTGTAAGTGTTCTTTTGCTCATTTGAACCCTTTCATTAATCCATCCATACATTAATGGGCAGTCAGTTTACAGCTGTTTTAGGGAAATATAAATATGTAAATTACTGTAATTTAACATACATCATTATCCTGACTTCTCTTGACTATTTGTTTCTCAGTGCAGCATGTCTCAGATACCTTTTAATAAAATTTCTACTTAAAATTGCAAGTTCATTTAACAAAAAAAAAGGGACTCCAACGGATGCCTTAGCTTTTTTTTGTAACGATCCACCATAAGGTTAAAAGCATTCAAATTAAAACCACTTAGATCTTCTTCTGCCACCAGAGTGGCCCTGGCCCCTAGGGGCATGACTCCACAAGATCTCTGGGTTTTTGCGGTGGTGTCTGGCACCAGAACGTTGGCAGCGGATCCTTTGGGTGCTGTGGGTTGCGGGCTGAGGCCTCAATAAATCAAATTAATTTGCTTTGCGCATCCCATGGGTGCTCGATCAGATTGGGATCTCGGGGTTGGCAATTTGCAGTTGTGGGCTTTTTGTCTGTTGGGATCTGTGAGCTCTGGGTGTTCTGGTGGCTTACTATCGTGGGCAGTGTTGACTTTTTTTTTTTAAGCAATTTGTGCTGCATTGGTGTTTCTGTGGGTTCAGACTAGACGGGCTGGCCTTTTGTCTCTGAAAGCATGGATGAACCTTGGGTGCCAATGATCCTGTCACCAGTATACTGATATATAATTCCAAATCAGTGTTGATGTGTTAACAACTCAAATTTACGTGATATTGGTCTATTTAGTTAAAAATTCTTTATATTTTGTTCACCAACATTGAATACTATGTGAGACTTGATTGATGATATTTATTTGACATTTGTATGATATTTTTATTCCTATATTTATTATTATTCTCTATTTTCTCTCATGGCATTCCAGCACATGGACACTATGTATGAAAGGTCCATCCTTGATGACATCTGATAAAAATGCTTTGGAGGGAGCGTATCAATCATATGTGTGTGTGGGGGGGGACAGAATGCAGCAGCCAAGAGTGAGAAGGACAATGTCCTCATGGCAAACACATACATTTTATCTGCATATTTTATTCATGTATGCCGGGAAACAACACAGCTAACATGATTATTTTTGAGTGGTAATCTTGACTGTGTATCTCACACTAAGTGGAGCTGTGCTGAGACAGGTGGTGATTATCTGAAAAGCTTTTGTTGTCTGTACTTCAAATTACATTTCACTGGGGAAAGTCAAACACGCGTGTACTTGTGATCGCGGCGGGTTACTGTTTTAGTTTCAGCCTTGCAATCTCAGTGTTTATATATCTGGATATTTAGCCTTTTGTCGAGGCACCATGTAATGATCCCAGAGCTACTCGTCACTTACAGACCTGCATTGTTCGAGAAAAAACCCATTAATAAGATTTTATGAAAATGGAAACCTCTGATTATTCGACCATTTATGTCTAACCCAGGGCTAAACACTGAAACTGAGGTGTTTATTGGTGATTTGTAGTTCCAAAAATGCCATCAAGCACAGAAGAGGCACAGAGTAAATCATTCTTACTTACAGTTATGTACTCCCGATGTTATTATTTTGGGAGGGTGCGTAAAGAAATTTAATCTAGCAATTATAATTTTTTTTATCTATAAAACAATAGCAGGGCAGCACCGTGCCCATAGCAGTTAACATTGCATTCCTTCCTCCAATCTGTGTGCTTGGAATTTGCATGTTCTCCCTGTGATTGGTGGGTTTCCTCTGAGTACTCCGGTTTCCTCCCACAGTCCAAAGACATGCAGATTAGGTTGACTGGCATTCCCAAATTTTCCATATTGTGTGATTTTGTGTGTGTGTCTGCATGTGTGTGCGTGCACTGTAATGGACTTGCACCCTGTACAGGATAAGCGGTACAGAAAATGAATGGGGAAAAAATGGTTTTATCTGTTTATTTAACATTTTAAAACACTTTTACATTACGTAAGATCTTACTTAAATTAACAAGTTCTAGGTCAATAAAATTTCTTGCATCCAAACGAGCCACCTTTATAAGCAACTAACATGACTGAATGGTGACAAAAGCCACCTTTTAACATTTCTCCATTAAAGATTAGTTTATGGCTATACATGGCTATAAATACGACTAAGCAATTTGTAGTTATGTTTTGATTCGCACTGGGCTCTGAACAGATGTGTTTGGAACATAGAGCAAGGGAGAATAAACACATACTTCTCTGTCCAATCGTCTATAAACATTCTGTTTTCATCATTAAGTCATGTCATCACTTCCCTAATCAGGCCAGTGAGAGTAAATAAAATAAAATAAAATAAAATAAAACTCTATGGAAGTCTGTGGAAGATCTTTCTTCAGGTAAATAATTGACATAAATTTATATGATTGGTTGCAACAGATGATCTACTAGAGCAGCTGTGCGGTTTCGTTACAGTCACTGAACAATGGGCCATTTTCTTCCATACCAGTACGTCAACGTGCCACATTAGAGCTTGGTTAGATCCACTGGAATCATTCTCTCGATCCTCATCTGGACAGCGGTTTGCTAGTTGATCACCCCTGATTTACCTTACAATTAGGGATGAAAAAACGTCTGTGATAGTTAAAAAAGAACACAATCTGTAATCATAATCAGTATTAAGGACTTTAAGGCATTGTGGTTTGAATAAGAGTATTTGTTTTAATTCTTACACGACGTTAGCCAAAGTGAGACATCTTTATTTATCTATGATTGTCAGTAGGACATCAGCAGCAGCTTATGACTATAGATTATTGTGACAAGCCAGAACAGTATAAATAACAACACAACCATTGACAACCTAAGTCGAGAGGCCATCACACTTGACTTATGCTACAGGCTACAATTAGTGATTTTTTTTTTTTTTTTGCATAACCCTGTAATAAGCTGTAAAGAGTGAACAATATACAGTCAATCAGTATAGAGTGAAGCAGCTTGTGTTGAGCGGTTTTAGACAATCCTGTATTCAACTTTGTTTGTTATGTACAGCTGGGCAGTATCAAATCAGTATCACTATTAATTGAACATTTTACCTCAATTATGATCAATTAATGATTATTGATTGCTGATGATTACTGCTGTGTAGGACGACTTTCAAACACACATCAGTTTACCGAATAGAGACTCACCCTCACACAAGCCTACGTTCTACATACACAAACACAAAATAAAATATAAGTAAACACATGCGCACGGATGTTGACTATACGAGTGACGCACGCACACTGAGACCGAGCAGGGGAGACGATTACCCACAATTCTGCAGCACGAGAGAGAGAAGAACCATTGGCTCAGTAGTTATCATGTAACGCTCGGCATCAAAACAAGAAGTGCATGCATGCCACATGAAACGCAATGATACTCAAGTTCAAGTTCTCGTATATTAAGACTCGCTCGTTTATCAAGTCAAATTTTATTACAAATTTTTGCCTGTCTTGTGGAAAGTTGGCAAACTGGGTTACCCAGAATCCAAGGTTCCACTGTAGTATGTTTTTAATGGGACTGTACAGGAACACACAGAAACTATTAACATCATTTTAAAAACTTAACACTAATTGACATTGGTAAAATTATGTCAGTTAGGTGGTTTAAAAGTCAGTTTTGATTCATTTTCGCCCATAAACGCCCAGCCCTAGTTTGATATAATATCATCAGAAAGGGTTTCCACGTTTTACCAAAATTCCCAGCCCAACTACATCTAAAAAAAATATACACAAAACACAACCAACTAAAATAAATTGAAAAAGAATCTATTTTTGATTTTTAAAGAAATTGTGAAATATAGACTGTAGATGGCAGTATGGTAAAATTCTTCTTAAAAGCTTCTCAGGAATTTGGAGGCACAAGGTCAGCCATGCTACTCATGCATTCCTGTCATACTGACATTATTTACTCCATAATCCCCCTTTTCCTCACCCAATTATAATAATGCACTATATCTTACAATAGAAAGGGTTTTGTACATCACAGATATATTGTTAAACAAACTAGCAACCTTGTCATTTCCTGTGCTGTCATTTGCTCCTCTCTAAAGCATGGGTCACCATCCTCAACACCCATGTTTATGCTCCTTTACAGGCAAATTTGCAACTTGTAATTCTCTACCTACAACCAATGAAAAGCATAGAGAACTACTTGAGGTAGTCCTCACAACCTCCTGTTCCTTCCCCATATTTGGAGAGACATCAGATAAACATTGCTGCCCACCCTTCTCTACGTTGCAATTAGATTATAAAAGTATTAGATACAAATCAGTTATTGTACAGCACAATTTAGCTTGGTTAGCCTGCAACTTGTTGCTAGTATTACTTGTTAACATCCTCCGTTGTTGCTGAGCAATAATGATGCTGCTACGTAACTATGGCACCGTGGTTGCCATAGTCCATCCAATATGTCCTGAACTGGGAAAGTACTTTATTACAGCTTGCAAATTATCATGCTAAGGTCGCCATGAATGAAATGCTAGCTCTTGCTGCAGTTCCCATTTCTGACCACCAGGTATTACTCTGTGGTGCAAAATGGAGCAATAAACCTCATTGAAATGTCAATCAAACCAGGCTATACAGTATGCATTTGGACTGTGGGAGGAAACCAGCCTACACAGAGGAAACCCACAATGCACAGGGAGACCAAACTCAAGACCAGTTTTAAGATTTGAACCTTCAACTCTGGTGGTGCGAGATGACAGTGGGAACTAATAAGCCACTTAAGTATTTCACTGAAATTAATTATTTAAAAGTAAGGAGGTATAAATGTGTCATTTCCTAGAATGCTAAAATAAATGGTAAAGCTCTTCCATAACTGTCTCTAAACAAGCCACCAGCGCTGATCTTGGCCTGTCGAAGGTTGTGCTAAAGTTTGTAATTCTACTCAGATCCTGATCGTGTCACAGCCGTGACCGTCTACATACTGTAGCTCCACAGTGACAAACTCCTAACCCAGAGAGCCGTGGCTCCACAGATTAGTTCGTTCCTTTTTGTAACGCACCAAATTCAACACATGAATCTTTCAGTGATTACCTGATGTGTCGAATCAGGTGTGTTAAATGAGGTAGAATATGTTGAGCGCTGGAGTGACATGAGATTCCAGGACTGATGTCTGACACCTCTGCCGCTGTTGATAATGAATCACCCAGTGGATTTTTTTACATCATGTTTAGTCTTTTCAGCACTGTTCACAGTCCTGCGTGTTGTCGCAAGCGATTACTCTGTGTTCGGCGTGCTTCCAGTTCCAACGAGAGATCATATCATGTGCATCACTTGGTCTGGACAATCAACCCAGATCTGCCAAGTGTGTTTCCGTGCAGATGTGTGTGCGCATTTGTCTGTGCATGAGCGTGCGCAAGAAGGCAGTAGAATATGTGTGTGAGTGTGTGTATGTTGTCTCTTTGTGCAATCATGTAGACGGGGTCAGAGGCATCTGATGTTTCCCAGACACTGCCTGTTTTATCTGATGCAATGATGGCAGCTGGTGACTGCAGGAATTCATATGCTACACGTGTGTATAATTTGTCACGCAGCTCAGAGCAAACATTAAAACAACTTCAGAACATCCTTTTCCCGTGTCTTCATTCGTCATAAACACATCAGCCTGCCAAGTACAATTGCAAATCTTAAATCTCCTCTGCTTGTTAAACTCAAGTCTTTGATGGCGTGTTTTTTTTTTTAAAGTTTTTTTTTCTTCTTCCACTTTTTTTCTTCATCGTGATTCTCAAGTGCTTCATTTATCTCATGCATTAGAGATAGTGAACTCCTTTTTTTTATCTCTTGTTGTATTTGTGATGTGGAACAGCGAGTTCAAACAGGCTCGGTCGTAGCTCTCTTTTTCCATAAACACCGGGCAAACAGGCCTGTTTGACTAATAATGTTAACATTGAATAACATCTGTTTATGGGATGTTGAGAAATTATGGAAAGTTAAAACGACAGGAACTTTAATAGATGCTTAAAAACAGTCCTGCGGGGAGCTTTACTGCTCTTTTGAAATATCTGTTTGACAATCCGTTGATTGAATCTGCTTTCCCATCTGCTGCATGGCTGCTAATGTACACACTAAGAGCAATATGTCAGTGATCAGGCTAAAAGCAAATAATAAACATTAAATAATCCTTTTCGTATCTTATTAGTATATGCTTTGCATCCTAACAAATCATCCTGCAATGATTTCTATGTTAAGATGAAGAGCATCAGCTGACAAGTTGTTGTTTTTGTCTTTAATGTATATTTTTATCCGTTACTGATTACCTTTGTACAAGTGTAATAATGCAGATAATCAGAAAAGCAATCTAGATCATTATGCAAAACTCAGTAATATATTCCAATTTAATTACCTTCCATTTAAAAGCCACTTACCGAAGTATAAAATGATGTACTGACAGTATTTTCGGAAAATAAAATCCTCCCAGCAGAGGCCATTGCTTACTGTCAGCTTATCGGCTTCTGCTGTTATTTATCCACTTATTTATTCATTCATTTACATTTTCTCTTGTGCTGGGGCAAAGCACGCTGCGTAAAAAGCAGATTTCTGTTTTTTTTTACACTATAAATTCAAGAAAATCTCTGGTGAAAATTGACAGTGCCTACCTTTGCAAAAGTGTCACAGACATCATATCGAATTTTTAAAAGTATTGGAACGGGTTGTGTAGGTTAAATACATCATCACTTTTTCTGAAGAGTTTTTTATTTATATTTATATATACATTTAACTACTGACCAGTTCTGACAGATGCATCCTGTCTAGCACATCACCAAAAAAAAAATCAATGTTTAGCAAGAATGGTGTTCATCACTCTGATGCAGTTTTTAAAAATTTTCTGAAATTAAGCTTTTTTGATTGTACCAAGACATGTTCTGTTGCTTTTTTCCTTTAATTTGTCACTAATCTGTATATTATCTGAATTTGACTGATATAAAACAAAAGAAGTATTTTTCCGAATGCAGTCATAGTGACATGGAGAACATGCATGGCTGGGGGTCAAGATAGGGAATTGTTAGAGCAAAGAGAAAGAACAACAGCACAGCAATTAAAAGACAAAGAAGCAAATGGACTGGATATTTCGATTTGTATTGTGTTTGCTGTTTGTTAATGAATGCGCTTCAGGCAGCTGAGGTACATAATATTGTTTGAAATGCACTACCAAGTGTTACACATTTCAACAATATATATTTATAAATAATAAAATATTAGTTGTGTTCAAGTCAAAGCGGGATTTTGATTGTGGTGAATCACAGAACACGGAAAAAAAATTTCTCTATATCACTAATCTTTGGATATCATCAAGGTAGAAAGTTTTCCTCAGTGCGCTGGAGCCATGATCGGACTGCCTGAGCGGTGTCTGAAATGCTGGCTTCCCAGGAACTCCTTTAATGGCCCGAATATGCGGAAATGGCTTGGAGCGAGGTCAGGACAGTACGGGAATGTGGCAATAATTCCCAGCTGAGTTCCTGTATATAAGGTTGTGCATTGTCCTGTCTTTGGTGATCAAATCATGAAGTTTTTCTATTACTGTCCAAGCACTAATGAAATGCTGGGATTAGTGCATTAGTGTAGCATGGGGTTGTATAGAGAAATAAAGATAGTTTTTACTCGTATAACTGTGTTATGTTATTCTGCATGATTAGAAGTCCCGGTTTGACTTGAACACCCCTCATAACTATTTCACGTCTGTGTTTTTTAACAATCCGTATTGTTACGTTTCTTATTACCGAAAGCAGCATCGGTCCAATAAGCAGTTCTGTATTTGTACAAGAGATAAGCAGAAAGATGTCACGCGTGGCTGTTTGATATCAGTAACTCAGGTTGGACCTTGCTGTTGTTGATTACTTTGATAGCACCCTAAAAAAAATTTGTTTTGTTTTTAACAAACATCAATTAATCAGTTATTATAATTTGGACATTTATTGATGAATTAAACACAGTGCTTTGTTTCCACATACAGTTACAGAAAACTGGTTAGTTCCTCTTTTTTTTACTCTTAATCTAGCTGCTAGAAACATTAGTCCTCTCACTTCTGTTTGTTTCTTTCTCCTGTAGTTAACAAGTTAACCATAACGATGCAAAAGTGTTGCAAATCATAACGCAATACCTGCACTTCATCCTGTCTGTGATCAGCTCTCTGAACTCAGCAGTGTGAGAAGCACAGAGCCTTCCCCAGTGTGGACGCTGTAGCAGTGCTGCCCTCTGCTGGCTACTCATCATTACAACCTTTCTGTTTGTACTTTCCTCTTAAGTGGGAGTGCTTCACTGGTGTCTTTTAATCTACAACTGAAACTACTGCCCTTTCACTTAATCTGATTTCCATTTAATTATATTTAATCATATAAATGTTTTTGCACAATTATTTTAGATATACATTTTTTGTATCTATTGAAAATGAATAAAATGATTGTTTTAACTCAATAAGTTTGCTTCACTCCTAACTTGTTTACTATGATTAATCCTTTATACCACTTATCCTGTAAGTCTCATGGGAGCCTAAAGCTTCGGACATGATAAGCTTACACCCTGGACAGAGTGCCATTCCATCACATGGCACACATGCACAATCTATGGGCAATTTGGGAACGCCATTTAGCCTAATCTCCATGTCTTAGGAATGTAGGAGGAAATACAGATTCTCGGAAGAACCCCCTCAAACACGGGGAAAACGAAAGACTGAATGTATTACTATTTTTTTTATTAATTGCTCACTCACTCAATAATCTTACATCGCATTCATCCTGTATTCAGGATCACGGGAGGGCCTATCCCAGGAGACTTTGGGCACGAGGCACACACACATACACACACTTACACACTCATTCACACACTACGGCCAATTTAGGAACAACAATTAGCCTAACCTGCATATCTTGGGACTGTGGGAGGAAACCGAAGTACCCGTAGGAATCCCTTCGAGCACAGGGAGAATAAAAGAATGAATGAATGAATTACTAATTTAGTAATTAATTAAGTTCTGTAAAATGTTTCTAATCAAAATCCCAAGCTTCAGGCCTGATTTATGAGATTCTGTATGAAACCCAGGTCCATGACGCAGCTGGCAAAGTCACCTGATCTAAAACACACAGTCACAGTTATGGTAAAATTTATAACTATAGCGATATAAGCATATTTATATAACTGTATGTATACAATATGTCTGCAACTCGCACTATTGTCAGAGCTGTTATTGTAAAAAATATATATATACAATTAACTACATTCATAAATATCTCCTAGGAAGGTAACTTAATGGCCTGTGTACTGGGCCATAATTCTGCACAGTGTACATTTTTACTTGCATATTTTTCATGCCCGTTTGGTTCTTTGTTTGTTTTCTGGGGTGACTTTTATGCTATTATAATTCATAGAATATTCAAAGCAATAATAAACTAAATTGTTTAAATATAAAATCAGGCACATGAATGCAAACTTACTACTGCTGATTATACTGTAGCAGTCCTCCGCAACAGAAGAGGGCAGCAGTGCGCTTGGGTTGCTTGATAGAGCGAGCGAACAAAAGAAGGCTGTATATCAAATACCGCTTTGTTAAATACATAGTGCACTATTGTGTATCTTAAATAAGCCGTTGTTTGATAGCTTGAGTAGTTAGCGGGATGGAATGTGACCGAAATTTGGCGCTAAGTAATTGTCGTAAAGATGTCGCACCTATCACCGTTGTGTTCTGGCGGTAGGCTGGATGGATGTAAACACGCAAATTTTAGAAATGGGCTGAAAACTTAATATGTGCAATATGTCACATATTTTATTATAATAACGTTCAGGTTTTATGTATGTTTCAAGTGTAGAATTGACAATGGCATCCTTTAGCCGAGACGGTAACCTCATTTTTCACAGTTACCTTTACAGCTGAAAGCTTTAGAATTGTGATTTAAAATAGTAGATCACGTGGTTAAGAGCTAAACTTTTGGCTTGAGCTTAAAGCTGTATGTCTCTTTCTTTGTTCAGAAATAAACCATTTGCTGATGGAGGTGAGCCCTGACATCCACATCTGTGGCTTCTGCAAGCAGCAATACAACAATTTTGAAGTGTTTCTTGCACACAAGCAGAATGAATGTCAGCTTCCCAGCACAGACATCTCAGACACAAGTACAGGAGCTGCTGGTAGGTCTTCTCATTTCTGCTGGCATAATGAGGATGAAAACACACTCTGAGAAATTGAGAGGGAAAAAGAGTTTGACTGCTAAAAAATAAATGTGATCCATGTTTCGGCTTGGTCCAACACAAATAAGCAAAGCTGCAGAAAAACTGGTTATGCTCTCATCACAATAACTGAGTTTAACTTTTATATTCTTTTTTTTTCTATATGTGCATTATACAGAAATTGTGCAAGAGTTTCCTTTGGAAGACACGTTACAGACCTGTGTGTCTAAGACTGTGAAGAAGACTGTAAAAACCCAGAAACCAGCCTCCAAAAAGCTGAAACCTGCACTCAGTCAGAAGCGACGTATTTGCACCTTCTCGGGTGAGTCACTAACACTGTGGTTAGGTTACTCTGCAAGATCTTGCCAATCTTAACGCAGAACTTTCTGTTAGGTTGTACATTCAAAACCCAGTACGGCCAAAAGGATATGGAAAGACACATGCTAACTCATACTGGTAAGAACTGAATTCCTTCATTCCTGAATTTATTCCTGAATTACTCAATTCTTAGAATTTATTTAAATAGTTTAATAAGTTTGAGGGTTCTCACCCAGGTGACAGGCCGTTTGAGTGTGAACTGTGCCACAAGCGCTTTAGTCGGCGGGACAAGCTTAATCTGCACAGCCGCTCGCACACCGGGGAAAAGCCACACAAGTGCAAGCACTGCCCGTACGCTGCCGCAGACAGCAGCAGCCTGAAGAAGCATCTGCGTGTGCACTACGACGAGAGGCCCTTCAAGTGTCAGATCTGCCCATACGCCAGCCGCAACTCCAGCCAGCTCACTGTGCACCTGCGCTCACACACAGGTCAGCGCGCACACACAAAGTGTGTATGCTTACAGTCATCCAGAAATCATACTAATACCCAAACATGAATGTTGCATGGTATATTTGGCGGTTGTTCAAAATAGTGCCCTGTTCATCGAAGGAATTTTGGTTTAGAAATGGCATTGCTTTCTAAATGTCCATACTTATTATGGTCTTGAGCCATGCATCTACACAAAGGCATTAAATATACAGAGGATACACTATGTGGCCAAAAATTTGTGGACATCTAACCATAATACACCCACACATGCTTGCTGAACACCTCATTAATATGCCTTTGGCATTAATGAAGTTATTCACAGTTCACAAGTTACATAAAACTGATGTACAGCAAGACTGCATCATTCCTGTTTTATGTGTGTCCTAGTCAGAGCTGAAGCTATTTGTTTGTTTGTTTTGGTACTACGTTACAGGAGATGCCCCATTCCAGTGTGGTGAGTGCGGCGCCAAATTTAAAATCAACTCGGACTTGAAGCGTCACACACGTGTGCACTCAGGCGAGAAGCCGTATGCATGCGAGCTATGCGATTACCGCTGTGCTATGAAGGCCAACCTGAAGTCGCATGCCCGCCTGCGCCACGGTGCCTACGCCTGCACAGAATGTGACTTCCGGTGCACAGCCAAGGCAGCGCTGCGTGCACACTCCCGCCAGCATGCACCCGCTCGACCGTTACGCTGCACCCGCTGCTCGTACTCCTGCACCAGCAAGGGGGCGCTTAAGAGACACGAGCGTGTGCACTCAGATGAGCGCCCATTCACCTGCCACTGCTGCCCCTTTGCCAGCAAGCAACGTGCCAACCTGCTCGTCCACATAAAAAAGTGCCATGGTGAGAAAGTTGGAGAGAGACGCAGCAAAGGAGCCAAACAAGGTAAAACAGGAGGGGAGTCACCCAGTCCTGTCGGTTCAAGATACCGAGTGAGACTCGAAGCATCGCGCGCATACCGCTGCAACCTGTGTGATGAATCATTTGTGAGAGAAGATTCGTTACGAAGTCACCAGAGGCAACATAATAATACAGAAAAGCAGCTTAGACTCACACAAAGTACACAGATGCAAAATAGTACTGCAAAACAAACAGGTAAAGAGTCTGAGCCGATTTCACTGACTCTCACAAATGGGTCAGTTCCTTCCTATGCAAATACTCAGGTGAAGATCTTTGTAGCACCTCCTCCAGGTCAGGAGGGAACGTTCATCCAGGCAGCAGTGGATGTCCCATCTTCGAAACCTGGAGCAGTTCTGCTCAATTCAGAAGGGCAGAATGTCATTCTAAACCCAATAATACAACAGGTTAGTCTGTTAACCCCAGTACAACACATGACCCCAGCAGAGGGCAACCTCGAGCACCAGACTGTCTTATTAACTCACATCAGTGGCAGTGAGGAAAACCCTCTACTGCAGACAAACCTTTCTTCACACACCCCAATAGAGACCCAGACCTTTATCAGTTCCAGTTCATCTTCAGAAAGCAGCCACGCATTCATCACCTCATGTTCAGACCTCGACAGCCTGCACGCCCTCATCCAGCAGGGTGGTGCCGAGGTCACTGTGGTCACTGAGGGCCACACCTCCATCACTACAGCAGCAACAGCAAGCTCCACCTTTGAATCTCCACTGGATGTTCAAGGGCCATCTTGTGAGGATGACCTGAAGCAGTCAGATGAGGGGAATCCAGCACTGGACGATGGTCTTGTGTCTGATATAAACATTGAGTCGTCTAGTTCCATTCTTGTACACAATGTCACTTTGTCAATGTCAGAGCATGATCAACAGGCATCCATCTACCAGCTCTCACCCCATCAGATCTTCTCTGACTCTAATCCATCAGACAAGATTGAGGACTGAGCCAGCACATTTACTTTTCATAAATTCTTTAATTTGATTATGTTTAACAGAGATATTTTTATAAAAATTTGTGGCATGTTGCTTATCTAGGGCTCTTGTAACTAATATAACGGTTGTGGAATATAGAAAATTTTGAACGTTTTTTTTCCCCCCTTCTCAAGATTAAAATGGTTTAACCCTAGATTTGAAGTTTACTCCTCTAAACTGTGTCAGTCCATATACTGTATACACACACTGTTTACTTTAATCGGACCATCCCTAGGCCCTTTCATTCATGCAGTTATCGATCATGTCAAAACAATGAAGTGGATAAAATCACAAAGACATAAGTAAAATGTCTTGGTTCTGAGATGGGACTCTTAGCTGCAGTAAAAAATCTGAATGATGGGAACGTTTTTAAAGAAGGTCATACATCCGTTAACGATGATCATAGCCAATGTGGCTTAGAGTCCACTGCAGTTGCTTCTAACTGTTAAGTGTTAAGTTTTGGTGACCCTGACCCCACTGCAGCTTTAGGTTCCTGTTCTTGGCTAACAGGAGTGAATCCTTGCTGTTGTGCATGTTTTGCATTCTGAGATGCTTTTCTGCTTACCATGGTTGTTAACGGTTGCTTATTTCAGTTACTATTGGCTCCTTAAACTCAAACCATACCAGACATCCTTCTTTTTTTTTATCTATGTTTCCTTTTACAGAAATACTGCTCAAGTATTTTTTTTAATCATACTTAGTGTAAAGTCTAATGATCAAAAGTTTCTGCAATATTTAAACCACATCTTTTTGGCAAAAACAGTTGGGTGTGAAAATTAGTGGGAGGTTTTGACCTGTATCTGTGGAGTGATGCTTCTACAATATTAATTGATATGATGTACAGATTTTTCTATCAAAATGGCCCAGTTATTTTTTAAAAATCCCTTTATTTCTCTATACAATTCTATGCACTTATTTCATTGCTTCACTAGTTCATAGATACCATCAGGGCAGAAAGCCTTCAGTATACCAGAGTCATAGTTGGACTGCCTGCTTCACATCTGTAATGCTGGCCTCCCAGGAACTCCTTTAATGGCCCAAAGATGTGGAAAGGGATTGGGCCACGGTCAGGACTTGTATGGGGGTGAATGATTGTGTGTACAGTTCTCACAGATAGATGCATCTCTTCTGCAAGTCAGTTGATGTTCAAAGATCAGGTGTCCTACTTGCTGAATGTTCACGGAAGCAACTGCAGTGGACTCTAAGCCACCTTGGCTATGATCATCGTTAACGGATGTATGACCTTCTTTAAAAACGTTTCCATCATTCAGATTTTTTACTGCAGCTAAGAGTCCCATCTCAGTGCTGTGCTTGAGGTCTTCTGTAAATGTCAATCGGTTTTACGCCTTCATTTACGAGAAACTTAGTTTCATTCTGGTTCAACTTGAAAGCCACTCATAAATTCTGCTCAGGCTTGTGAGTGGGGATTTGGTGATTTAATGCACCAGAGTCACTAAAAAGCAACATTTAATGTTGGGTAATGGTAATTATCTTGAGATCTGCAGTATCATAATCGATTATGTTCAATAATCTAAGCCATAAACAATGACTTTATTGTGTGGCCAAATGTCTAGTTAAAACGATAAAGTGGCATGCCTGATAATATTAAAAAACTATATGGAAAGCAAGTTATATGTAGATTTGCCCATACACATTGAGGAGGATTATGATAAGGATGGCTTTGGATAAGATATCCCTGCCTTACTGCAGAGAGCAGTAAGCTGTTGATGAGGTGGTCACTGTGAGTCCTGAGACTGTACTTGGTGTCCCATATGGTGGCCTGGCCACTTAGGATCACTGCTGTATGTGTACATGTTGTGCAGTTGGGTTTTGGTGGGCTATATTTTGTTTATTTCTTTTTTTCTTCATAAGCCATAATGAATCAGACTGAGATCTGGGACGTTTTGAGACTGGACCGGCAGCCTTGGGCTCTTTGTCTGCTTGGGTGCCATGCATGGTGGGCATTAACTTTATTTTAAAAATTTGTGCTGCCTTGGCTTTTCTGTGGAATCAGACCGAATGGGTTGGCCTTTGGTCCCAGTCAACCCTGTATAATTGGTAATCAAGGTTGGTCAGTTCACCTGGTGTTAATGTAAATGTTATGGCTGATGATGTTTATTGTTGGTGTGATCATCAGGAACTTAGCTTGGTCCAGGCTACTGAGGTGACGTTTTATAATGACGGTGCACTAGGGCTTGTTTTATGTTGGCTGAAGTGTTTATAGAGCAGTTCAGGCTGTTAGACATGTGCATGTGTATGATCATCAACTCATACAAACTGACCTACTCATCTTCCATAGCCTTAATGCAGCTTTCCTTTTGTAACCTATGATCGGCAAGTCATATCAGAGATGTTCAAGACAAGTCTGTTTAGATCATTTGTCAGGAACATCAACAGGTAAAACTAGTTTAAAGGTTTGCAGGCTAGGTATTATGTTAAACCTTATATTACACTCTCAGGTACTAAACTGTACCTGTCCTGTTCATATGGTTTTATATCATAATTTATAATGATATTATTTCCATTGAATTTTAGGAACAAATAAGCTGTTCAAGCACTCTAATATATGAACTCATATGTAAGTGTTTGTTTAATGACTCCGTACATCCCTCCACTATCTTGTCCTGAAGATGGCAGTAGAGAGATTTTAAAACATTATCAAAAGCAAAAAATTGATTGACAGCATTTTATACTAAAATGAAAGTTAATAAAATTATCTAATTTCAAAATGTTGTTGCTGTGTGATTTTAACCAGAAGAACAATAAGCGTTGCCGCTGTGTTAAGACTACTTTATGAAATGATAGCATCCAACTTTATATGATAATTCATATGAGATTAATATTTTGATAGAGATTTGTCATTAAGCTGATCCATTAGGGCCACTATTAACACACAGCTCTTGATCTGTCGCACTGATAAAAGTTCACCTCCACATCCGAACAGTTGCTCGGTATGTCTATGCCCCGGAACATGTGTGAATCTAATTTCCTGTGTGTTGTGTAGTGACAGTTGTGAGATAAGATCTCGGAGGCAGTTAAGGAGATACAGAGACAAACACATGAAATATGACTGCGATGTCTACGCATCTTCCTGACTACCAGACTTCATATGACACCTATTTCCTATGCCACTAGCCGAGCAAATCCACCTTGATAATGTTTGTGGCCTCTTCCTCTCTTCTTTTCTCTGCCTGCAAGACAGTCAACTCTCAAAGAAACATTTTGTTGAGAAGATTTTAGTACTTTGCCGTAAATATATACAGAGTCAGCCAAAAAATGTATACACTCTTCAGAAAAAAAAAGATATGATAATATTGTTTAAATGATAGCAATATGATAGGGCGGCACAGTGAAGTAGGGGTTAGCACTGTCGCTTTGCCCCTCCCGGGCTCGATTCGTAGCCAGGCTCGATTGCCATCTCTGTGTGCATGGAGTTTGCATGTTCTCCCCGTGCTTGGTGGGTTTCCTCCGGGTACTCCGGTTTCCTCCCACAGTCCAAAGATGTGCAGGTTAGGCTAATTGGCGTTCCCAAATTGACTGTAGTCTGTGTTTGTTTGTGTGTGTGCCCTGTGATGGATTGGCACCCTGTCCAGGGTATACCCCGCCTCATGCCCTAAGCCTCCTGGGATAGGCTCCAGGTCCCACGACCCTGAATACAAAAAGGGGTATAGAAGATGAGTGAGTAAGAGTGAGAAATATAATATACATCATACTGTTTGTCTTTCCCTAAAGTGTGTATAAATTTTTGCCTGTTTCGGGATGTGAACGCGTGACAAATATATATATATATATATATATTAATATATAAATTTGCACCTGTATATATATATATATATATATATATATATATATATATATATATATATACATGCACTATATAAGCCAAGAGCTTCAGTCTGATCATATTTGTTCAGCACTATTAGTGCATGATACAAAATGGACAAGACCTCAACAGCTCAAAAGCAAGTCAATTCCATTATATTTCTAAAAGCACAAGAAAAAGGTCAATATTTGGTGACCTTGTTGCCACTGTCTACAGAATCCTCCTTCAGGATATTCTTACGAAGCGAAGGCTTCATCTGAGTGCAACTCTCAGGAGCAAGTGTGCATTGATTTTTCTGCCATTGCTAATAGCTTTATCAAGTCAAACTGACCGCTCTCTCTCTCTCTCTCTCTCTCTCTCTCTCTCTTCCTCTCTCTCTCTCTCTCTCTCTCACACACACACACACACACCTAGACCTATGTATAGGTCATAGCTTAGCATATCTTTGATTTGATTATCAAAAGGTACGTCTATTAAGTTTTTCATTGCAGCAAGTAAATAAATGTAACAGTGACTGTAGTTGAGTTCATTGTGATGAGATGATTGTTATTATTGTATATTACACATCTCGGACATTACATGCACAGAAGGCATCTTTTTATAGATTTATGGATGCAAATGTAATAGAAGTTTGGCTGTTAGGAAAATAATTAACACTATGCTTGGTGTGATTTTGTACAACATTGATTATTTTTCATCATAGTTTCGTCATAGTTAATTATACTCACCAGCCACTATACTACTGTAGGTGCACTCTGGGGGTCCATTTGGTTGGTTACACAAATCTTTCCTTCAGAACTGCCTAAAGTCTCCATTGGATTGAGAGCTGGTGACTGTGGAGGTCATTTGAGTACAGTAAACTCATTGTCATGTTTAGGAAACCAGTTTGAGATGATTTTAGTTTTGTGACATACAGTAGCGCGTTATGCTGCGGTCATAAAAAGATGGACATGGTGATCAAAAATACTCAGATCCTAAACTGTTGATACAAAGCACCAAATTTTAACAGTCCTATTTGAATATCACAGCAGACATTGAGACTCATCAGATTAGCCAACATTTTCCAATCTTCTACAATACAGTTTTGGCGAGCCCATGCAAATTGTTGGCACCCGGAATTGGCACCCGGAATGATCTTCTGCTGCTGTAGACCATCTGCTTTAAAGGTTCAATGTGTTGTGAGTTAAGAGATGTTTTTGGCATACCTCAGCTGTAAAAAGATGTTACTTGAGTTACTGTTGGCTTTCTATCAGCTCGGAACCAGTCTGGGTATTGACCTCTGACCTCTGGCATCAACAAGGCTTTTTCACCCAGAAATCTGCCACTTTCTGGATTTTCCTCTTTTACAGACCATTCTCTGTAAATCCAAGAGATGGTTAAGTGTCAAAATTGCAGTAGATTAGCAGTTTCAGAAATACTCAGACCAGCCCATCTGGCAACAACAACTAAGCCGTGTTTAAAGTCATTTAAATCACTTTTCTTTCCCATTCTGATGCTCAGTTTGAAATTCAGTAGAGTGTCTTAACCATGTCTACATGCCTAAATGCACTGGGTTGCTGCCATGTGATTGGCTGAATAGATATTTAAAATGGCCAGTGTATACGTTAACAAATTTAAATCTATTTAATATTAGGCTTTTTGATTTTTAGATATCCTTGTTCAATAGAGTGAGTGCATTGATAGAATCCTCTTATTTGCCTTGCAGCCTGAAGTACAGTCAGAGCCAAGCTGATGTATTAAAAATGATAAATCAAAAATTATAATAATGATATTATTCAACAGCAGGAACTCAACAGCGCTGTAATATAAGTCATAATAATTACAATCAGCATTTATCTTCTGTCAAGAGATTTGTGTCAATCTACTGTGAGGGCCTGTAAAGTATTATTTTAAACAGAAAACCCCCAGGGATGCTGTAAAGCCTGCAAGATTGAATTAACTGAGTTTTTATGTACTTCTATTGAGTGACGTGACTCCAATTTGCCTATAGGTGTCAGTGAATCTCCACTATGAACATGTTCCTCACCCAATCACACTGATCAGCTTCTGAGTTGAGGGAAATGTTGGAATGGGACCCATCATATGCTTTAATTTTTAGACTGCTGTTTTTCCCCCACAAATGATTCATATTTGCTGGAGCGCTGAGTCCTGCAGCTGTTTACTGGCTTTACAACTCGTATTTCAATTCATAACAGACAAACAACCCAAAAAGTTCTAAGTGAGCTTTGAGATATATGTATTGATTGTTCTGAGTGGCCATTTGCTACGTATTCTTATAAAATTGACTATTTTTTTATCCTGAGCCTTATTGATCTGTGTGAAACTTTCTTCTGCTTTATTGTCCCAGATGAATAGCTTGTTGTCCCTGCAGTAAAGCACTCAGCCCTGAGCCCTTGTAAAACACTATTAAGAGTAAAGATGATTGCTACATTTGGGGGGAAAATTCCAAGGATTTCTCTTAGCTGAATGTATTATTTTGCAGACGTACCTAATCCCGGGCAGACAAAAGGAACAGGAGTTTTTCCAAGATCTTCTTTTCAATTTCTGCCCAAGTCTTTTATATTTATACTGATGACCTTTTAAATTGATGTAGATTTGGACCAAATTCCTGTTCTATATTTATAATTACAATGCATTTCTCACAGTTACGGAATGCTGGATGGTTTTTACATTTTGAATGAGTTCCATCTTGGTTGTTATTTGACTGAATTTAAGTGTCCTGGCAAACTAAAGTTCATATAATGACCTATTACAAAAGCACTGACAGACACTCTTAGGTGTCCGTGCAACCTCTTTGATTAGCTCTAGTGGGAAATTGCAGAGGAAAAAAAACGTAAACCAATCAGCCATAACATTATAACCTTAAAACATTATCCTCAATGCAATATAGGTTGTCCTTGTGCCACCTAATCAGCCCTGGACTCCACAAGACCTTTGAATGTGTTAAATGGTGTCTGGCACAAGGACATTAGCAGATCCTATCAGTGCTGTAAGTTCCAAGATGGGAGCTTCATGGATCAAACTTGTTTGATTGAGATTTGACTAATTTGGAGGCCAGATCAACAACTATAGAACTATAGATATATGAGAAATATATATTAAATATATAGGAGAAATAGGTTTTTTTCCCCCGCATTGGAAAACGATGCTGAAGGCATCCAAAATATGCAATAATCTCCTTTGAACAGTTGATTTTGAGATGTGTCTGCTACTTATTAAAGCATTTATAATGGCTGCAGCAGAGGTGGATTTTGGTCTTCCTTTTCTGGTCTTCATGAGAACCAGTGTCATCATGGTGCTTGATGGGTTTTGCAAATGCACTTGACAATACTGTTCTTGCAAGAACTATTTCAGAACAGCTGTCCTTCATGTCTTAAAATACCAACTAATTGTTGTTGTTGTTGATGTTGTTGTTGTTGTTACTTAATTATCTAATGCCATTTGTAATCATAGTCACAATAAATAAATAATATATAAAAAAATTATATATATATATATATATATATATATATATATATATATATATATATATATATATATATATATTATAGTTTATATATTTGTGTGTGTGTGTGTGTGTGTGTGTGTGTGTGTGTACTGTTTAAGGCTGTTAAGAAGGTTAGAGGAACAAAGGAAAAAAGAAACACCCAGGACCTCTTGATACTGTAAGCCCCCCTTTTCTTGGTTCCTTCCTTCCTGTGTGTGGAACGGTAGTTCTTGAATGAGGCTGTAAACTGCTTCAGAACAGAAGCTGAGCCTCTTCACAGCTGTCCAGTGCAGTGTGTTCATGCCTGACGTCAAGGCTGCCAAAAAACCTGAAGATATCCAGGAAAAAGAATGACAGGAACTGTTAAAGCATTGCAGGGTGAAAGGGAAACCACTTGTTTGTTCTTCATTCTATGCATATTGTCATTGCTTTTTGTATTGTTCTCTATGTGTTATCTTTGTTTTTTGTTTTTAATGAGTTTTTTTTTGTTTTTTAGCAGGGATTTTTAGAATCAGTGGAAAAGGGGGAGATCTGCTTATCAGGCATTATGCAACATCGCAGACCATGCTCTTTTCACAGCTTGATAACAATATGCTTTTGACCTTTGTTTTGTTTGCATGCAATTTGGTGGCCCATTACCAAAAGGTACTGAATGGCTTCTAATGTAATTAACTGGTCTGGTCAATGTAGATATGGATTTTTTCCTTCTTTTGCTCTCTCTCTCTCTCTCTCTTCATAAAAAGATCTTTCTGCCAAGTGAAAATTGAAGTATTGATATATCCTGAGAGGAATTTCAAATCATCTGCTTCTTTTTTCTTTTTTTTTCTTTGAGTTTAAACAAAAGAACCTGGACTGTTCACAAAAGCATGTCACTCGCCATGCAATCATTGGCCTACATGCGTTCATTTCACTGCAGATCCTGTTATAAAGGGATGTTTTCCATTTGAATGAATTAAGAGAGGTTTATTTGTAAAAGAGCTTAATCAGTGCATGGAGCATTGTGTTATAAAGACACAATTGTTATTAAAAAAAAGAAGCACAATGTCACACTGGGTGTGGGAACAATCCTAGCTCATGACAAAAGATGCATTCCATCACTCACCATGTGTGCTTTAAGATATGCTTATTGATTTTCAATCGTTAAATACCCATGTTCATAAGACATAATCTCTTTGTATTGACATCAGGTTAATATCCAAGGACTTTGTAATTCATACAGTATATATATATATATATATATATATATATATATATATATATATATATATATATATATATATATAATTTACCTTATGTCAATGAAATGTCTGTGAAAATAATTTACGTTTTATGAACATGGTATTTGACGATTAATAAAATTAATAAGCATATTTTAACGTACACACGTCTTCTCTATTTGCCGCTATAATATTAAAAAAAATTGTATTTCATATTGTGAATAAGTGACAAATTGTTTAATGATGCTGAAATGCAAAATCACAGAATTATTCTCTTTTGCTATGTTAATTTGACTAGCTATTTGGAAAATTCTTTGCATCTATTGTTTGCTGGTGTATTCATTGCACTATTGTTTCACACTCATCCTGGGCTGTCAGGATGTGACCGACTCTGTTGTAGTCTTTCAAGATGGAGGGCAGTGTTTTAAAACAGTTGCTCAGGGGGTAGAAAAATAAGTATGGTTTTTCAGACAATGAATAGAGCCTGACTGTGCTGCTTAAACCCCTATAAAAGTCCTTTCATGGACAAAGGAATGCAGTTGCAAACTCCAGCATAGCAATGGCATTCAGAATGGTCTAGGCTCAGTTTAGTTTGGAAAGCCCAGATACAGTACCCATGTAGAAACAACAACCTCTTTTTTTCATTAATTTTATATGGTCAATATTATTACACAAATATTATTCTATCAGAGTTCATGCTTTAGTATATTAATAGTAAAATGGTGACACATTAATATGAAAAATGTTGTATGCGACAATATGCCAATAACGAATTTTTATCTTTTACGGTTATCATTTTATTAGCAAAAATGAAATATTACATCTAAAATGAATTTATACTCAATATACTTCGCAAGGAAGATATGAATGATCTTTACCAGAATATAATAAATCTGCATTAATATTCCCAACAGAGATCATACCTAATTCATTGTGCTTATTTTATTATTCTTGAGTATATATCTTGTATAAGATTGGATTTACTGTCTATAATAAGTCTTCAAAGAGACTACATGTTGTTTATGTACAAAAATTTAAATTGTGCTTATTTTACATAATTAGTCTCCCTTTGAAAGGTGTCAATAATACTGAGATGACATGTATTATTATTATTATTATTATTATTATTATTATTGTTATTGTTGTTGTTGTTGTTGTTGTTGCTGTTGTTGTATTGGGAACATATTGCCAACCATTAGTTCTAAACATGTCTAAAACAATATATTTTGGAAATTGGAACAATTGCTTGCTATCAGCATCCTTTTTTATTCCTTATAACTATATCCATATTATATAAATCTGTGCGTTGAGTTAGCAGGTTTGTATATCTGTATTACATTATGTGTCTGGTTTTGCCTTTGAAATGGTCCACAATTTGCTTTTTCACTTTCTACCTTTACATTTTACCTATTTTGGTCCAATCAGCAGATTTTTTTTTTTTTTTAGAGTTTGCTAGTTTGCTAAGCAAAAAAACAGACTTTCAAAACAAAGCACCTTTGTTATCACTACAAAACACACAAAGGGAAAGAAAGTGTGTGAGTGAGACAGAGAGTGAGTCAGTGGTATGTTCATTGTACAAAAATGTAAAAAAAAAAAACAACAAAAAAAACATTATAATAATAAAAAATGCTTTATTGTGTTGATCAATTAGGATTATTGATTATTATCAAGATCAATTATGAGGATTATGTGCAGTTTTGCTTCGTAACATAGAGCAGCTGTGTAAAGCTAAACATGAGGCTTCAACTGATACCTCATATCCACGTTAATAGAAGGTCAAGTTTACTGAGAAACGTTTGCAGTTTATTTTCATAAACAAAACTAATATCTGTATGCAAAACTAAACTGCACACTGAGACATGTGGTCAGCCTCTCAGACCTGGATCTTGGCCAGTTTGGTGAAGCATGCAAGAGATGCAGGGAAGCAAACAAATTAGCATTAGTCTTTTTGAAGATTCCATTGCAGTTGACAGATGGCAGTGGTGAAGGCCAATATTTTCTTTGCTTGCGCATACCTTATCCAAGAAAAACAAACACAATGGAAATATGATCACCACGCATCTCAGGCCTATTGTCCAACTGTGTCGCTAGCTGATTCACAGCTGTGCATGGTTCAAAAGGTGCATTTGTGTGATAATAATCACTTTTATGTGACCATTATGTAGAACCTATTTAAGATATAGCATAATGTACCTGTAATATGGGCCTTTAAGTGAATGAATTCTGTTTAAAGGAAGAAAAGTTGAAATGCTGCAGTTGGCCCTCAGAGTCCTGAGAATGAAAGAACAAGAGAGATTGCTCATATTCAGTCAAGGTAAGCACGTCCACTAGTTATGCACGAGTGCAATTAGTTTTTCAGCCGAAAAAAAAAAGCATTTTGTATGTTCATAACAGTATACAGTATATATGGGGTTATATTATTTAAACTGGGTCATTGCAAACCTGGGATGAAAATTAAGAGATATGTAGCAAGAAAGGAAGGGGCCTAATGGCACTGCTTATGTATAGAGCCCAGAGTTCTGTGCTATGTCCCTGCTCTTAGCTGCAGTGAAACATTTGAATGGCACAAACATTTTGATGAGGGTCATAAGTCTGTTAATGATAATCCCAGCCAAGGTGGCTCGGAGCCTATTGCAGTCGTTCCCGTGAACTTTCAGTGAGTGTAACACCTGGAGGAGACACATCTGTCTGTGGGAACTGTACACACAGTAATTCACAAACGCCACTTGCACATTACAGGAACTTTGTTGTGAGTTATTGTTACATCCACCGATCAGTTCTGACCTCTCCAAGTTATTATTTAAACTATTAAAAAAGTTTCTAGCAACACAGCGTTTCAGACATGAAGTAGGCAGTCTGATCATGGCTCAGCCTTTTTGCATTAATGGTATTCACACACTAGTGAAAAGCTGGGGTAAGTGCATTAGTGTAGCAGGGAATTATATAGAGAAATGAAGGTACTTTTTACTCTCATAACTGTGTTCTGTTATTCTGCACAATAGAAATCCCTGGTTTGACTTGAACACCCCTATTGTGTGCATATACAATATAGTTCATTATGCAATTTGATCTGCAGTATTTCTGAAAAGAAAAAGATGCATTAATGTATAACCAGTCCCTTAGTGAAATAATTGCACCCATCCACCCCCACCTTGCCTGAATACACCATGAAGGCTAACATTGCCTTGGCCTGAGGGATCAAATTGCTGTAAAAGTTTGGAAATAGGTCAATGACCACTGCAGGAAAACATTGTAGTCTGTAAGAAAGTAAATAAATGTTTACTATAGTCTGTATATATTGCATCAATTCAATATTTTAAGCATGTTTAAGTAGCCTGAAGAAAATAATAAGTACACCACATAAGAAATATGAATTTGAATTTAATAACAAACTGGCTGATTATTTTACCTTACAACTGCTATAACAGTTGTTTAGTAACTAAAAGTGATGTATATTATCCATTGGACATAATTGTGGCCCTTCAAGTGGACCGTCAAAAGCTTCCTTCCAAGAGACGGGCAGCAATTTGTTTTTATAAGCTGCCTGGAATGTGTTCAGCACTGCAGACATCTGCCAGATTAGCATATGAGATCCCGGTCCTCATCCCCCACTCTACTTTGTTCAAATTTGTTGGTGGTCTGATGAACTCAAGTGACCAAATAACACTGCTGTGGAAAAAAAAAAGAGAAATAAAATGATGAAGGAACTTAACATTTCAGAACTTTTCATTTGATAAGACCGTTATTATGCATCCTTATACATTTGTAAAGCTCTTCTTTTCTTTCCATCAGTTTCATCACTTGGGGTATTTACATAATATGATGAACTTCATGGCATCTCCACCAGCTGCAAGGCCACGGCACACTTGCGGTCTATATGTCCTTCTCGATTAATGTCTTCTTTTTTCCGGGGGGGTCTCCTTCCTGTTTGCACAGCTTTAATTGCACCGAACCAATTAGCTTATGAAGAATGTCCTGGTTTTTGTGGCACTGATAAGAATCATGCTGAGACACTCACTCCTGGTCAGATATCGTCTATTAAAAAGGAGCGGTGCAACCCAACACCCATGAAGGAATGCACTCAATCACTCCTATTGTTTCTGGTTACATACAGTTCCCTTTTGTGTGATAAGTACGCCCTGGCTTGAGAGATAACAGCGTAGCTTAAAAAGCTCTGAGGAGACAGCGCAGTGTCAACAACTCAGTGCACAGAATTCCACAGTAGATTAATGCTGTGTGGTTTAAACTCTATGTATGATGGACATACGAAGGACAGATTCATTCTACAGATGTACTAAATGTTTAATATGCTTTAATGTGTATATCGTGGTTTGAACATAATGTTTGGCTGCCCAGTTTCTTTCTATAGTATTTGTATTGCAGACACATTCTTAAAGGGTTACACTAAACAAATAGGACATTTTGTATCCATATAAGATACGTGGTGTGAAAGTTCTCAAACCATTCTCTTTTTGCCTTTGCCTAATGGTCAGTAAAAACCTTCTTAAATTGCTTTTTCTCTCACACATCCATTAGCAGGTAAATCCACCATAATCCATGTCCACCCTCAACTTCCTCTTGCCACCTAAATCTCAGCTAAGGACTTCATCTGACACATTGCAACACACTTCCATGGAGAGTAAAAACTAATTAGCGGCTCAGAGCGGGAAGGCTCCTACCTCCCACCTGGCGAAATGAGCAACGCGGTGTTTATTCCCGGAGTGAGCGTGCCCCCTCATCTTCACTCTAATAGCACAAAAAGTACAGACCCTCCCATATTTGGACTGCCCAAATGAGTGCTATAAAGTGACTCAAACATGCAGTCAAATGGCCCACGTTTGAAGAGGCAACATCAATTTAATGCCTGAGTTGCTGTGCCTCAGGATGTGAAACCTCTAGGGTTTGTGGGTCACTGTTTAAGAAGAAAACAGCAGGAGGAAGCTGAAATTGGAGCCGACGTCTTCTTTACTTGTGTGCTTATTGAAGATAAACATGGTACAGTAATTGATCTAGTTGTTGTTTTAACTAAGTCAGAAAAAGCTGAATAAAGATTTAGTTTTTTTCCCGAAACTCCATTGTGCTAACCAAAAAAAAAGTTCATGACTTTTGCAGTAGACATGTGCACTGTTTTCAGTTTATGAGGAATAATTCCTCCCATATGTAGGATCTTATGCGCATTTAACAAGGTGTTAATTGCACAGTTTGTGAAGGGAAGTGCTACTTACTTCCGTCTTCTTCTCTTTGTAGTGAAACACACTTTGTGCTAAAGTTCACGCGGGAGTGAATAGTAATGATAAATTATTCTGATTAGTGCTGAACTGACTAGAAGAAGAGTGGGATTTACACTGCTGCCATAAAAAAACACATAATTGAAAGAACAGATTTACCTGTTGGATTCATTTGTTAATTAGGTTTTACCTTCTGAAGTCTAAAACAGTCATTTGTTTCAATGGGTTCCTGATCCTGCAAGAATCAGTGAAATTTAGCCAATTAGTATAGCCAATATATACATATACACACAATGTGGTGGCCAGTTTATGTGTGAAAATGATTCCTCATACTTCCAAAACCACTCACAATCTGCATCATCAAGAAAGCACTGAAACCACTGTGCCTGATGGGTGCATCACTTCATGGGTTCTTTTCCTACCCTGAGACACCTGTTGAATTTTAAGAGGAAATGATTTCATGATATAAAGTTTTTCATTTAAATTTCAAATTAGCATATCTTTTCTTCTCAAATGCGATGAAACGGATTCAAATTCGTTCAGTAGTTCAGACAAAAATTCCAAAAACCATCTTGATGTGCTCCATTACTTATATTACATCGCTTAAAATTTGCAAATATCTTCAATGTACAGACATGCCAATTTTCCAGTTTAATTACATGTTTAGATTATGTATTACATTTCCATAGTAAATTAATCCACGCATTTTTCTACAGTTACCTCTAAGACAATCTCTAGTATAGAGCCCCATAAGGATTCTGCTGATTCAATAGAAGTTTTTGATGTCTGAATCATCCACATGTCAAACAGGTCAACTATCCATCATCCACGCCAGCTGTCCATAATGCAGAGTGTAGTAAGCGCAATAAGAGGTTGTGTCTGTGTGTTGGTTAGAGGAAGGTGGGGGTCTAATCCTGAGCAACTGCATCCCTCTGTCAGCGGTATGGTTTAGCTGGCTGGGGGAGGATAAGGATCTTCTCCATTGTCTTCAAATTGTTTTAATTATCCCCCTGAGTGGGAGTGGGAGCTGAACTTCTCAGTAGGACTGTTAGATTCATAGGTGCGTAACATTACTCAATGCAAAGGTAGGAAGCTATGGATGATTCCAAAGAAGCCAGGTCATGACCTTAGAGCAAACTTATTAAAGAATTTATTTGAGAAAAATTTTATTGAAAGGTACACAAAACTATCTTGGTAGGCTACATGGCCACGGTTTATATACTAACCTGTGGTTCCGGCTTTCATAATGCAATAATATTCATAATTTATAATATAACAATTATTGGTTAATAGTTTCATAACATCTTGGTTAAATATTCATATGGGATTCATGACTGTTTGGATTGTAATATGTTCTTGGTAATATTCCTTACATTTTACATAAATATTCATGTTAAATTTGTTTGTTTATTTGTTTGGCCATCGTAAGAAATGCAATCCTCTAACATTTCATACGCTGCTTTCATGTGAATTCTCACAAATCGTGCTGTCTACTCAAGCGTATACTCTTGCGACAGATGGCAACTGTTGTGTGTTAAGCTTTGTAGTTCATTTAAGATTTTTTTTTCTAACACAGAAAAGAAGGGTCTTCCCAGAACCACTGCGTGTGCCAGTGAGGGAGGTGACAAGAGGCCAAGCGCTTAAAGAAAGCTGCTTCATTGCCTTATCATAGCCACAAGGGCCAAATATAAACCCAGAGCTACAAATGGCCACCACAATAGAGAGCATTCATTCTGGAGCTAAGATACTGACTCTGCTCAAGACGTTCCTTTTTTTTTCATTGTTTATGTCATTAATGTTGACTAATGTGAAACACCTTCTAATATTTTCTCAATACAAATACCGGAAAAGAACAAAGATCAGCATTAGATGATATATTTAATACCATGTTGATTATGAAGGTCCTGTAGAAATTGTATTGTCACATAATTAACTAATGATTAATATTCAAGCTCAATCCCTTGGATTCTTGTACATGTGCATACTGTATGTTGCCATATTAGATTAAATACTTATGTTATACTTATGTGCATGTAATGTGAAAGCTGGCCATGTGGCCAGTCTGAAATGCTGGAATCTTGAACCAGTAAACATGTCTGCATATTTTCCCCATAACACTGACCTCTTGAAACAAGAGCACATCATTAAAATCTGAAGTTTGACCTCTACTCTGCTAGTCATAGAAATTCCAGCGCATGACAAAGGACAAACATGCTTTTATGCCTGATAGACAGTTCAATTGTATAGGCAATGGTTTAAAAACAATTGATATTCACTTTTATAAAAGGAAATAATAAGTGCAATATGATAATTTGTATATTTCAGGAATTTTTTTGTGTATGTGTGTGTTGGTAAAGTATCGTCCTACCCACCCCACCCCAACAGTATTACCTCCCAAGTCAAACACACCCTTCCCCCTGTTACCCCCCTGCCCTTCTTCATAGGAGGAGGGGTGGTGTAGAGAGATCACAAACCATCTGAAACTCTTTTAACTGAGTGGCCATAGAGAGCTGAGAGCAATTATTCCTCCATGATGCATTCCTTCCCAAAAAGGATTCCATCACTATGCAAGATGAGGAATGCATCCTGGGTCACAAGTATTTGCCTCTAAAGACTGCTTTCTGATAATGCCAGTTCTGCAGATACTGGCCTTAAGATCATATCTCATGCAGTGATATTAGAGCATTTCTACCCATTTGCATCAATTTGCAGTAGGATTTCGATCTAACTTCAGAAGCAATGTCCTTTCATGTGCTAAGAGTACTTGTCGGGGTTATTACTGTTGTGGCATGACATTTGCCAAACTATGCATGGATTTCTATAAAGTCTTGATAAAAATACCATTGCTCTTATTAAAGGGAAACAGAAACCTACAATTAGGAACCATTTATAACCACTTGTTCTAATGATGCCTCCACTCCAACAAACCCCTGAGGCAAAGTTCTCTGAGAAAAGTGTTTGTTTGTTTTCTTTCTTTTTTTTTTTTTTTTGAGTCATGCTGATTATGAGAAACTAGAGCCACATGGAATTCCCATTATTTTAATTTAATTATCCATTGACTACTTGGTTGCAGGAAGCACCATGAATTGTGTATTTCCAGAATGTCATACAGTGTAGCATTACAATATTGAGTGTGGGTTGGATAGGTATTTTGTACCAGCAAGCTCTGCAACGTTAGCTAACCCTATTCGATCACTTAAATGGAGCTCTTAGTTTTTGACTCTAGGTGGTGTGTATGTGTGAGACTTTACTCAGCCATGTACATCTGTGGGGTTTAATGGACCACATCCCACTTTGATTGCTTGAGCATATTTTCTCCTTTAAACATGACACCCTTGGGTATGTATCATTCACTGTCACAACTATAGCTTTCTTCTGAGTTGTGAAAAACCTTTAATTCCCCAACAGCTCAATAATAAGCAGTGGAGTTAAATGCAAACAAATCTATGGATGATGATTACTTTTGTCTCATATCTCACACTCATTTGATAGGTTTTCATCTAAGAGCATATGTTTTGCATTGTTTAAGTTGATGGCTAGATACCTTAGAACACAAATGAAAAACCCATTCAGGGTTTTAACAGAGGGAACCAGGCCTGATGAAGAGGCCTTAGGGAACATTTACAGTCAAATGACAGGAAGGAAGAACCGTTTGGTTACGATGCAAGCTCTGACTACCTGACCATTTATGATTGTTAGCCCCCCTGACCAAGGCTACCTGCTGCATGCTTATTAAAATCTCAAAAAGTTTCAGCTGATAGACTAATAGTATTGTTCTGACATTAGTGCGACTTGTGATTTAATATTAATGCTCTTGTTAGCATTTCTATTCTAACTTATCTTCTATAATTGATCTTATCTAAGAAGGTAAGTATAATTATCTCACTATAACAACACACCTGTTGTGCGGTATTCCTTAAATAACTGCTATAATGCTCAATAAGCTCTTGCTGTGTTTACATGAGATCTTTATATATGTTATAATGTAATTTAATCTAAGGTTTATTAAACTTTTTTAAAGGGCAACCTATCAGTTTGAGTTTATCTAATTTTTACCATACATATATTTTTAGGCATTCATACTGTATATATTAATCATTAAAACATTGTCTCTTGTAAAGTCTGCAAAAAGACAACATCAGGACTTACTTTTATAATGTTCAGTGCATGAATTCTACCTTGTGACATGCCAGTGTTAAAAAATATCTTAGAAGGACATCTTAGTAGTATAGACAATATTGGATAGATTAAGGATGGGGTGATTTTCTATACAATATTATACTTTCCTATATAAGCCTATGTGCATATACACCCTATTATATTCGTAACACCGCCCCCCCCCCCACACACACACACAGTATTTTTTTTTATAATAATAATAATAATTATTATTATTATTATTATATATAAAAAAACTAAAATAATTTCCCTAAATGTTGCATAATTTCAATAGCAAATTAAATTATGGAGTTATATTGGGAACTTTTTTTTTGAAGAATGTTTTGGTCTGTTTTCGTGGTTGATGGATGGTAGTTCCTTAAAAATTTGTAATGACATGTTTCTTGATTTTCTACAATAAAATAATCTGTATGTAAAGGATGAATCTGGATCGGTTGAACCAGAAAATGACATGAGCTTAAACTGTAATCGAAATAATACTTGCAAAAACAAAGATTCACAACTGACAGTCATGACAACATCATTGCTGACAACTTTGGTAAAATCATTTATAACAATCTTCAAGGGTCTCCTGACCCTGGGAGGGCCCCTTTTATGAGCGTTTCTTTTTTCCTGCACTGACCAGATGGCTAAGCTATCAAAGACTTTTTATGAGAAAAATCTGCAGCTAAGAGAGGAGTGCTATATTTCTTTCTTTGTGTGGATCGATCTGACAACACAAACAGGAACTTGAAGTAGAAATTAAAATATTCCATATATATTATTAAATATAAACATCCAGTAGAAATCTATGTTTTTACAACACATTCAATTAAAATATACAGATAAATATGCTAGAGTTTTTAACATTTTGTCTGTTGTTAGGTATCGTTCATGAAACTGTTATCATGACATGGACATCTCAAAATCACAGCATATCTGTTTACATACAGTTACAGAAAAGGTACTATTAGAATGTAACATTTAGTATTTTGTAACAGTTATTAGTATCAGTGAAGGATATTTATTTCTCACTTAAATGGTACAGTAACTGTCATGACTTGTCACAGATGATTACAGGGAAAGGAGACAGGAGGACCAGAAAGTACTCTTGAACCAGGAAGCATGCAAAAGTGCTGGGTGATTAGCAAATGGGCATAAACTAGGCAGAACTAAATGAAGCTTGAGTCAAAACTAGAGAACCATACATGCAAAACAACACCTCAAAAATGTTACAAATGTTAGTGTAAGACCAAGCTGGACAGTACAGAATGTGTAATGGTACCGGTAGGTGCTTGTGAGTCAGTGGATTGATCATATGGCTGAGTATGACGTTCACCAGCTGACAAGGTTGTGGATGGTGAGTGTTAAAAAGCCATGCGTGAGCCTCTGGTTGTAAGGCTGTTATTAAGTCTGACCAGGTCCACACTCGCAGCAACTCTTATGCTACTGAAGACCAACCTCTGGTTCATAGGTTGTGCTGCTGGTGTTGTCAGTGAACTCTTTATGCAACTCAACAGCTTGTTCTTGACATCTGTGGTCCTTCTCTCAGGCCTCTTTGCTTTCATGCAGACTTGAAAAACGTGTGTCATCTGTGTGTGAGTTAATTCTGTGGACACTCTAACAATGAAAGAACCTATTACCAGAATTTACTAAATGTTCTTCAGAATAATGCAATCTACTGTTTACCTCAGTATACCTAGCCAATCAATTCCATATTTCCCACAAATCATCTTAGTGATGTGACGTACGTTAAAGGCTCCTCTCTAACTGTTTGGGTCTTTCAAATGCTGAGGGTAAACCTAAAATAAACTTTGCATTATATATAATATATATTTTCTAATCTGCATATCCTGTACAGAGCCACGGCACGCTTGGAGCCTGTCCAAGGAAACTCGGGGCTCTAGGCAGTGGGCCACTCCATCTCAGGGCACAGGCACTCAATTACAAAATATGGGCAATTTAGAAAACCCAATTAGGCAATATTTACGGATTAATCTGCATGTCTTTGGGTTATAGGAGGAAATCAGAATACACAGAAACCCAGCTAACTCCATGCAGAGAAAAGGAAAGAATAAATGTTCTTACCTCAGTGCACACCATGCTGCCACTTCATATTACATTCATTAATTCATTCATTTTCCATAGTACCAATATGTCCTGTGGACATGGTAGTGAGGGCGGGTACACCCTGAAAAGGGTGCAAATTCATCACAGGACACACACACACACGCACACACACACACACACACACACACACACACACAAAGGCAATTTGGGAACGCCAATTAAACTTTGGACTGTGGAAGGAAAAGTACCCAAAGGACACCCACCAAGTTAGGGGAAAACATGCAATCTTCATGCACACAAACCCGAAGCGGAACTCGAACTTGGACCTTGGAGCTGTGAAGCCACATCATATTAAACTGTTTTTATTATTATTATTATTATTATTATTATTATTACTATTATTATTATTATTATTATTAAGCTGTCAAGATGTACCCCTCTTGTTTTATTTCTACACGTATTATATCATATAAAATCAACTCATAATGAATGAAAATATTCAATATCCCTAACACTTCTAATAACTAATGAAATTACAAAAGGGAAAAAAAAACATCAAAGTGTGGCATATTACTTAATGTATATGATATTAGACAGAACACTAATAATACCTTGTATAATTTGATTAATTAGAACTAGGGATTTTAGCTAATTGATTATTTTTGGGCACATCCAAGGCCCAGGGTCAAATTCTGCCTCGGGTCTGTGTGCATGGAGCTTGCATATTCTTTCTGTACTTGGTGGGTTTCCTCTGGGTAATCCGGTTTCCTCCAACAGTCCAAAGACATGCAGGTAATTGCTCGTTCTCAAATTGCTTGTCGTGTGTAAATGTCTGTATGTGTGTTTGTGTGTGCCCTGAGAGGGACTGGCACCCCATCCAGGCTGTACCCTGGCTTGTGCCCTAAGGCTCCCGGGATAGGCTTCAAGCCCTTAAACCTGTATACAGGATAAAGCGGTATAGATGATTAGTGAAAGTAATTATTTTTTATTTTGGTTTAACAAACCAGATCAATAAATATGTGCTTGTGCAGCGTTGTATGAAAAAATGTCCCACTACATTTAAAACATTTAGGCAGTTATAAAATGTTAAGCATACACTGTGGAATATTAAGGCAATACTGATCCTGAGATATCACAGGTATTTTTCTTTGTGTTTCATTGATTAAAGAAGATAATTCTTTTTTTTTTTTTTTTTTTTTTTTTATAAAATTCAGTCACTAATCAATTCAGTCAGTTTGGTAAATGGCCCTATCATCAGGAAGCTGGGTTTTCTTTCAGTGACAGCTGCTGTAAATATTGCCAGTTGGGTACCCTTCCCACCACACTGCCTTCTCCAACCTGTAAGAAATTGCAGAGAAAACAGCACAAGTTCAAGGGTCAAAGTTAAAGTAGTCTGCAGTCAGTGGCAGCTTTCCCATAGCAGTTTTCTGCTTTTCATGTTAATCTTTAGAAAATTTTCATTCATGTTTCTATGCATTTAACATTCAGTTTAAGATAACATTGCTCTTATTGAGTGACCAACGCTTAAAAACATTGCTCCGAGGGCCGTCACAACAGGACTTTTCCTTGTATGGAATAACAAAACACAGTTATAAGAGTAAAAACTACTTTAACTTCACAATGTAATCCCCTGCTACTTATCCCAGCGTTTCACTAATGCTTTGAAACCATTAAAGCAAAAAGTTTTCTCAATACGCCAGAGTCATGATCAGACTGCCTGCTTCACATTATCATCAACATGGAACAAGGTCAGGACTGTACGGAGGATGTGGCAATAACTCCCAGTAATGTGCAAGTGGTGCTGTGTTCAATATGTCATCATGCATTGTGCTGCAAAAACAGAATGGTGGTCTTTGGTGAACAACCGAGGCTGTTTTTTTCCTGAGAGCGTCCCATTAGCAGAATGTTCATGGGAATGACTGCCGTGGGCTCCGCGCCATCTCAGCCAGAATCATCATTCATTTATGTGCGGTCTTCTTTAACACGTTTGCACATTCAAAGGTTTTACTGTGGCCAGGAGCCACATCACTGTACTGTGCTTGAAGTCTTCTGTAAATGTCAATCAATGTCAAACCAGGACTTTCTTGTTAATGAAGGTGTAAATTCACAATGAATCATATTACCCCATGATCTATCTACTATAGTTTTTTTGTTTATGATGGGTCATGGACAGGACAATTAATTATATTACAGATCGTGTGGTAGTCTCACAAACAAGGATGTGACAATAATGTCAGAAAACACACCTGTTGTGTCAAACAGCTAAATTTCAGCAAGATAGCAAGAGAATTAACTCACTAGATAGTGAGAATATAAATCATTACACTTTTATTGTAACCTTATACTATAAAGTCAAGTTGAGCTTAATGTAAATGTATAAGTGTTTGATCTTCAGTAAGTGATGAAGTAAAGACTTTCTTTATCAGTATAAGTCAAGTTTATTTGTATAACAAATTTCATACACAATGGTAATTTAAAGTGCTTTACATAAAAGAGAAAAAAACAATCATAAAAAGAAAAACTAGTAGCACTAAAACCTTTTTAAATGATTTACATTTGATTTAAAATAAAAATAAAAAATGGCACTTTTAAAACTACTTAAAATTTTTGATTTTTATTATTTTTATTTTTATTATTATGATTTAGAATCAAAATAAAATTAAAATATAAGAATCATAAAATACAGTGCAGTCAGTTCAGACGTAGCACAGTGCTCATTTAATAAATGCACAGCTAAAGAGCTATAGGCATCATGAAATAAATGTATAAGTAAGTTTCAATATAAATAAGGCAAATGTTGTAACAGTAATTAAAGATGTTAATTTTGGCAAACTAAAGGAATTATGTGGTTTGCTATTTGTGAGGGTATTTGCATATAAAGGGGTTGAAATTTCAAAATATTTTTATATTAATTTCTATATATTGGCAGTAACATTTTTGTAAATTGCTTAATATGGTTTATTATTAGTAAAACTTTTACAAATTGTGTAATAATAAGTGTTTTTATGCAAATCAACCATAAAGGAAATAAATAGTCCAAAGGTTGATTTGGTTATAAATCAATACAAACATATCAGATTTAGATTTAAGCATTTAGACTAAATATTCATTGTAGGTAAAAATGTGCATTTGATCTCGTCTTACTGGGTTGACATTGACATTACGAGTCTGTAAGGTTGATTAATAGACATGGATGTCTAATCTGTCTTTAGCCGCGTTTTAAGGTTTCCGGTTCTCTTGATTGCATGATGAGGTCGAGCAAGCAGTTAAAATAATAGCAGTTGACTACATAATGGAGGTTGTAAGACGTGTTACCACCAAAAAAGCCACACAAAAGCTCTGTGTCTATGACTGTATTTTCTTCATTGGTTATGATGTTCCTTATGTGTAAGTGGAAATGTAAGCGCACCTAATCAAGGGCCATTGTTCACATCCTATTTCCCTTTGCCCATAGAAAGCCTCTCACTCTTGCAGGCCACACACACACAAACATACACTTCTAAACACCTGAGTGTATTGAGCACTAAAAAGGGGATGGAGGGTAAAGGGTGGGTTCAGGGAGGAGCAAATTTATGACCCAAATTGGTGAGGGTCATTGCAACAGCACACCGAGCCTCTGTTTCCGTTGCCAGAGAATCCATCAGTCAATAATGATGTTATTCTTTAAATTACACTCTTACTCTCTTTCTGGTCTTCTGAAAGAGATGTTAACTCTGTCATTTAAAAAAAATACACAGATATTATCTTAAATTATACATGTTTTATATTATGCTGTAACTTTTCCATTTATTAGTATTATTATTTGCATGCCCAAATATTAATTATATGTCAACCTTTTTGTAACATATGTAAATAAGCTGATATTTTTTGTGTGCATGTTTTTTTTTGTGTGTTGAGACATTACATTGTGAAAGAGAAATCTTCCCCCCACCAAGAAGCTGTAAACTTAGATGCAGTGAGATTAATGATTAATTAAGTCACCAGGGTGGCTACGCACATGGGCCAAGGCCCTTGTGTGTAACTTCTGGCTGTGCATCTGTGACCCTGCACTCCACATACAACATTCGCAGGTCTCAAGTATCTCCAGCTGCAGTACGTTCAACAAGTGGAGGCTACACCTGTTAAACTATGCAACCAAATCCTTACCATGTGAACCAATCGAAATCAGTGCATGTGGTTTTGACAGCCCTTTAATGAACATGGAAAAATCACAGTACAAACTGTAATCGCAATTACATTACAGATGTTGTGTTAAAATGGAAAAAGAATTCTTAGTGGTTTTAGTGCTTTTCATACATCTTCCTTTCTTATTTGCATGAACACACATACACACACAGGAAGAGAATGCTCAATAATATGACTAGCTTTTTTCTGCTGGTTCATATGGTTTATTTTGCCCTTTAATAAAACTGTTTGGCGATACAGTTCGGAAATAAAAAATGAATCAACTTATTTAAGATGCATATATCTGTAAAATCACAGCATTGTAAAATGAATATTGAAACAAGTGAGAAAAGCTCTAGTGTTATAGTAATGTATAAGAAGATCCCTTGACTTTGAGGAAGTCCGTTGTTGAACTCGAAGCACCTGCCAGTATTTCTTCTTTGATTTCTGGTTCGCTTTCTAATTTTTTGTTACTTCTGAAGGAGCATAAAGAGCTTATAAGCGCAGGCCAGCCCACCCCACAGATGGCCGAATGATCATAGTCTGTCAATCCACTGAAATGAACCAGGCACCGAGTCTGCCTCTCCACAGGGGCACAAGCGGGCTGAATGGGGCACTTCCACTGGCTTCTATAGCCTCCCGCTGGGCATTTGTGAAATGATTTGTGGCAAATTTGTTGGATCAATATAGACAGCAGAGGGTGGACACCCTCCGTGCAAAGCTGGCCTCAGCTCTGCATGACTAGGCACGTCTAAAGTCAAAAGCTCTAAGCCAATTCGCATAATCGTGCGGTGACAAAACTGGATCTTCGAACCCGTACTACACGTTTGTGGTCAGAGATTTATTGAGAGCCACTTTGGGTTATATCAGCATCTAAACTTCTTTGTGGGGGCAGGGGCGGAGGGGGGGAGAGATGGGGGGACAAGGTTTTGACGGATTGTATTTAAGGTGACTCATGTTTGCTTAAGGAGTTCATGAACCTTGTGAGAGATCACATGGCAAAATGAAAGATAATTCAGAGCAGATGAAAAGCCACTTTGCAACCTTTTTTACATATTTTTTTAAAGTAAAATGTACTTAACCTCTGTACTTATTCTTAAAAGTTATGCTACAAGTTCAATGTAAAAAATGCACAGGCATAAGCAAAGCATTGTTTTGAACTTGTGGAATTGGAGCATGCGTAATATTCAAAAGAAGGAAGCAGGTGGCTTGTATACCTTACTTCTTTGCCTGCCATACTCAATTGGAATTAAGCATAATAGGTAGATGCATGCGATTTGGTACGACTCCTAAATATATTTTTGTGACCCCTTTCAAGCAAACTCTCTCCCTTTTTTTTCTCTATATCCATAAGCTGCTGGCCAGCTGAGTAGTACAAGGACAAAGACTTGAGCCGTTCCCTCTGAATTGACCATGGCCACAGGCCATTGTTCCTGTGGTTCAGCGGGGGCAGTACACTCATCTCATATATACTAACATCAAAAACCTGTTGCTGGAAAAGTCACATTCATGATCCCTTATTTACACATGAAAAGGTGCAGATAACGCACAGACACCTGATCCATTTGTCTGCTCTACCGCGTATAACTTTTTGTGAATAGGGACATCTGTTTGGGGAGCTGAAAGCACTAGTCATGCCTCACTCACACATTTCTGCAATATTATTATTATTGTCCAGGTTAAATGATAAATTGTGATTTTGATATGAAAACTGTAATAAAACTCGTTTCTATGGACATGATTCATCTATGGTGCTCTCAGTTAATCTGAGGTGAAAATGTTGCCACAAGCCACAGTGTTTGCATGCCGGCATTTTTCCCCCCACAGTCTTCTCAGCATGTGGTTGCCCAGTACCACAGTCATTTATAACTTCTATATTGAATTATGGTGGGGCTGTAACAGATAATCCCAGGGCTTGTGTGTGTAAAAACAAGTCCTCCCGCAAAAAAAGCAACATCCAGTCAAGTCAGGCTTTATTGTCAAGCATGTATACAATGGGACGTAACAGCATGCCTTTACTTTGCTCTGTAAACAAACTGACTAAAAAAAGTGGGACGTATTAGACAAGAGCAATGAAACTCAATCTGTGCACCATTCCATAGCACCATTTCAATCAGCTCTGTATAAAGAAAAGAAAAAATACATTATTTGGCGCTTTCTGCTTTGTTCCCAAATACACGAAAGAGTTCCAGGCCAAAACGGTCATTACCTTTAGTACCAAGCCTTGAATCAATCATTCAATGCACTGAAACAGAAGTTGGCTTCTATCCAAAGTGCACCCATTTTTCGCCGCCTGTCCGTTTTTGAAGGGGCTTGGAAGCACAAAAAAATAATCAGCAGAACATCCCGTAAGTGTGAATGCAGAGTGGCAGATGTGGCCAAGGGAGAAAAAGGCTCTCGGGCCATTGTTTGGCCCTCGGGTGCCATTTATTTGGTTGCCGTGACAACACTACGCAACCTTTATCCATTTCCCCATGCTGGACGCATGCTAATGGGAGATCATAGCTTGTATTGACAAAGATGAGAGAAGCTGAACAACAAACAGCGCGGTGTGGATGAAAGCCAGTAATATTCAGCAAGCTTTCATGGCTGAGGTGCAAAATAAAGAGCTTTTATTATTTATCATCACTGAATATGCTTGATTATCATTTCATGTTTTTAATGTTGCATGCAGAAAAGGATTTCTAGGTTGCTTAATGTTTAAGGGAGGCCCGTCCGCCTCATTCCATCAACCTCATTAAACGAGAGGGCGCAGTAATAGTAAAATAGTAATCTTTCATGGAAACCTTTAAAAGAATAATGCTAATAATGATCAACCTCAATTTCCTGAACAGTTTTCTCATCCAGGATTGTCCAGAGATTCTGGTAAACTGTCCAATCTCTCTGTCTCTCTGTAAAAGATATCTGGGCGGGTGCTTATAAATAACTCGGTTTTCTTTCTGGCAATGATGCCATGATGAATGCCAGTGTCTTTTCTGCAACCCACCACCTTTCAAATAACTTGATTTACTGCCATCTACGCAAACAGCATGCATAATAAGGGACATTCTCACTCTGACCACATTATAATTCTTACATTTACATACAATAATGACCAGAATTCCACCAGCAACAGATAAAACACAAGTCCAGATTGTGCTTTACAAATAATTTACAATTTATTTAATGTTTCTGATTAGTCACGCTGCTAACAATGATGTAGTAATACTACAAGTAACCTCAGTAAGCACAGATTTACTTCAAAATGTAACGATAGAGAGCACAATAGACAGAGGAAGAGGCTTGAAGAAGGTTCTCCATCAATATTCAAGTGCTCTTAGAAGAACTGAGCCTCCATGAGTTTCTTGAAGCCTGTGCACGAAGCTGCAGCGTGAACAAAGCAATTTAGTCTGCCATTGTGAACGTTAATTAAAATGAGTCTCTATTTAATCCCTGGCGTAGATGTCTAGATTTCCATTCAGACAAAAGATGATGGAGAATATGTATATCTCAGATCAATTTATAGTTAGAATAAAGAATAGTGTGAAAGGCCTACGGTGATGAAAGTAAAGAGTGGACCGACTGGTCCAAGTACGTTGCATTCATTTGTTTTTCATTTCAAAATGATATGCAAATGAGATTTTCAGAATTCAAATAATAAATATTACAAAAAAAGCTCTCATACTGCTCCTTGGCTTGATTTTTTTTTTTTTCATTTTACATTCAGTTTTAATTGATTAATTAGTTTGTTTGTTTATCTATTTATTTTCTGGACAATATTAACAAATGCTTGTGAATACCAGAATGTGCATTTGCAATTACAGAGTATCTTGCAGCTACAACGGCAGAGTAAACAACCTATTTTAAATGATATTTCTTTATTAAAACAGAGGATCTAGAGTAGAGTACGCATCTTAAGCGAAAATTATTTTGTAGCATAACTCGGCTGTACTTTCAAGTCAGCTCTTTTCACAATGAAATGTCTAGTTTTTTTTTTTTTTTGTTATAATTTTTTCAATATATTTGGATTTATGAATATTTTCTTCGTAGGCTTTGTATGGTGAAACAGGTAGAAACAGCCAAAAGAAGAAAAGGTGAATAAACACAACATACAGAGACCCACGCCCTTGTTTAGTATACTTAAAACTTTTCTTTTAATTACTATTGAAAGCATCTTTGCTTTACAGAATTTCTGTACACATGACTCGTGTACCGTTTTGGTCAAATTCCATCTCAAGTCCTCTTTTTTTAGTCAGTGTTGTTTACTGTACACTCAGACACATTGCTCCATGTCCTAAAGTGACGATGCACAGGTGTTTAAAAGACAATAGTTCAATTCATTTCCATTGCTTTGGGTTCATTGGTGTAGTTGATGTGCCACGACTCCCTCATCCAGGCCACACCTGTGATATTCAAAGCTACCATACATATTTGCCTAATGATTAATGCACACCAGCTTTAATATACTGGTCACCATGCTTTGCATGAAATGTACTTAATGCCATGAATTCTCTTTCTGGACCTACAACAGTACTACAAAAGCCTAAGACTAAAGTATGATTTGAAAATGAGCAGTATTAAATGTGATGAACATTTTTTGGTTGATTTATTTTTTTCATACGCTAACATACTGTATGTGTTACATTGTTTGCAATTATTACAAAGACCACTTTGACATTTTATTCTCTGTTACCTTATATTATGGACCTAAATGTATACAACTACTTAATATAAAGTTTGATGGTGATTGTTTATGATTCAATTAAGATATTTTATTTGCATAATTGTTAAGTTCAACCATTATTAGTATAAAACCTTAAAGATTTATAAATATTGGACTATATGTTGCTATAAAGTATAACTGTATATGTATGTTTTATCCAGAGCATATTTTAGACTTATATTCATTTGTAATTATCAGCTAAATATTAAACAGTCATCACAAAGAAATATAGTGAAAATATATTCACTATGTGTGTGTGGGGGGGGGGGGGGTATGTGGTTGCATAAGCAGAGTTAGCATAGGTGTGTGCCTTACATTTACTCTTCTTGGACATAATAAATTTAACAGGAATTTCCAATATGTGCAAAACTAAATGGATGTCTAATTAATATTACGGGATTTTGTATGTAAATTAATGGTTTTGTTTACTAGCCAAGGCAGTACAGTGGTGTAGTGGGTAGCACTGTGGCCTCACACCTTTAGGATGGAGGGTTCAATTCCCTCCTCGGATCTACTGTATGTGGACTGAGTTTGCATGTTTTCCCCATTCTTGGTGGGTTTCCTCCCACTAGTCTGAGTTCCTCCCACAGTCTAAAGACATGTAGTTTATGCTAATTGAGGTTTCTAAAATGTTCTATAGTGTGTGATTGCTTGTGTACTATGATGGTTTTTTCCCTGTCTATAGGGTGTACCCCAAGCCCCATGGGATAAGCTACAAGCCTACTCTGATTTATTTACTTACGTTTATTAATCATGTAATGTTAAGGCAACAATACATCTATATATCTACTTGATATTGTAGCATAATATTCTCTGTCATTAAGAGACTTCACCATTCTAGAACGATTAAACCCCTGATTTTTACAAAGCCCTGAAACTGAAGACTACTTGCCTGATGAATAAATATCTCCTCATGGAAATCTTAACTGGTATGGAAATCCATATCAATATGAAAATATTAACACTGACTTATTTTAATTAGTTTATGTATAAAGAGCAAATGAAAATAAATTTCCTGAATCTGTCTGGCATTTATTTACTGTTAATATCTGAAGGGTGTCCCATAGCTGTGCCTACTATACTGTAGCCAGCTATTGTTAAATTTATTTCAAATCTGCTAAAACTTTGCTTAATTGTAAACTGCTAATTATTTTTTTATTGTTTATTGATAGACTGTTAAATGCACTCAATAATATTTACTGTCTATGATATTGCAAGGCTAAACTTGTCCCAATAGGCAATAGGTAAAATGATTTATGTTATTCATTCATTCATTATTAATTGCTAACATTGTTTTTCCCTCTTTTGAACGGTTGTTGAGATTAATGATTTATAAATACATGTATTTGTGTTAACATTAATAAAACTGTTTTTGTAAAATTATCAGAGATTATGTTCAGTCCAGATTGAAGACATCAAAGATAGTGTCTGCTAATGATTCACACTGAGCATCATGGAAAGTCTGTTTCATCTTCTTAATTAAATCATATAACTTTTAAGAGTGGGATTTAATGAAATTATGGCTAAAACTTTGTTTCTTTTGAAGTAATAAGATGATTTTCTCTGCACTACAGCCAACTCAATCCATCACTACCATGAAAATTGACATTTCACCATTCAATATTAATCTGTGCAATCCATATATGAGGATTTTTTTTTAATCAAAAGACTGCTAACGTTTCATCTAACACATGCAAAATTTCTTTTTTTTTTCTTTTTTTTTTTTACAGTATGTTTAATGTATGTACTGTATATTGCATCACATTTGAGGGTGAATACGTATGCAAGGATTTTTTTTTGTTTAATTTTGTTGATTACAATGCCAAATATAATGTTTTTCACTAAAATTCCATATCATGGACTATTTAGTACAGATTCATATTAAGTATATAAAGTCCATTTCAATTCCAGGAAATAAGATCATAAAATGGGGATACTTATTCAAAGCACAGTGTTGCTGAATTGCACTGTAAAATCTTGTTTTTGAAATCAACTTTAGACTTTCTAATTTATAGTTAGGCCAAAATGGTTCAGTGTCACATAGATGAGGATGGTTTCCCTTCGGGTTCTGTTTTTTCTTGATGGTTACAACAATCGCCTCTAACTTGCTCATTATAGAAAAATTATATAATTTATGTATAATTTATGTATTTAATTTATTGAATAAATATGTTAAAAATCTGACATTTATATACTCGTTTAATGCTACTTGTTTTAATGTTCCTTGTTAAAATCACCATACAAATAAAATTTAATGGAATTGAACTGAATTTGAAACAATTATCTTGGGTTATCTGCATTGAATTTGAAAAGTGACAGAGTTAATAAGAGTTTGGTTCTTTGCTACAGTGTCTGTAAAGAATACTTCCCAGCCAGTAAACGTTTACAACCACCCTGCTGAGATCATGGCTTAGATTTGAAGGATTGGCCCCCCCATCGACTCACAGCTTGATGATGACTGTGTGTGCTGTTTCTCAATTTCTCAACTTATCCGATTCACACTATTCCTCCTTATCCCAAAACATAAAAACAGCATCGATCCTTTATGGCAGTGGTTTTAAAAGTGGGGCCCTGGGACTCACAAAGGTGTGTCTTTTTAAAAACTTTATTTTAGTAGTGTAAGAAATTATTATTATTAATAAATTAAATCAACTTGAGCACAATAATGGCCCCAATAAATAACCAGAAAATAATTTCACACCTTTAAATAATTAGGGTAATATTTGAACAGTAATTAAAATGGGGCTCCTGCTTTCAGTCCTCTGCTATGATCTAGCATTGTCTTGGGTCTGACAAGGAATGACGATAAGCTGTGTTAACTTAGTTAACATAGTTATTAATAATTTTAGAATGATAAGAAAAACACATTTTGAGTAGTATACCTCTTTATTTTGAGTTGTACCTCTTTATTTAATCAGCAGATGACTATGTGTTAGGTATGTGTGAGGGATGGCTTACAGTGAGAACACCTCTCCACCTTTCCACCTCTCCATGGGGGGCTCAGCTCACACATTTATTGTTTGTTGATGGAAGCAGTTGTCATACCCCAGCCATGACAAAAGAAGCACTATTGTCCCCACGTTTCCCTCTGCACAGGAACCAATGGGCAATTCACTTGTTCAGTTACAGCCATGCCTGCCTTTATGTACCCAGGTGAAAAGCACTCTTACTTTGTTATACATAAGTATGATTTTTAGGGGAATTATACTTTTAAAAATCAAATCAGTCACATTACCATGAAAAAAAGAATCTGTGCTTTTTAGTCCCTACATTTACATTTAGACTTTCCATTTACATCTTTATCATGAGTAAATCATCAAATTTTTAGTCTCCTTTCTGCCCCTTGTAATCATAGTTTTTAACTGAATTAAACTCAACCAATATCTTTTTGCAAAGGCACCACTTATAAGTCTCACCAGATTTGCTCTTTATTCTTTAAAAACCTTTTTTATGCAAAACATAAATATGTATATAGTGTATAAAAAGTATGACACTCTTAGCAAACATATTATATTCAATAATTATATTTAATGGTATAGTATAAAGGATATATGATATTACAAATCAGTTCATTAAAAACAAATTTCATAAAAAAAAAATTATATAATAAAATAAAATTAAATATATTTCATAAGATATTATATTTTTTATAATAATAATTTATATAAAGGGGTTTATTATATTTTTCGTTTTCATTCTTTGGGTACATTTTATTTAAGAATGTCACATTTATACTTTCATTCAAATATCAACAAATTTTAATAAAGCAAAAATATACCAAATATACCAGCCATAATAAAACATAACATAACATAACATAACATAACATAACATAACATAACATAACACCAGCACAATGTGAATTGAATAATATTGATTATAAGTTATATGTATGTAAATAAACAAAACAAAACAAAATGATTAGCAGTAATTTAGCACAGGAAATAATATAGTATAATAGCTATATGTCTATAACATATGTGATAAAAGTAACTAACTAGTCTCATGGCCATTATAAATCTTACAAATGTCCACAGTATTAAATGTACCTTTTCAACTGAACAGGATCTTTGGTTAATAACTTAATTAAAAACACTGGGAAAATTATATTATATAACACCCCAGGACAGGCTGTTTTAGGAAATTAATCAACTTTGAGGTAGTAGCACTGACCGCCCTGTAGTCTTTCTATACATCATACCCCACTGTTATTTTTCTTAATAAATACATGAAAAAAATGAAAACTATTTAATTTGTTACCAATTCATTATATGGTTTAAGATCTAATATATTCAGTATTTATTTTAGTTACCGCTGCATGCCTAGTAAGAAAATAGTAATCTTCATATTTATTTTTCAATCTAAATAAATACATGTATTTGAAACTATACAGCACTCCAATTACCCAAACACACTCCCCTGTGACATAACTCTTGCGAACACTGACAACAACTTCTACTTATGGGTAGAAAAATTCATTACACACCTTAAAGTTGGATTTTTGTTGTCCTGGGAATAAACATTGTAAATAGAGAGTGGTGTAGACAGACAGTGATATAATGAATACGCTTTGCCCTTGATAATAATGTCCCTGTGTCTGGCAAGCAACTTGGTGCTTGGTCACTAATTAAAGTTAAACAAAGCTGTACCATTAATTAAGCATCTGTGGCCTCATCATTCATACCTTTTAAAGCTGTGGAGTGTACAAATGTACAAAATTGATCTGTACGATCTCCTTTATTGAACAGTATGCTATAATCTCATACAGTATGTATTGCAGCAGAACAGTGCTGCTGAACTGCTTTAAAAAGAAAAAAAAGTATATAAAAAAAGCATACAAACTATAGGCATATACTGTGGACATGTTACTAGTGGAATATTGAACAAACTGTTTATTTTAATCAATGCATTTTGTTCATTTCTATACTTTCTTTTTTTAAATAGATTATTTCCATAGCCATTTTTCAAAGGACTGACAAAAGATCAAGAGCCATCCAATTAAGTAATTTGATTTAAAACCTTATGATCCATTATAATCAGGTGAATGGCATGAACGAGTGACTTGCGTTGTGTTAGCTTCCTCTTTCCATGGCCTTGATGATTGAGACTGCAGTGCATGCGGACACTCTGCTAATGCAGGTGACCAAAAGTGTGTTCATAAGAATTTGCATGAGCTAATGTATATAAAAGAAGATATAAATGATGAACTGAGGGCAAGATACTGGATTCTCTCATGTGTAATTAAGTTATATTACAATTTGGCTTATTATTTTTTATAATCCCCTTAGTTTATTAACATACTTTCTCAGTTCTGGGATTATTTTGATTGAAAATCCTTCACGTAATAACACACAGCTTTTCACTGGGTGTGTGGTGACAAAGTAGAAGTGTAAAGTGACATTGCTCATTGTCGAATACAATGTGAGAAAGTGGAAACCATGCCAGAATGCCAAAAGAATTCTAGGCTGACATGTTGATGTGAAAAATCCCAGTGGCCTTTGGATTGCTCTTCGCCTTTCATGTTTTACACCGATTCCAGGAACACATGTTCAATTTACAAGTGCACTCCAAGTGTCGCACCGTTATTGTCCAGTTGCTATTAGTCATAACCTTTAAGGACCCTGGTAAAAAAGGCAAGACCATCTGCGGAAAAAAAAGCCTTTTATGGTTCAGTTAGGCATATTTAAAACCCAGGATTTGTTTTTGAAAATAGAGGAAAACAAGTTTTTCTAAGCACTTTTGTTAAGCAATGATGACCAATATGAAAGGAATCATATTAAAAACAGTTTCATGCAAATAGATGTTCATTATATAACGAATCGGTGTGAATTCACAATAACAGCAAGTCTCATTCTCGTCTTCATCTATTAACCTTTCTTTTTTTCAGATATTTCAGATATGATTTTTTTTGCTTGTTTCTTTTAAATAAAATCATCATAATTTTGACTCTTCTGAGATAATTCGTGCAAATGCAGTCTTTCTTGAATGCTTTCACCTTAAAACCACCACGTTCCCTTAAACTGAGCAACTTTATCCAGAAAAAGTAACAACATAGCCAACAGACAACTAACAAAAATCCTATTCATCCACATATATAAGACAAAACAATATAATCCACAACAATAAAATGTTCTTTCCTGCACCCTTCAAATATTCAATCATTTCAATCATTCAATGCTTTGTTTTTGTTTCTGGGTTAAAAGTGGTGAAAATGTTTTTATGCCTGAAACAATCATTTCCGATCAATCCTGTTTTTATCATGTTTGCAGGATATTTGCAGGTATACATGTATATGTAATTAAACTTGAGTAAATTCAAGTAAACTGGAACATTAGCTTTCTAACACATCAAATGTTTCCCAAGCACTCTTTTTTAAACGTTGCTTTTAAACAGTGTTCTTGAGCTTGTGAGAAAGGACAGAGATAATGAGATCCCCTCGGTTTAAAACCACTCCCTTTTGGAAAAAAAATGTGAAAGAAAGCATCTGTCCATTCTGAAAGAGGAAGAGTGAGGAGATGAAGCCTCTTTTCGCCCACCACTTTGGGTTTATTACTCAAACTGTGAGAATTGTTTAGCTTGAGCGCAATCAAGGCACAGGTTGTAATTGTTGGTCATAAACTGTCTAGACTGCGCTCCTTCTCTTTCCTACCTTTAGTCAGACATGATGGACGTTTGTTTTTATAAATTTTATAAGTTACGTTCTTCTGCTCTGTGGTGTTTTGATGTCCCTATTTAGTTTCAATGTAATTTCTGGGGATTTTTAAAAATACATAATTTATGTTGATAAAAATATATAGAAATATTGTAGGATTTTTAAAGTTTATAAGATAGGACAGACTCAAAGTTAAGTATCGATTCATTGCAGTTACTTCAATAAATTGTAACAGACCAGTCTATTCATCAATTAAATGGAATTCGACAAGCCATATATTATTAATGAATTCAATCAATATATCAGGGTTCCAAAATCAAATTATTGCTATCTTTAATATTGACTGCCAAAGGTCACTCATTCACATGTATACACTTAACTCTTGGTTACAGTTTTACAAATGGTGTGTGTGTGTGTGTGTGTGTGTGTGTGTTCCTAAATAGGAATAAGAATGTCAGAAACACCAGCTAATAAATAAAAAAATAAAAAAGGATTCAAAACAAGACATCATACAGTTTAGTGGGTGGTATATAATATTTGAATATGAACAGAATATATAAATTTTTATAAACTTTCCCATCTTTATACATTTATGTATGAGATATAACATTGCCTTAAACAAACATGAGATCCACATGCTCTATGAACAGGAATACAAAGTAGGTCATTGATAGTGAAAATATATATAACAAAAAGCTATTCTCATGCCCCTTATTAAAATGTCTTTCAACCGTCCAAACTGGCAAATTATACCATAACAAATGAATTCACTGATTACTGATAAGAAGTATCAGTATAGCGGATAAATCCATATCAACCACTTTTATCAGATTTATTTTTTGTCTTTTCCATATGTAGACTTAAAAGTCTGGTGCAATGGTTATAACTTCCTATCTCAATAGGCTTAAGGGCCATCAATCTAGTTTGTGATAGTGTAAGACATAAACAATTGACAGAGAGAGATGTATTGGTAATGGCTGGGTCAGCTATTGAGGAAGGCAGTAAATTCCTTCTCACTCCCTGAGCACTTACCACTTTCGCATTATGCAAACGTGAGCGGGGGTTCGAGGATTAAAATCCCTGTGCATTTTGAAACAGCCATGCTAGTGATAGATTGAAAGCCATTTTCTTAGGCATGTAAAATTTGATTCACTATATATATATATATATAGATATAGATATAGATATAGATAGATATAGATATTTATATATATAGTTTTAAAGACTTTGGTCAAAGTCCATTGTTGTCTTTGTGTTTGATATAGAGTACTATGAACTAAACATCAACCTCCATATTTGATCTTGTTGGGACATGTGATAAGGATACTGTGATGATCAATGCACCACTCATAGATTATTTTAACACTATGTATAAACTTTGTATGTGTATTATATATATATATATATATATATATATATATATATATATATATATATATATATATATATATATTTGCGGGTGGGTATGAGATTCCTGTTTAATAAATTTAAATCTATATATTGTAGTTTTGTTTAAATTGAGAAATGACATACCTTTTATGGTTTTCTTTGAAATAAAAATGTAATATAAAACCCCATTAGACCTTGGTCCAGGATCACCTTACAGGTTTGTAGTGATGACAACAGCTTCAACTTTGATTTTCATATTTAAATCAAAGGATGATGACGCACAAAAAAGATTTGACTTTAACCTGAGACTGTAAAAACGTCTTTTTCTTTTTTTTTTAAAAAAAAAAGGTAATTATTTAAAAAAGGTTTTATGAACTTTTTTTTCTCCTAGTAGGTTGTTCTTCTTCTTCGAGCCCGAGCTTTGGGTCAAACATTGTTTGCTTGGCCTAAATATGTAAAAATATTACTGTGTATTTTCTTAAAATAAAGACATATTACTTTTATTTCTTCTTACTACATGTAAATAAGCAGATATTAAAGAAGGGTGTGTGCATGATACAATACAAATTTAAGTTCACATTTTTCCAGCAATCCAAGGTTTTTTTGGGAAGCACATGATTATATGATTTTAATTATACTAGGTGGACTAGTGCATGCCTGTGTTTATATGTTTTGAATCTGAGTGTGCTGGATGCACTTTAGTGCAACACTGCTTTCAATAATTAAGAAGTAACACAGTGATCTGTTTCTGATTTCTGATGCACGCCTGCACCTCTTCTTCGCCCCCGCCCTCTGAACACACCCCCTGCACTCTGATTGGTCAGTCTCCGGTTCTAGTCCCGCCTCCTTCTCGCGCTCTGCTTTCCTCATCAATGAAACCTATTTGAATAATGTGCAAGCACTTGGACTGGAGCCAATCAGCTGTCAGGGCACCATGATAAATCGCAATGCATTATTGATAATAATAATTACTTTGACATGCGCATTTCTTCTTGAAGGGCTAATTTCGGCCGACCTGGAGAATTTACTAAGGCGAAGGAGTAAAGCGTGTTACTATTTGCCCCAGATGGTGGTGTAGCCTGCCATGTCGCGACGCAAGCAGTCCAAACCGCAGCACATCAACTCGGAAGAACCCAGTTCCACTGAAAATGGTAAGAGCTGCTGACTAATATTTTGGAGGTATAAGCCTTGGGTTATAATAAACTTTTTTTTTTTTTTTTTTAAGGCGCACTGGTAACGTAGTCGGTGTTGCCCCTTGGCTGATATCAAAGTTTTAAAGCTTGTTTGTGTGTGTGTGAGCGCGTTAACGATGCTATATTAGTATTAATGTTAATTTAAATTAATTTTAATATCGTTTTTAATTTGGCAACTGTTTGGGGTTTTTATATAAATAAAATTTGTATAATTAAAAAATATATTTATTGAATGAGTGATATATTTAGTTTTATTTTAATATTTCATATTTTTACTGCAGTTACAACTTATTAAATATTTGCAATAGATGTCTGTTGCCGTTTGTATTTGTTTACTTAAATTGCCGCACATACAATAATCCTAGAGTGATTTGAGCGATAACCTGCAACAGGTTTTTCCCCCCTAAATTCCCAGTTTTTTTTATCGCCCTCTCTATTATCAGGTCGCCTGCTTAACTTTAACCTGTAGCTGTTCACTGATGCTCTGAGAGAAAGTTCTAGCCTACCACAGTCTCCAGGTGTAAGGAGTACAATTCTGCCGTCTTCATGTTATTAAATGGATTTTTCTTTTCTGTATATTCATAGATACGCAGGCGATGATCAAAACAAAGGCGATCAACATGGTTTTTTTTTTTTTTTGCACGAAACTTGATTCCGGGAACAAACTGGCCACAAAAGCAATAAACCCCCACCTCGGTTTAGATGCATGAGTTTCTGGGGGTGGGGGATGGGGCGAGGACTTGTGGAGGTGGGGGGTCAATGGCTGTTCACATATGTAAACTGTAGACCCGCTGCATGCTCTCTGTCCAGGTTGACCCCTTTACATGCGCCTTTCTGGCTCTTATTAATACAAAAAAATCAGCCTGTAAAGGGTCAACCTGTTTTCTCACTGATAGTTCATTTTTAATTGTTACAAAAACCTTTGTGTGACTGGTATTATTATGTAATTTGAGTAAATAGTGTTTGACCTCGCGATGTTGTGCCTTTTTTGGTCGACGCGCCCCCTTGTGGTGACTTGGTTCTTATCCGATTATTCTTGACTCGCTGGAGGATTTAACAGTTCAGCTATAAATTGTTTAATGTTTTCGTTAATATTTTTTTTCTTAAAATTTGTAAAACACCGATTTTATATGTAATTTACTGTATTGTGAATACAGTGCTTGGAGTGTCAAAACCTGATCAATTATTTAGTTTCTTCACCCACTCGCACCTAAATTTGTTTCGATTGAACATGGCTATCTACCTCTTCATTTTTTGGGGGAGGTTAATGAAAGGGGAAATAAAAAGGATGAAGGAAAAAAACAATGAACTTCTCAGTTTCAGTGCTGGAATTTTAATGGATCTTATTTATTTAATTTAAATATTTGGACAACAAGCTGACTGAAAATGTAAATACTGAATGGTTAGCTAGACCAGTTAACCAGTTAATCTGACAAATTTTTGATTATGTAAAGTTGACTTTAAAGAGTAGAATTGTCAACCACATTTTAAAATTAAAAGATGTTTGTGTCCTTGTTAAATAAATGAGCAGAAAAATTAATCTGGTATGGCTGTGCCTGCTCAAAAATAATGATCCTATTCCCTCATAAAGCTTTAATCACACCCCTTTAATCATATCCTCTTCTTTAAATAAAGTTAAGAAAAACTGGTTATGATCAGAGTACAGTTTGAGTCTGGTGAACAGTGCCTCAATAAGTCGGTCATGGAAATGGTGTAGAATAGTTATGTTTATAATTCTTATTACAGATCTTAATCCATTTGTTGTGCATGCACTGCCAAAATCTCACTTGTGTCCACCTTTAAACCGTCTCTCTCTCTCTCTGGGTGATGTTTCTTTGTTGCTGCAGGGGTTCTACAAGATGCCCACACAGAGGAAGGGAATGAAATCAAAAGGTGCCGAATGGAAGAAACGAGAGTCTGTGAAAAATGCTGTGCCGAGTTCTTTGATGAAATGGAGTTTCTTGAACATCAGAGAAACTGCACTAAGAGTCAACAGGTTGTCATTATGAAGGATGGGGAGGGAGGTGAAATACCACTCGAGTTCTCACAACGCTCCCCTGAATTCCAAAGCGATCACAGTGATGGCTGTTCTAGCAGTAATTCTCATTCGAAGCACAGCATTGAGTCAACAGACACTACTGAAGATGCATTGCATTTAAATGGAGACGGTGATTCAAAACAGTCCCAGGAGGACATGTCCAACAGTCTTGACATTGGTTACATAGGGTCTTCCAAATTGCAAGACTCTAATGTTACCTTAGAAGCCATGCCTGCCACCAGAGTAGCTGTAACACAGCATTCAAGTTCATCTACTCAGAAGTCACCCTCTCTCACTTCTCAAGAAGTCTTACATGTAATACCCATGATCCTTGAGCAGCTGGTTAGTCTTCAGCAACAACAATTGCAGCAGATTCAACTGACTGAACAGATTCGAATTCAAGTGGCCATGATGACACCCCAGAGTGTCCAGTCTGCAATGGGAGCTACAGTGGATCCTCTGAAGGCACTTGGTGCACACCTTTCCCAGCAACTTTCAGCTGCTGCTGCTTTAATAGGAAAACGTACAGGCACACAGAGTTTATCTTTAGAAGCTCTCAAACAAGGCAAATTACCCCAGTCCAGCAGCGTTACCACATCACTTGCTGGAAATGTTGGTCCCATAACCTTAAAGACCGATACAATCAAAGGGCTGCCAGATCTAGCAAACAGGCTTCCAGCTTTACTTCCACAATCGCCAGCAGTTCTGGCATTCCAAAGCCCATTTACTAACCTTACAGCAAACATGGATCCTGCCAAAAAGGGCAAAAACAAGATGCATGTCAATGCAGAGTTAAAGAATGGAGGCGGTGAGCAGATGTACAAGCATAAATGCAAGTTCTGTGGAAAGACATTTGGGAATGACAGCGCTTTGCAGATTCATTTGCGTTCACACACTGGCGAAAGACCGTTTAAGTGTAATATTTGTGGAAATCGTTTTACAACTAAAGGAAACCTTAAAGTGCATTTCCAGAGACACAAAGACAAGTACCCACACATTAAGATGAATCCGCATCCTGTACCTGAGCACCTAGACAACATTCCTACAAACAATGGCATTCCCTATGGCATGTCTGTGCCCCTTGAGGAATCAAATATTGTAGAAAACAAACCAGCGATCGGGGTCCCATCCACGGGTACCTCATCAGTGCTCCAGGGATTCAAACCTTCTTTTGATGTTCCAGTTACTGGGGACCTCTGCACACAAAGACCCTCCTCATCTGGCAGTGACGGTGCATCCATTTCATCAGGCATGTTCAGTAGTGAAGTAGGATTGGAGCAGAGCAAAGATGCTTCGGAAACACTTGGTAGCCTGCATCAAATTAATGGAAACAGTGTCCTAGGTGAGAGTGGGTCAGGCACGGCCAAGCTTCAGCAAATGGTGGATGGCCTGGAGAAGAGGACCAATGACCCCAATGAATGCCTAATCTGCCACAGAGTCCTGAGTTGTCAAAGTTCTCTTAAGATGCATTACCGTACCCACACGGGTGAGCGACCATATAAGTGTAAAATATGTGGCAGGGCCTTTTCTACTAAGGGCAACCTTAAGGCCCATTATGGTGTCCACAGGGCAAACACTGCTCTCAAAATGCAACATTCCTGCCCAATTTGCCAAAAAAAGTTTACCAATGCTGTTGTGCTACAGCAGCACATTCGAATGCATATGGGTGGCCAAATTCCCAACACTCCATTGCCTGAAAGCCAATATGAGGGCACTGAAATGATGGACTCCAGTTTGACAGAGAAGAACATTGATGCAAGTGGGCTTGAGGAAAGCATGGAAGAACAAGATGCAGATTTTGACAATCGGGAGAATCCAAACAACTCTGAGCCCATTCCTACTTATGCTGCCAAAGCAGATCAGCCATTCAATGGCTCCCCTGCCATGTTTACCGGAATTACTGCCCTAGAAAACCATATGAAAAGCCTCACATCAGCTCTGAACCTGCAGCGACAGAGCAGCACTGCATCCGAGAGTGATGGTGGGCTCAAAGAGTCACTGTCCACAGCAGGAGAGCTGGAGTACAAGAATGGACGTAGTCCAGTTGTGTCAGATTCTGCGTCATTTCACTCTTCGTCCCCAGTATCTGGACAGATGGAGAATGGACAGGCAAAATCCCCAGATTCTGTACACCCAGATGATTTGACTGGAGGGACTGCCAGACACGAGTCTGATGGAAGTCCAGATTTCAGTGAAACAAATGGAGCCCTGGATTTGACTTCCAGTTTCAGTACAAAGGCAATCAAAGAAGAACCTGGTCTGTCTTTTTCCAATGGCGAATATTGTAAGTTGTTCAGTTATTTTTAACCTTTAAAATTCTTTTAAAATGTAGTAACTATATGGAATAATTGTGGCAAATATGTCTGTTTTACAGCTGCTGGTCCTATGCCATTCATGAGAGTACCTCCAAGCCTGGTTAAGATGGAAATGCCAATTCCTTCTGAGAATCCGATCAGTGCCAATAATCAGCATGGATCACAGTCATCCCAGACAGCAGGCACTCCGCCGCCTGGCTCTAGTGCCCCTCGTCGCTCTGCCAAGCAGCATCTGTGTAACGTGTGTGGCAAGAACTTCTCCTCGGCCAGTGCGTTGCAGATCCATGAACGTACACACACCGGAGAGAAACCGTTCGCGTGTACCATATGTGGTAGAGCTTTTACAACAAAAGGAAACCTCAAGGTATTGTAATTGCATTACTCCATTTGCTTTTTAACTTGGTGTTCATCATGAACTAGTGGGCATCTTGTTAGTGGATTGCTTTGCTGACTATTTTAACCCATTGATTGCAGGTCCATGTTGGAACACACATGTGGAATAATTCAGCAAGGCGTGGTCAGCGTTTGTCTTTGGAGAACCCTATGGCATTGATGGCCATGGGTGCTGAGTCTAAGATGATCCCAGACATGTTGCAGCCCCCAAAAGATTTGATCTCCTCACCAATGAACTTTGACCCATCAGTGTGGAATCAGTATGCTGCTGCTTTCTCGAATGGACTGGCCATGAAGGCCAATGAAATTTCAGTCATCCAAAATGGAGGAATACCACTGCCTGGGAGCCTTGCTGGAGGGCCGTTGGTCGGCTCCACTGGAGGTTTGATGAAGATGGACTCCCATTCAGGCATTCCGGGTACGGTTGCTGAAATGGAAAAAAATGGTTCTGAAAGTGTAGTAAAATCCCAGTTTCCACATTTTATGGAGGAGGGCAAAGTGAATTAAGACCACACTAAGGTTTCCTGAGTGTATTGAATGACTGCTCCTCTACCAACATTTCAGTGGGCACAATCAAATTTGCCTTTTTTTGTTTTTGCATTTGCGAAGTCATAATGTCCTAATATGAGCAACACTCCTTCATTTAAAAACTTCTTCTGAAACATTAAAATTGATGTAACTACTGTAGTTATTAACTTTCTTTTTTTTCTAATATATGCGGGTATTTGTCAGTAATGTTTCTAGAAGTTGAATGTAAGTTTTACTTGAAAATCTTTCTTCCAGAACTGTCCTTCTAGTGAGAATTTATGTAAACCAGTTTTACCAGATCTTGTAGTAAATTGCTATAGGCTATCACATCACAATTATTTTGCATCACATTCTAATAGTCCCATCGTTGGTGACTATGTGCTCAGTGATGATGCGTTTAAGGCATGTTTATTTCTCAGCAGTGTAGAATAGTTGTATAACATTTTGCTAAAGTTCCTGTTCGATCAGACTTGCTTGTTTAAAATGACTGGAAACTAGATTTCATATTAACTTATTCTATTGAATTGCAGTGTAGGTTCTATCTGCTTTACCAAAAATGTAATTTAAGTGCCTCTGTGGTGCATGTCTTTAAGGAAAAAAAGCACCAAGATTATAATGAAGGTTCTTTGCAGATCTTTTTGTTTATGACCAAAGTGTACTATATTTTTACATGTAGCTTTAGAGTATTGTTTGAGAAATCCACAGTAAGCATTTAGTGTGGCATTTAGGCCTTTTGTTCAGTTCCATCAGGATGTTCAGTTCCATCAGTTGAACTGAACATCCTTTATTTGAAATGTTTGTAAGGTTTTTCCTTTGTAAGGGCCAGTACAACGCTGAAATCCCTGCACTTTATTTCTCTACATTCGGCCAAGATTTAGATTTTAACTGGACCATCCTTTGACCAGTAAGCTGTTTGCTGTTACTTTTTTGGTTTGTCTTTTTTTTTTTTTTTTTTTTTTTTCCTTCCTGCACAGTGTTTTCCTGTTTTCTTACTTTTATTCATGTTAGCTGTGTTGTTGTAGATGTCTGGACAAAATTTGCTACTTTTGTGGTGTATCAAAGGGAACCCAGCAAACAGTTTTTCATCATGTTTTGAGACCCTGCCCCTTTTGTAAGTGGATTGGAATCATCAACTTGGGTCAAACATCTACCTCAATTAGATGCCCATGTTCTTGCTCTACTGACTTGAACAGCTGTGTGTGTAAACCTTTTTTTTTTTTTTTTGTCCCCCCCCCCCCCCTTTGTCCAGTGCTTTGAGTAGGTAATATTGATGGTTACAGTCTTTCCAAAACCTGCTGATTTTTTTTCTTTTATTTTAGTAATGAATGTATCACTGGACACTTTGCACAACTCTTGCTCAGAATAGAACAAGGTGCCCTCAGAAAAGACTCCTGTACATTTTCTTTTGTATGCATTGCCAAATTGTGCCTTTTTGTGACTGAAAAGGGGAAAAAAAAAGATTTTGTCGGATTTTGGTCAGAGGGGTCTTGTATTCTTTAAATGCTGAGTCTGTTTTAGGTTTGTTTACAGTGTAGCCCTTTTTGTAAATGGTTGCCCCAGTTCTCTCTCTTGATATATTTTGAAAAATAAAACCAGGATCTTTCAAACCAAAGCCTGTGAGAGTTTAATTTAAGTGTACTTGTTCCTGAGTAAGGGGCGCTGATGTGAAGAATGTGTTAAATTGGGAGTGTATGCGAACCTGAGACAGGACGGGTTGATCTATTGCTTGGGGGACGCAAAGAAATACAGCACACTAATATTCAACATAACTGTGATCGAATCGATGCATTAGGTTAATTTACTCGTCTGTGGCTATCATATGGATGGCAGGGAAAGGAATTATGAATCGTGGACGTGCGGGCGATAATCTTATCCCATTCGCGCTCATGTGTCAGAGCATTACGGAATAGCCGACTCTAGGCTCCGCCAGCTCTGTTCGCTTCCGCCCTGCCGGGAGACACGCCTGGGCCGAGCTCACAGTCGCGGTCAGTCCGGGAATGGCTGGAATGATTGACAATATTCCTCTGCAGCCGGTACGGCACAAAAAACGCCATGACAACAAAAATAAAATGGGGTAAGATCAGCGTTCAACTGTAGCGTCACCTTTCAAAAGCAAACCTGTCTGTTGTTTGTTTGCTCGGTTAGCCTGCTAGCTTGGCCGCTAACGTACAAAGGGCGAATGAATATATGTCTGGATATCTGCTTGTTGATCATTCAGTTATATTTTAAATTCGTGAAAGAAAACGCTTGGATTTCTTTTCATTCTGTCAACTATAATAGCTTTTTATTATAGCTAATACGTTTCCTGAGCTACCGACTGCACCTACATCCTTGTTCCGGGTCTAATCGGTAGGTGCAGGTGCGTGTTGTTGTTTCAAGACCAAAAAAAGTGAGAAACATGGCAGGCTTTCATTTTTAGAGTAAGCTTTTCAAAATGCAAATCTTATCAACGCTGCATGTCGGTAAACTAAGAGGGCTTGGCTGTGTGTCTGAAGCTATACCTGTCAAGCGCTTGTAATAGTCAGTATTCGAGTCGTGTTATGATGTTTTCCATGCTTTTGTTTCAGTAGACGCAGTTTCGAGCTAAATTAAAATCACTGCTTCATAAACATCTTTCCCTCCCTAAATAAGCATCGATATTGTATGCTGATTGTATGCTAACGTTTGTCTTCTCAATAGGCTAATGTGAAACTGAGGATGGGCGTGTATATGGTACATTCTTTTATGTAGATGAAGCGTTATCCTTGTCAGTGTCATAGTGGTCAGATTCCCCTCACTAGACAACACTGGGTCCAGGTAGGGACACACCCTGAATGTGACCCCAGGCTATCAGAGGGGATCATGCAGACAATTTAGTATGGATAATCCAATCCTTGTAGGAATAAGTCAGAGAACATGGAAGAAAACACAGAGTACACCTGAGTTTGAGATTACCACAGAGATATGAGATGGCAAATTTACCTACCTACTGTGCCACCATAATATTCTTTATAAATGCAATTAGGTTATATTTTAATCTAGCCCATTTTTTCTTTTACATAAGGGACACTGTATAAACACATGCACAGTCTGCTATTACAGACACATAAGTATCATGTACCTCAGCCAAATGAAGTAAATCATAGTCAAATGGTTTTATTAGCAAGCCGGATTTATACAGTAAAAAGATAAATCTATTAACCCGGTCTAGAATAGGTGTCGAGTACAACCTCCACGAATGCCCAAAGGAATTAAATATTTGCTTGCATTCAACATTTAAGGGATGTGAAATGCTCATTAACATGCACAGACTTGTCATTTGTGATATCATATATTACCAAAAAATATTTCTAAAGCACCATTTACTTAAATAACCTTGGTACTTGCGCACACTTTAAGAAGGACTAATTTCTTCATAGAAGTACCCTAGTGCCAAACCCTCATTTTTTATATTGTTGTATGATTGTGTGTATGGTTGCTTGAATTGGACAAGCATCATGTAAGGGATATTCTTGACTTTTGACCTGGCTAGCCTCTGGATCCACCATGACCGTGTCTAAAATAAATAATTTATTGAAGAGGAATGAAAGTAAAAATTAATCTGACTAATAAACTATACATTAAAACAACATACATTACTGCACAGGTTACCTCCCAAGATACTGTTAACATTAAATTTAAATAGCATAACTTTAGTCTTTTTAGTTGCTTACACCCTTTTTTATTTAAATAATTTTTGAGCTACTGTATGTGTACATAATACGGGAAGGGAATATTTAAAACATACCATATCTTTCCAAGTCATGCCCCGTCATGGTGTATTTGCAATGGAAAGTGTTTAAAAAATTGAAGGTACTTCGTGATGCAAAAATGAGGAACAAAATAATTGGAAATCTATTTTCAGCCCATGGTATTTAGAATGTCTCAGCATGTTTATTAATGAAGACTGTACATATATATATAAAAAAAACTTATGTAGCCTATTTTTTGGTGCTTTGCTATTATGACATAAGAAGAAAATGAAAATGCTATGTATTTGGAAGGTCATTTTGATTTAGATAGGTGTTGACACAGACCTCTGTGCCAAAACTCATTATGTTGGAGATCAGGCTTGTTTGAGAAGGGAGTGGTTAGTAGACACTCAAATGTTATGGTATACGTGGCTGAAGGACTTGAATTCATAGTATCTGGTTGAGAATGAACGAAATGGCCATGAATAAAGGAAAAAGACTAACTTTTGAAGTAAAAGATAAAAAAATTTGTTCCTATGATAAATTTGTCTCTCTAGATGTTATCACTTTTGCCTTGGTAATGCTAGTTTTTTACATGGCTGTTGCTTATGATGAAATAGATTACTTCAGTTTGTGAGGATCCGTTATTCGCAACAACGATACCAGACTTGTGTAGATATTCATTCCTGCAGTAGTCTTGTAGAAGTTGTACTTATGTTGGGTCATACAGTACAACTGAGGTAACAAGGTGATTATCTTGTAATCATGCCCAGTCATGAATTAATATACTGAGGGAATGAGCTAATATTTTAAGGCCATGACCTAAGAGAGTCGACCACAGTTTGTGCAACATAAAATTTGCCACCATATGCTGTGAGTTAATATCATGTGGGGAAGTCATACATAATATGTAGTCTCTAGACAATTATTTAAAGCAAGGATTCACATGAAGTAGAAAATTCTGTCTATGTGGTAATGTTGGTGATTTCAGTATGACCATATGTGTCATTCCTCAATATTACAAAATCATCTACTTGCTTAGCAATCAGTGGCCACAACTGTGCAATGTACCTTACATCAATGTGTCAGTTCATGAGCTGAGTATATTATCTAGTGTTTGCAAAATATTCATTTTATGGCCCGACATATATTAAACAAATAACTGCCAGGTCACCATAGAACTGTAAGTTCCTGTCACCGCTTCAGAACTCTTCAGTGTTTATGCAGGAACAGAAGTAGCCCTTAGCTGGGACAACAGTGTTAGTGAATTACCTCCTCAGTCGAACAGTACAATATGATACAACATCGGGTCCTGGTCCTGGGACAAAAAAGGTCCTGGTTAAGGCTCGGCACACTAAGTGACATAACGTCATTTTCATGTCAAGTATATAATAATATGACATCAGTGATGATGCAGCATTTCTTATGAAAAATGAAATCATCTGCCCTTTATCAAATTTATAAGTAGAGACTCTTTGGCAAAGCTTTTATTTCTTTAGAGATCTTGACAAAGGAACCAAGGAGAAGAATATGCAAACTTGACCTTTACAAAATAAGCTAAGTCATGTAAATTACTTTACCATTTTTGTACTCATTGTATTTATAGCAGAGTGAGGAAACGTATTTGCACTAGCAACAAAGAATTTGCTGCACTTCATAAGGGCACAGCTGAAGGCAAAGTGTTGACTGTGAATAATTTTGGATGCTTTAACATCTATATATGGTTTTATGTTAAGGGGAATGAGATATGTAATTAAATGGATTTAATAAAAAAAATTGGGAAACAAATGCAACTGTATTTTTCAGGTGCTGTCCATGGTCGAGGTGCTGTGGATCAGGGGAATTTCGACCTAGGACAGTATGGCTAGGCCACCCTGAGAAAAGGGAACAGCGGTACCCTAAGAACGTCATCAATAACCAAAAATATAATTTCTTCACTTTTCTTCCTGGGGTAAGACACAAATAATGTTCACCTAAAAGTACAGTGTTTGTTTTTTTTGTCTCTTAACACAATACTACAGGCAATTCAATTAGGACTCTTGATATGGTATACATATTTTCCTAAACCTAGCTAATCTTTAGTGATTTTCTTACATCGGCCCCTCCTTAAAACATCATTTACCAGATTTTTGTTTAAAAACGTTTGCATTGCAAATAACCTTAGATTACCTATAGTACTATAGTGTGGGTAAGAATAAATCTGTCATTATGATTGTGAATATTAAGGCACAACACCAATTTAAAAAACATAATCGGGAATATATGATTGTGTAAAAGAATTTGGGCGAAGGTCCACTGTAGACTCTTATTTGTGGCTGGCAGGAGTGGAACCTAATGTGGTCTTCTGCTTTGGTAGCCCATGCATCTCAAGATTTGGCCTACTGTGCATTCTGAGATGCTTTTCTACTGACCATTGCTGTAAGGAGTGGTTATACTGTATATGAGTTAAAGTTGCCATCCTGTCAGCTTGCACCAACCACACTATGGCATGAAGAATGCTGTGCTTGAAAACCCTGAGATCGTTGATTTCTGAACTACTCAAATTATGCTTGTCTGCCGCCAACAACCCAAAATTTGATCAAAGTCACTGAGGTCATATTTGTCCCATTTGGATGTTTGATGTGAAGCTTAACTGAAGCTTGTGACCTGTATTTACATGTTTCTATGCACTGTGCATGATTGGTTGATTGGATATTTTCACTAATATGCCGATGTCTGGGTGTTTGAATTTAAGTGGCCTGGGATTTATATCAACATCACAGTTTATTAACATTAGGGCCCAAGCATTATTACCTCATCATCTCGCTATGATAGTTTTGTCTCACAGTGCGGATGTCATAGTGTGCGAGGGCTCAATAGTTTTTCTAAGGATTATTATTATTATTAGGGCCCAAGCACTGACATCAGCACGGTGATTACATGACTATGACAGGGGATTTTGCTGCATAGCTCATACACACTTGCACATATACATATATGTCAAACTCTGTACAGTTCTAGATTTATTAAGCTAAACAATATTTACTATGCATGTCAGGGGCTCTACTCAACAAGAAGTCAGTTATTTTGGGTCGTTTGCAAAATGCACAAAATGAACAGACTACACACACACACACACACACACACACACACACACTACACACACATCCTACACATCCTACACACACACTACACATCCTACACACACACTACACATCCTACACGCACACTACACACCCTACACATCCTCACAAACATTGACAAGCACCTGCGCCATTATGATCGCCATCAAACCCGGCCCATATGACCTCAAACGTTAAGGGATTTTTGATTTCTGAAAGGGTTTAGCCGTAGCAATGCCGTAAAATTATGATGACGTGGCTAATAAGTTCCTGGGAGACATCATATTAAGTGAGATTACATTAAGTGACATCTGCATACGGGGCTTTTTGGAGGTCTTAACATCGTCAAAAGGCACATAGGTTGTATGTTGGGTTGGCCCAAGCACCTGTGCCATCGCCACCCGGGCGCACCAGAAAGCGACATTCAGCCGTAACGTGCCTTAAACTTATGTAGAAAAATGGCTCATGACTTCCTGAGTGGGGCTTTTAAGAGATCCATCGGTGATGGTGCAGGTGCTTGGCCCCACTTATTGTTGCTTGCAACAATATTGCTGGCATCTTTACAGAAATTCTCTGTACATTTCATGATTTCAGTTGCCTTGAGCTTCATTTAGCTTGCTCACTTTCATGCAAGGTTCACTTGTTTTTATGAGGTATTTTATAAGTATTTTCTGCAGAATGAAAGGTTTTGTAAATACAGCATTTGGTCATGTTTTACATAATAAAAATATCTACCTGCATCTATAACCTTTAATAGTCATGCCAAGTTTTTTGTTTATTATAATATGATCCATTATGTTTGCAGGTGCTGTTCAACCAGTTTAAGTACTTCTTCAATCTGTACTTTCTGCTGCTGGCCTGCTCTCAGTTTGTAAATGAACTCAGACTAGGCGCTCTGTATACTTACTGGGTTCCACTGGTGAGTCGAGACTTTTTGTGCCTGTGGTGTTTTTTGTTTATTTGTTTGATGTTTTTTTTTTTTTGCTTAAGAAATATTTCTAACCCTGCAATATATATCTATTTATGTTTGGTACAGGGCTTTGTTTTGATCATCACCATAGTAAGGGAAGCAGTCGAAGAAATACGATGTTTTCTGCGGGACAAAGAGGTCAATTCACAGATTTATAGCAAGCTCTGTACAAGAGGTGAGCTGTTGCTTTCACTGCATTGACATGCAGCTGGATGAAGGCTGGCAGTGTTTGTCTCAGAAAATAGTTATGCTATGAATGTATGAGGGGCGTTCAGGTCAAACTGGGACTTGTGTTGAACTGTCTTTTGGATGAATGCGTAAAACCGATTGACATCACAGAAGACACAGTATGGAAATGAGACTTTCACACCTTAAAGTATTTTGCTGCAAACATTTTAAAGAAGGCCATCGAGGTGGCTTAAAGCCTACTGTAGGCGTTTCTGTCAAAATTCAGCAGTTTAAATGCTCTCTGGGGGTCTGGCGTTCTGTTTTCGCTGGATAATGCATGACGCCATACTGTTCACCACACTACTTGTACATTACAGGAACTCATTTGGGAGTTACTGCCACATCTGTATAGTCCTGTCCTCAGTCCAAGCCATTTCCACATGTTTGAGCCATTAAAGGAGTTCCTGGAAGGCCAGAAATTCAGCAATGATGATGACATAAAGCAGCCAGTCCAATCATTGTTTTTGGCATCCTGAGAAAACTTTCTACCTTGATGGTGTCCAAGCACTAGTAAAATGTAGGAATAAATACATTTGTGTAGCAGGGAGAAATAATAGGATTTTTTTCTCTTAAACGTGTTTGCTGTTATTCTGCACAATTAAAAATTGTACATACAGAATGGCACAAAAGTCTGAATCCATAAAAAAAGGTTTTATCAGTGTAAAATACCAGACCATTGAATATTAATGTATCAGAACTTACATGCAGATACGATTTTACTACAATTCTACTGACTTCAGATGACCCTTAAAAAAACTGAAAATGGTGTTAGGTCTGGTTTTATTTGATCTTCTCTTGTTAGTTTCTAAGTCATTTTGGGTCTGAAATGAAATGAAAAATATAAAATTTCATATAAGGAAAATCCAGACTTTTGGGCTACCCTGTACTGTATATAGGCATGTAAAAGTAAGTAAAAAAAAAAAAAAAAAAAACTTCTAACTATCCCTTTAAAAGTGCTTTTCTCTTGTCTTCTTATCTGTCCGCACTTATCTGCACTCTTTTTTAGCACTAGCAAAAATTTTGTAATTATGATTGTGGGGAATGAACTGGAAATGGGGGAAATTATATTTTCATGATAAAATACTGAAGTGCCATTTTATTTTCTAGGCTAACAGCAAATAACTGGACAAACAATCTCATTAAGAGGATGCTTGCCAGTATTTATACATATATAACTCTAAAAATATTATAATATTTAAAAAAAAATGTGCATATTACCTGTTTTATGTGCATATTACGTGTAATAAATTGAAGTCTTTGTGATTAAATAATTGCGCAGGTCCATATAGGGATTTAGATTTTTATGAAATTAATTGTGCAGCATTATATATATATTTTTTCATATTACACTTTCCTACATCTTCTCCTCAACTTCACTCTAATTTTCAGTATCAGAACACAACAACCTTTTTGATACCCCATGTGCAAATACCTGTATATGTGTACATGCTAATGTTTTGCATATGCTTCGTATGAGGTCCCTACCCAGGTTATAGGTCGCTGACCTTTTCCAAACAATTTTAGTCATTAATTTGGAGTGGAGTAAAAGAGTGTTCTGCCCACTTCCAGAACTCTTGTAAAGACTCATAGGAGGGTATTGTTAAGAAGTAAATGGAAACCTTGAGGTCTGGAAAATCTCACCAGAAACTCTTCAAGTGAAATTGAATATGTACCCATAAATATCCATATGTATAATCCACGATGAATGCCTTTCTTACCGAAATAGCATAAAATAAATCCAAAAAAGTAACTAAGTAGCATGTATAGTTTATTTCTGTTCTAAGTTATGGGTGCTTTCATGGTTGCTTTGCTTTTGGATTGTTGCTTTGTTAATCCCTGTTTTTGACTTCTCGCAGGAACCATGAAGGTGAAAAGTAGCAGCATCCAGGTTGGAGATCTTATCATCGTCGAAAAGGTTGGTGTGTTAATCATCTCTGTTTGTAAAGGTTTGAGATCTTGTGACTAATAGCATCTAATGAATGCTTGAGCTGCTCTCCCTCTTTTAGAGATTTGTAACTTGACACTAAAGCCAAACATTATGGTAAAACTTTTTATTATTATTAATTAATTAATGAATTTGTAATTAAAATAAAAATAACCCTTAGTTCCAAAGGTTTATCTTAAGTAAAAGCATAATGGCCCTTAGCATAAAGTGTAGCTTAGGGCCACTAGTTGGTTTATTAGTAATCCGATGTAATGACTCACTGGTATTTTGTATTGCCTTTTGTTCAGCAGTTGCCTTTTTGTCGTGCAGTCTGTAGCTTGTTGTAAGAAGATTTGCTTGTCGGCCGTGTAAACTTTGAAGACGTGAATGATCAGGCTAGGTTTCCGTCTGGCACCCTAAAGAAATGTTTGCTCAATTACCATGTTAGCAGTAAACTGAAAGAGTTCACACCTTACTCTGAATGTAATCTGAATCCTTTACTTGACTGCAAAGCCATCATCTTTGTAATTGTATTGTAATTTAAATTCAAATTATAACTTGAGTGACAACAGATATTTACCATGTTTAATGTATCAGGGGTGGATCAAAGCTGGATGTGAGCTTTCAGTTATTAATTTCCAGTTGCCCATTGAGCAACCAGAAAAAAGAAACTAAAAGAAAAGGATATGCTTAATGACTTAATTGGGGGGTGGGGGGGCAATGTTTTCATTTGATATATAGCTATGTTTAAACTTAACAGGGTAAAGGTGTTGCTGTAACTATAGCACATGGTTACAAATACCCCCTCCCCCCACATAAGCCATGCTATGAGGATAAAAATGTATTAATTTGCATGCATAAACAGGTATGTGGACTTTACAAAACTGTATATTAATTGACCAATTGCAACTTATTTAGAGAAATTTAATAAAAATTAAATCTTTGAGCAGATGTAGCATTCTGAGAATACGCTAAATCTCATAGCTGGGGGACTTGGATTTATGTTAAAGGTGCAAGCCTAATATTCTAATTAGATATAAACTTTATCAGCATACTCTACTAGCTTGACATGTTGTGGTATAACATTTTAGTACATTTTAGCCTGGTTAGTTTCTGGGCGACCAACTAAAAGAAACTGAACAATAGCACCATGGAGGTTTTACTTACTTCTACTGTTGGTTTAGGTAATAAATCTATGATTTATATCCCTCAGGTATTTTAAAGTCATATGGAGTGCTTCAGAACTTTGCAGCCTTAATAGACTTTGAGTACCAGTTCAGGATGTGAATAATTTTCTCTTGGAATCACTTAATAAACAGGCCATGTACTGCAGTGAAAAAAATAATATAGAAGTTTGTTACTCTACCTATCATTCAGTTATCATGTTTTTTTTTTTTTATAACAATCTCTCCTCCTTTCTTTACATTAAACTCTAGAATCAACGTGTTCCTGCTGACATGATCTTCCTACGGACCTCTGAAAGAAACGGTAAACATTCCGTTTCTTCATCAACCAGTCTTCCCAAAAGAAAGCTGGCAAGTAAAACAGCCAAGGGGAAATGTTTAGCTTAAATCGTGGACCCTTGTCACTATTTTATGACCAAAACCTCCCTCAGTGTGGAGAGATGGTGTGCCATGGTCACACTATGGTTTTTGAATCTTAGTCTAAAAAAGCTTTTGCCTGCTTAGCTTGTTATGGCATAGAATAATCAAATCTCATCTTGACTGAGATTTCTTTTTGTCTTTCAAATGGCAAAGGCAGTTGGCGAGGAAAATCAAGACATGCAAAGCAATGCAGAAAATCGAAAGAATACACAAAACAAACAAATGCAAAGGGCAGAAGGACAGACTATCATCTGAATAAACAAATGACCAAGAGATTGAAATTTGTTGCATGCTAGACAGAGTGTTGTTATTTCTAAAAAGTTCAACTGCAAGGTCATCTGGTAAAACAGTCCATGTCTGAAGAGTATTAGCACAGTGTTTTTCCCCTCAAGCTAATCTTGAAGGCCACAAATTCAGTGCTCATCACATTACAAACACAAGCCTAGTTTGTGTGTCCTGAGTGTAATCTGAAGTTTTTTCTTTTTAAGGTGGGGGTTGAAACATGCTTGCTTGCTGTGTTGGTTTTACGGGAAGGGGTGCATTGTTATCTGCCCTGCAGATGTAGACCATTAGGTCAATTATAAAGAGCCTAGGGTTCCACAACCCCAGCAGGATGACACAGCTTTAAAATGGGGGCAGGGATGTTAAAATCCTGCATATAAACCAAACTCTACTTTCAGTTGAATGTGTGATTATTTTTTTCTCTCTCTCTTAAATAGCTTTTGATGACTTTTTCAGACATTTAACCTGATACTGATGGGTAAAGCTGCATAACAATGATAATGAGCTGTGTTATTTACAAAACATACTTGTTGGATATAATTTCATATGAAATACATAAAAATGCAAATATCCATGCCAAGAGTGCTCTGGTAGCACAAAGCACATATGCTCCACAGTGCCCTCTAGAGGTTAACGGTGCACTTTACTCGTTTAGGTCAGGGCTCTTCAAATCCAGTCATGGGAGGCCAGTGTCCAGTACAGTTTGTGATTCTCCAAGCCTTAAACACACCCACTGACCTGACAATTAACAGATTATTTGAATCAGCTGAGTTCCTTTAGGACTGGATTTGAACAGCTCAGGTTAGATTTAAATTTATCATGTTAAATGCTAGGTTTTAATAGAAGTAGTTTTGGGGCAGCTCAGAGGGTTAAGGCACAGAATTACTGGTCGTAAGGTCAGCGGTTCAATCCCCAGATCCACCAGGTTGCCATGGCAAGGCCCATAACCCTGTCTGCTCCAGGGGCTCTGTATCATGGGTGACGCTGTGCTGTGACCCCAGTTATGCTGGGATAAGCAAAGAAAGAATTTTACTATGCAGTTATGTATATGTAACAAATAACGGCTTAAATTGTCTAATGTCTTATGATGCACTTTTACTTCTCCTCAAAGTCATTGTGTCTGTTATTTTCAGGCTCATGCTTCCTTAGGACTGACCAACTGGATGGAGAAACAGACTGGAAACTGCGCCTCCCAGTGGCCTGCACACAAAGACTCCCCACTGCAGCAGTGAGTTAATCACTAAATTCATAGCAATCATAAATTGAAACTGTCAAGCCGTGTTAAACAGATGGCATGTTTTTCCTTTAGGACCTTCTACAGATAAGGTCATTTGTGTATGCAGAGGAACCTAATATCGATATCCATAACTTCATTGGTACCTTTACCAGGGTGAGTACAGATGTGCTCGTACGACGCAATGCATTCTAAATACTAAATGAAATCATATTAACTCACCAGAAAAGCTGTTGCAATTCCTGCTTTTAGGAGGATGGAGACCCTCCAGTCAACGAGAGTCTAAGTATTGAGAATACGCTGTGGGCCAGCACTGTTGTTGCCTCAGGTAAACAAAGTTGTTACAGCCTTTTAGTGTATTCATGTGGGTACTTATCCTGTATGTACCTTATTTTGTGCTCTTTTTCTTGCTATTACAGGTACAGTGATTGGGGTTGTGATTTATACTGGCAGAGAACTTCGCAGTGTTATGAACACGTCCAACCCAAGAAACAAGGTACAGTATTATTATTATTATTATTATTATTATTATTAAGAGAAAGAAGAACAATAATAACAACAACAATAATAATAACAATAATAATAATAAAACAGTGCTATTAAATTCTCTGATCTGATTGGTCACAAATTAATATATAGAGCTGGGTTGATACTGGACTATTTTTTGCCCAGCCCCAAAATTGGGCATTTAAAAAAAATACTGTCAGAAATATATTTATTAAATCGAGCATTAGAGCTGATATTAAGCTCATCTAAAAGCCACAATTGGGGGTTAATCAAAATCTACATCTACAAATATGACAAAATACGTTACCAACAGTCAGTAAGAATATCATTATTATTTAAAGCTGACTTTGTCACATGTAACCCCATTTTCAGCAAAAACCCAAATGGTTCTGATTGATGATGGTGTAAGCAGGGTGAAATAAATAGAACTATTCGATTTAATTGATTTTTTGTATAATTGATTAAATGATTTGATGGATCAGTTGTCGATTTAGAATTGATTAAAACACACACACAAAATATAAATCACTTGCAAATACACAGTGCAAGACTATGACTACTACTTATTTTAAGATTGTCTGGTTGGTGGATGCATAAAAAAAAGGTTATCACTTTGTATAAAAACAAAAGAATTAAACAAGCGACAACACATAGTGATACAGCATTTCGGTTTTAATATATTTATATATATTAGCATTAGTTTTTAGCCCTTAAGACAAATTAGACAAAACCATTGCTGTCAAATTGCTTTTAAACTTTTCACAGCTCTAATAAAGTGACTTTCAGCAGTAGCATTGTTGGACGATTCTCCTCATATAATCAACATGTAGAATGCTTAATCAGACACTGTTGTAGAAGTCAGTCATGGTATTGGGTATATGATCATCTTGTCTAGTGTAATAGGTAATTGTCTTAAAAGAGAGACTGAAAAATATTAATAAACAGATGCGATTGTGTTGTTATTTAATAGAGAAAAATATAAAATTAGCCCAGAAATTCTTACAATGTCTCTGAACATGACATGCCACAGCTTGTTAACTGGAAAATCAAACTACAGTGCCACCATACCACACAATTTGTATGTTGTGATGCTGTCATGTAAAGTGGAAGTTGTAGTGTTTTTTTTCCCCCTGAATGTTCTTCAAAATTTTTCTACATGGTGTAGATTGGACTTTTTGACCTGGAGGTGAACTGCTTGACCAAGATTCTGTTCGGGGCCCTGGTGGTGGTCTCTCTGGTCATGGTCGCTCTGCAGCACTTTGCTGGTCGCTGGTACCTTCAGATCTTCCGCTTCCTGTTGCTCTTTTCCAACATAGTGCCCATCAGGTGAGGGCTTATTGTAATAATTAGTATACTTTATACAGTGTGTGTACACTGGTATGGTATGACAGAATAGCATGAAGAACTTGTAAAGTAGTCAGACCATTAAACACTATCGTGGAGCATTAGAGCTGATATTTAGCTCATCTAAAAGCCACAATTAGGGGTTAATCAAAATCTACATCTACAAATATGACAAAATACGTTACCAACAGTCAGTAAGAATATCATAATTATTTAAAGCTGACTTTGTCACATGTAACCCCATTTTCAGCAAAAACTGGTAACTACCAGGAATCTGCACAGTTTACAGTTTCTTGTAAATGACAAATAGAACATTACTTTCCCCCTAGATTATAGCATAATTTAAATGTTTATAAAAAATGTGAATCTTGTATAGGAAAAGGCGTTAAAGCTCATTCATATTTGTATAATATATTAAGTGGTGACTTTGGCACTGTTTAGAAAATACTACAGCCATTGCTCACAGTAGCTCCAGTTCTCTATATAAAATGTTTCCCTGCATCTTGTTGTCAGTTTGCGTGTCAACCTGGACATGGGCAAGATGGTGTTTAGCTGGATGATCAAGAAAGATTCAAAAATCCCAGGAACTGTGGTCCGAGCCAGCACCATCCCAGAGCAGCTTGGGCGAATCTCATATCTCCTGACTGACAAGACAGGTGAAAATCAGATTTTAAAAATTTTCTTTAAAAGTTTCCTGTTTGCAATTAATTGAAGGTTATAAAACCAGTAGGGAGAACACAACACACAAGTTACAAATTATGTTACAAATGAAGTGTACATGGCAAAGAGCTTCAGTGGACGGGCTACAACAGCGTATTGTGCTTCATTCCTTTGAGAATACATCATGCCCCTGCTTATTAAAACTAGACCACTGAAAATGAAAAGAAGAGGACATGTGATGTTTTTTTCAAATGTTTAATGTAGACTTCTGCTGGAACAGTAACTATGTTTCACACTCATTGTTGATTATTGTCCTATAAAATGACTTGTGATGTTTTATTTCTAATTTACTAGTGAAATTATGTAGTACATTCATTTTTGTTTTAACCATTTTGAGTAGTAATGATAGAAATGTATTATTTTTCGCATGGATTTAAAACATTAGCTGTATCAAGGGGTCTGTATAAATTAGTCCAGCATAACACCATTCAGCAAATGTGAAAGATATGGTGAAGTACTTGATTTGCCAAGTAACTGCACAGCTGCCTCATTAAATCTGGCATATGATGGAGGAATCATTTATAATGATTTTAAAAGAAAATATTTTGTATTTATAGTCTATAGATTAAGAACTAGTGTTACTTTTTATCTTTACTTTTGTCCAATATTATTGCTAATGGCAAAGATTAAAATGACCATATAATATTTCATGTCTCAAAACAAGTAAAAAAATGTTTCTCATGCTTCTGAAGCTGGATTTATGCCCATTTATCTAGCGACTACTTGAGTGTGTCATCTGTGAGAGTGAAATAAAAGCAGTGTGTGGTTTGGTGTGAAAGCTGATAGCACTGAAGTGATTGTAGACAGTAGCTCAGGGTAAGTTCAGATCTTTTGAATGGAGCCTAGGTGGTGTGCTCTTGGGCAAAGACGTGTCACTTATTAGAATTTAAAGCAAACTCTAACCTTTAAGGTATTTTCCCTTGACCTTTCTCGTTAAAAATTTTCCTTCTGAATGATAGATGTTTCCTATTTAAATGGAAAGAAGGGCTGCCAAAAGAGTGGACAACGGAAGTGTGACTCAAACATGGCTGCTACACTGTTAAGTGGAATGGGATCTGCTAAGGTGTCAGGAAACACGTACTAAACTTTTCTGGCATTACTAATCCTAGAGAGTTTATGTCCTGATTTTGTGATTTTAAGAGATTGAAACTGTGGACCTAGACGCAAGACCACGTCCACCACCCTTCCTCTTAAATTTTCTTTTTTCTTACAAGGAATGTGAGAAAGGTTATCTGATTAAATAGGAAAGAATGTAAAAACTACAACCCTTAATGTATGATTGTTTATTCCAGATCAAATACAATGATAAAGTACTACTAACAGGGAAAAAAATGAAACAATATGACTCTATTTTAATTTAAGTTGTATGTTTTACCTTTATAACTCTTCAACTTATCATGGATCTTCTTAGTTACATAATATTTACTTATTACTTCCTTGACAACTCCGGTATGACTTAGATAACACGGTTGACCTTATGGATTAGACTAATATAATTAGATGATAAAAAAATTAACTTTATATATAAAGTTTCTTTTATTCCTTAATTTCTTGCAAGCAATATGAAGAGTTATTCCATCGCCAACGTTTTTTTTTACTCCCTTATATACTGGAGTTTTTTTTTTGTTTTGTTTTTTTCACACACTTTAAGATTCAGTCTCTGTGTAAGTTGTTACGATTATAGTGATTGTGCATGAGAACAGCACATTAATGCAAGCCTGTAATCTGATTCAGAACCATACTCTTAAAAAGATTTAGACCCTGTTGACCAATCAGCATTGTGAATATGATTATTATATCAGCATCTGCATATAATGATCAAAGCAACATCCAGGGTATTTACATTTAGGCATTTGGCAAAAAGTGATTCAGATAAAGGGTATAAATTCAGGGTATAAATTCAGACGTTTTTAATCAATTGTTTCAAACAACATAAAACGAATTTAAAGAAAAGAGATTATCAACATTTATTCTGTTTGAATTATGAATGATAAAAATCTGTTCAAGCATGTGTACCTTTAATGATTCACTGAGAGTTTCAATAGTACCTTTCATGTATACCATAATTAGTTTTTTGTGTCTTGCTAAGATTGGTTACGAGTGTTTCAAGTTACCAACTATTTCATTGGCAGTCTTTTCGGTTAGCTGTACTGAGTGGTTAAATGTTATTTTGGCAGGGACTCTCACCCAGAATGAAATGGTGTTCAGGCGTCTTCATCTTGGCACCGTGGCGTATGGAATGGATTCCATGGATGAAGTGCAAAGTCATGTGTTCAGCGCATATACTCAGGTACAAAACCACATCATCAAGCAAATTAGAAAACAGTGCAAAAATTTATCAGTAAATAAAACATTCTAGCAACCTTATTTCTAAGGTCACGTTCTTAAGCTGTCCTCATAAAGAGTTGATTTAATTGTTGCAGTAAGTTCAAGTTGCCAAGACCTTCTATAATGACACAAAGGCTGTTTATAGTATAGGAGAGTCGAAACACATATGGCCAGTCCTTCAGCATGTGCCTTATAACCCCTTAAGGACATGCTTTGTCCCTTTGACATCTGAAGTCATTAGAGCAGGAAACAGGATTTGCTTGTTCCCTGCCTCTTAGTGGCTAATTTAATAACTCTGCCATTAACCCCTTAAATATACGACCCAAAAATAGCCTGCAAAATGCCAAAGCTTATTGTTTCAACTTTCTGATACATCTGGGAGCTTTTATAACTCCTCTCTGAGGACTGAAGAAGGACATTTGGCTGACACACAGTTTTTATCATTTTGTCAGTAAGCTAGTAAAGAAGGTTGAGCCTCATTAGTTTAATTAGTGAATAAGTGTGGTTTGTTTTTAGAATTTGTTATAAAATATTTTTATTACAAGTATTCATATAATAATCCAGATAATAATAATAATAATAATAATAATAATGTGAACAAGACACTACTACTATCAACAACAACAACAACATAAAATAATAATAATAATAATAATAATAATTATTATTATTATTATTATTTAATGAGGAATTGTGTGATTGAAAGTATATATTTTAAATCCAGCATTATCCTTTTCTTGTTTGGGCAAGGGGCGTTCAAGTCAAACCAGGACTTGTGATAATATTCCTCATCAATTAATGTTTTGGAACCGATTGATATTTACAGAAGATTTCAAGCACTGCACGGTGATGAGACCTTTAGCTGCAGTAAAACACTTGAATAGTGCAAACATTTTAAAGAAGGCCGTACATCTGTCAATTGTGAATCTGGCCGAGGTGGCTTTGAGCCCCCTGCGGTTGTTCCCATGAACATTCAGCGAGTAGACAGCCTCAACCTTGAAAATCAGCATATAACTTGTCACCAGCTTGCAGAAAAAACACATCTGTCTCTGTGAACACAATCATTCACAAACACCATTTGTACAATACCTTGGCTGGGAGTTATTGCCACATCTCCCATACAGTCCTGACCTCTCTCCAAGCCATTTCCACATGTTTGTAAAGGAGTTCCTGGGAGGCTAGCAGTACAAACGTGAAGCAGGCAGTCTGATCAAGGCTCTGGCCTACTGAGAAAACTTTCTCTCAAACATTCCAAGCACTAGTAAAACGTTAGGATATGCATGGAGTGTAATGGGATTATACACCAAGATAAAGGTATTTCTTACACTCAAAGCTTTTAAAAGTCAAAAGTCACAATTTGACTTAAACATTTATCATAAATAACTCCTGTAATATGTTTTGTTTCTTACCTCAACCAGATAAATAGCCAAGCAGGCTCACATGCCTCTATGTTAATATAATATTACTATTTTTTTTCTAGCCTTCACATGACCAGCTGGCATCCAGAGCACCAGCCACCACTAAGGTGAGGAAGACCATCAGTAGCCGAGTACACGAGGCAGTGAAGGCCATTGCACTCGTGCACAATGTGACACCCGTGTACGAGGGGAACGGCGTGACCGAGCAAGCCGAGGCCGAGCAACACTACGAGGACACATGCAGGGTGTATCAAGCCTCCAGCCCTGACGAGGTAACGGACTCAAACACACTACAGCAGGGCGCTAAGAGTTAAGTTACAACACCATGGAAAGGAGCACTGTAATTGGTCAGCCATGCTTGTGGAATTTACTTGTACATGTTTCATATGAAAATACATGACGTGTTTAAATGTGCCACAACCATTATCACTTAATTAAGAAAGGAGGAAATGGCATTCAGTTTCATTAAAATATATTTGTGTAATATTGCTCTTTAAACAATACACTTTGCCATAAAGCATGCTTACTGAAGTTTTAATTTGGATTTAGACCTAGTCTCGTAAAGAGTTTAGGCTTTGTTTTGTGTTTGCTATTTCAGGTAAGGGCTTTGACTAAACAATATTTGCATTGTGCGAACTTCGTAACTCGTGGGAAGAAACCATGGCAACATGCTGATATTTTTTAAGACTAAAACTCCTGTATGATGGAGTACATCTTTGCTGATTTGCTTAACATATGTGGTGTTTCGTGGTTACTGCGATTATGTCAAGGTCAGTGGGGAAGTGTGGTTTGGTGGTGACGCACACCGGGCCTACACATGCACATACACACACACACACTCACTCTCACTACGAGCAAAAGAATTTGTGGTACCAGACTATGACTAAACATAGCCCCATGTACGTCTACTTCTTGCTGCTGGGAATGAAATTATGGATAATTGATTTAGACCATGCTTCTAAATATCAATATTGTTTATAGTTTTATACTCCCATTATGAATCGAGAAACACATGAGCTTTTATGTTTCCAAAACCACTGCTTCCGGGATTCACAATGATCTCTCATTTACAAAATTGTGAGACTGAGGAAATGGATAAGGCTTATTTACCTTTTATACAGAGGTAACTGTATCAACCTTGACCGTGCTAACCTCTTACTAAAAAAACATGATGTACCCAGTGGTCAAATGAAAGCAGTTAAGTGTCAGGCCTCATTTTTTGATTGTGGTGGCTGTGGTCTAGCACTGAAACCTGCTTACTTTAAGTCTCTCTCTCTCTCTCTCTCTCTCTCTCTGTAGTCCATCTGGATGCTGTGAGATATGTCATTAGCAGCTAGTTGCAAAGGGCATAAGAAATAAGGTTTTTGATCTCTCCCCAACCTCTGGTCTGGAAGTTATTGGGCAATAACTTTTGCCTCCCAGAAATCCCCCCAATCCCCTTCAGCATTACACTAATGGATTTCATCTGGTTTGTCTTATCTTTGTTCGAACACTGAAATGTGGCAAGCTATTCAGTACAAATCCACACCAAATATAATGTTCATTTTAGTTCATTTCTAAGTTGAATTTTTAGAATGCAGAAGACATTTTACTGGATGTTTAAATAAAGTAATGGGTCCCGATATCTTGGAGTGTCACAGCATGTCCTAGGAAAGGTCATATATCTGTGTGTGTGTGTGTCCATGCACAGTCTAGTAAATATACGAATATATCTATTTACTAGACACTAAGTTTTTCTTTTTGTGGTTGATTATTAAAATTTTGACTACTTTATCTTCAGCCTTGTTTCTAAATTATTTCAGTGTTTTATTTTAATTCAGCGTTAATATTTAAAAATATATATTTTTTTCTAGACAAAATGTACCGTATTAAAAACATATTATTTTTAAATGTCTGATTGAATAATGATTTTTTTACAGTAGCTTTAGACAAAATTAAGCTTTTTTTTCTAAACCAAATGTGGACTATTGTTTTTTAATTTCTGAACAAAATTCACTAACCTAAACAAATTTCAGACTAAAGACTAAATTCTATATAATTTATTTATTAAGTAATAAATACATTTTCTTAACTAAATTTAGTTTACATTTTTAAAACAAAATTCTGGAAACTTTTCAAAAATTTATTTTCTTTGTTTTAAACTAAATGTAGTTTTATTCCTGAATTCTTTTTTTTTCTTTAACTACATTTAAGTCTAAATTTTGTAAATGTATTTCTAAAAACGGAAAAAAGACTAAGAGCAGCCAAATCACAAATCAAGCAAAACATCAGGATTTACCAAAATCTGTTCACTTTACTGAATTACTGCTAAGTATTTAAAATACAGCTACTATATCTTTATAAGACTTCAGAGACAAATATTGTGACGCAACAGATACTTAAAATTTGAAATGCTAAATAGGTTTCTCCTTGTCTTTCTCTCTCACCTGTGCTAGGTGTCACTGGTGCAGTGGACTGAGAGTGTTGGACTGACTCTGGTGGGAAGAGATCAGTCCTCTATGCAGCTGAGGACCCCTAGTGGTCAAATCCTCAGTTTCACCATACTTCAGATTTTCCCTTTTACCTATGAGAGCAAGCGGATGGGAATCATAGTGCGTGTGAGTATTCACTATTACTGCTCCGATAGTTAATAGAAGTCACCAAGCAAAACTGGTGAATATTTTTCAAGATAGTCACTCACACCACAAACTTGTCTGCCATGTTTCTATTGGGAACTGAACGAAGAAGACATCCACACAGAGTTATTTGTTTTGGATGGGGTGATCTGAGAAAGCAGTTCCCCGCCACTGAACCTGATGACTAACTCTCTCCAGTGAAGAATGGCTCACTATTGTTGCTGGCTTGGAAGGCAGCCTATATTAGTGCATTTGAGGAAGCTCGAAATTAATGCCGGTTTCCTTTTGATATCCGTTCAAACACCTCCAAGGACTCTCGAGAATATATGAAATATATTTTTATAGTGTGGAGTGAAAAACAAGATGCACACATATGTAGTACCTATGCAGTAACATTATTATCATTATCATCCTTGTGGTTATAATATTCGTGAATGCAGCTGAAGGCTAAGCACTTGAAAACACCCAGCTAAGCATCTTTTGTAATGAGAACAGAAAATTGTGCTTTGTCAGTAGAGTTAAGAAAAATACAAGATTCAGCTGCTTCAGTGTTTTCATTTAAATTATATATCCTTTATCCTCTATGTGTATGTATGTGTGTATGTGTATAAAACAGATGAAATCTGCTTTAGACATTTAGGTAAACATTTGAGCACCACTTCTTATCAATTGTTCCAGGATGAGTCAACTGGAGAGATCACGTTTTATATGAAAGGAGCTGATGTTGTGATGTCTGGGATAGTACAATACAACGACTGGCTGGAAGAGGAGGTATCTTCAGTTTTTCTTGCTAGTACATAAGAAACATAATCAACTACAACATGGTGTAAAACAGCCTGAGGTGAAACAGTGTGACTCTTACCACCCTGTAGTTGATTGTACTCCTATAACAGCACATTATTCGGTGTTTTATTTCTTTTATATTGTTGTCCATTTTTACCTATTGCCGTTTCGGTTTATTTATTCACAGCATGTTGTATTTTCAGCCATTTATAGTTACATATAGTGTTTAAAATTTATAATTTTATAATCCTATAATTTTTTATATTAACTGACATAGGTCATTACACATACAGGTTCCACAAATTACACGTTAGTAAAGTAACTCTTCTTTTGTACAAGGGTACTACTCAACATCATCTCCATCACATGTCATGCAGTTGTGCCATTGTTGAACTCTGAGCTCTCGAATCCCCGTCTTCACACTTGATGGTCATCTACTGTGCTACAGAATGTTTAATCCAATGTTTTGGATAAGACATCCGTGACAAGAGCATTGTGCACATACAGTATGGATGAAAAAATTAAAAGAAGAGGAACCCAACATTAAAGACAAACCATGCATTGTAAGACCATCAACAGTGACAATACGGATTTTTAAAGAGGATTCCGGATTTGGGGTCAACGATGGCGCAAATGCATTGCTTGTGATAGAGACTACACTATGTGTCTAGTGTTTTTGACACATCTTTTATTTCCATGGTCCCTCCTAAGTAAATTATTTTCTACATTGTAAAACAATGCTGAAACCATCCAAAATATGTAATGATCTCCTTTGGACAGTTATTATTGAGATGTGTCTGCTGCTTATGCTTCGTAAAGCCTCCATAGCGCCTCTAATCTCTGGTGCTGTTAATTAATGATTTTTAAGTCTGGTAACCTAAAATGAACTTCTCCTCTGCAGCCGAGGTATGTCTCGGTCTTTCTTTCCTGGAATGTTCTTAAAGAGAGGCAGTTTCATCATGGTTGATGCTTGATGGGTTTTGTCAACGGGTGCAATGGGTTTTGAAATCTTCAGTATTGTTTTAGAATGTAGAAAAGAAACTTTAACACAAACAAAAAACAAATATTGAATTAGAATGTGTGTCCAATGGTTTGACTTACTGACACTCTATGTTCAGTATTACCTTTGTGTATAAGAGGTACTCTACTAAGGTAATTAAAAGGTTATTCCAACTTTTGCATTACTTCCGTATGGCCCTTATATCAAAAAACCTGCAGCGTAATGTTACTGAGAAACAAGGAAGCACAAAGTTCTGATAAATGTGGCAAAAAAAAACGTACCCACTGTCACAAATTTCTGACACTGGGGACTCCTTCCTTCAATGGCAATTAAAAGAAATTACATGAAGCTGTTCCAAATTTGTTTGTTTCTTAAATAACAGCGCATTTTCTTTTTAAAATTGCCCATATCTGTTATTACGAGTCCCTGTGAATGAGTTGCTATAGAAATTATGGTGTGTTAGACCCTGTAATTTGAGCTCTAGACTGTCAGAGCTGTGCTGTTTAGGAATTTCACAGTTCTTTTGGACTGTAGTGTTAAATTCTTTTTGTCCTGCAGTGTGGGAACATGGCCCGTGAGGGGCTGCGAGTCCTCGTGGTGGCTAAGAAATCTTTGACAGAGGAGCAGTATCAGGATTTTGAGGTGAGCTAATAGTAATGCATCTTTTTACAAATAATAGCTTGTGACTGTAGACTAAAATAGTCCACAGTACAAAGAAATCTCATTCAGATTTAGCAAAGCAGTATAAAAAAACAACAGGAGTTCTCAGACTGTTGAAGCTCGACATGGTTGACGGGCATTGATTTGACATTCAAATAACACACACCTCAGCGGACCTTATTGTTTATTTTCAGAACAACCCATACAGAAACATTTCAATGATATCAATGGAGATATTATGCTCGCAATTTAAGCGCTACTTACTAGAGCAGGAGTTATGGGTGCAATAACATTGACCACCTATGGAAACGTGAACTGATATCTGAGCTCTGAACCTGTTACTCAAATTTTCTGTCTGTTTTTTTCTTAGTATGATTTAGCCAAGCCAAAATATCCAGGTGCAGATTCAACTTTAGATATCTGTGAAAGTTGCTGAGGAACCATACAACATCAATAACAGTTTCAAAACAAGAGACGCAGCAACAAGTTTTCCATAGGGATTGCCCCAAAATGTCACAGTTTTGGTTGCCCAGCTTCTACACACATACACACACGCACACACACACACATGCAGAGACACCCGCCCACACACACAAGACTCTCTAACCCCCTTTCTAACTTTCTAGTGCATAATTGTGTGTGAGCTGGTGGGCGGCGATGACTCAGTGTGTGTGTGACTCACCAAGTGAGAGTGTGTTCCTGTGTGACTCACGCACACATTGTGTTGCCTTTATCTCATACACTGGTTAAGGGCTACACCCTCCATGCTGCAATTTGGCATTTGGCAGCCACGTATTATGGCACTGGACATTGCTTGATTTATAGGATCTTTCGTGGGCTGAGTTGAAGTGTGTAGCCAACATCAAAACAAACAGTCTGATCATTCCCAGCGTTGTGGAATTGCTTATTTATAGCTATAGATTCTTGTAGATTTCTAACACTTGGCCAGCATTAAGTCAGTAGATAATTATATAATAATAAATGTTTAGCATTGTAAGGTATCATAGAGCAATGCCCTGTTGAGTAGGTGTGTTATTCCATCCATCCATCCATCTAGGAACCTCTGTACTTCAATCAGGGACTAAAGGTGTTGTATTCCTTCATAAAATATTATTGTGGAGTTTCTTTAATAATGTTCACATCCTAAATCACATGGAATTTCGGCTTCTGAGTTTATAAGTAAGTTTATGAAAAGTATTGATTTTCTTAAGTAATGTCTGTAATATAAATTATTTGAATGCATAGGTGACACACTATCCATCACCATTTGTTGTCCATCTTCCATCGCTGGCACAATTTTTTTATGCCACAATAATGCCATAATGGAAGATTTTCTATGATGCCGCTGTGATTAGCTACCTTGTGGAACTTATTCTCCTCAATAGTGAGCATGACTGCTATATTCTGTAGTTAATGTATAACTTATGAATCTAAGGTTGTGAAGAACTAGGTTAAAGAGTCATTTTTTAATACAGTACTGTGGATTTGCACTTTCATTGCCTCTGTGCAAAGCTTTAAAGACACATAAGGATAGTTTTTTTTTGTCTTTTGGCTTCTGGCATCATCATTGTCAGCCATCATCTTTACTTTTCAAACTTTTCCTCTATTTGCAACTCCTCCCAAACCATTCATGGGAATCTTACCAATCTTGCACTAAGAAAACACAGATATGCAATTTTTTAACAGTTGCACATTAATTGTGCAGGGAACACAGTTTTTCCTAGATAGACTCATTCATTTTTTAAGCATCAGTTGAACACTCCAGATCACCCTGTACATTATTTCGCATAATGTTCGAGGTCAGCTTTTGTGTTTTTGTCACATAGACATGTCAGAAGGTTTTTTTTCTTGTAGGCACGCTATGTCCAAGCCAAGCTGAGCGTCCACGACCGATCACTTAAAGTGGCCACGGTCCTCGAGAGTCTGGAGATGGAGATGGAGCTGCTGTGTCTGACTGGGGTGGAGGACCAGCTACAGGCTGATGTGAGGCCAACGCTGGAGATCCTGCGCAATGCTGGCATTAAAGTGAGACTAATCATTAGACACTTTTTTTTATTTAGTGCAAGGTGTACAGTCAGAATTAATAAATAACTCATATAATAATTTTTAAGTCAGACTAAAATATAAGGCATGTTAAATAGCTTATTAATAAAAATTTAATAGTTATTTTAGCGTTATATTCTTTTTACAAAAGTGTTGCAAATTTCACATTTTTTTCTAAAACACAATAATAATCAGTAATTGGTTATTCATAAATAATTAATCATAACCAGACACACGTTTCGGCCTCGGCTTTTATTTAAACAGTTAGTGCGGCAGGACAGTGTGTTTTTTTACACTGACTTTTTTGTGGAGACCCACCACAGTATGATCATTTATAGTCATGTACAATTTATCAATTTTTTTAAATATTTAAACTGGGTAAAATGTGCACTGAAATCTACATTGATTCGATCAGCCCCTCTCTTTCCCTGTCTCTCTTATAAACTTATAAACATACAGACGTACACATCACCTGTGCACATGAAACGCTTGTGAAACACTCATGAACATGCAACAGTTCATGGTGTTGAATGGTTGGTTTCCTGAAAGTGTTTTAGAAAAATAAAGATTGTGGAAGGGGAAGCAGATTGTAAGCAGGCAGACTCAAGACTTTAAAATAAGCTCTTAGCAACGATGTAAGTAGCATGTCAAGTAAGGAAAGCTAAGCTTAAATTAGGTTATGTCCAGGTTACCACTCACAAGCCTTATGATACATTTTTAATCAGGTAATTAATTATGATGGCAATTAAGCGTTAAATAATTAATCGACATCTAGATTGTAGTAGTGCATTTTTTTTCTGCAGATTTACTCATGAATATACTATATGTTCAGAAGTGGTAGGTAACTAGGTAAATTTACTTTGTTACTGTACTTAAGTACGTATTTCCTGTACCTACTGTACTTTACTTGAGTAATTTTATTAGCGAATAATTTTTGCTTGTACTCCACTACATTTTACAACAAATATATTTGCTTTGTACTTCACTACATTCTGCATGGCATTGCGTTACATAAATGCAGTGGTGTGTAGCAGGCGAAGCAGAAATATCACCACCTGCTGACTATTAAGCAAATTGCATTTCCTTATGTATTAGGTGTTTCCAATTGGAAGGGGAGACGATCGCGTCGAAACAGCACATTTACAGTTGGGAAGGAAGTAGAGAGGGATCGAGAGACAGACAGACAGAGAGAGAGAGAGAGAGAGAGAGAGATTCTTTATCTATGCTTTAAAGGCTACTGTGAGTTAAAGCAAACTTAGTACATTAGATATTTAAGTCAGTTTGAAGGTTAGTGGACTTTTACTTAAATAGATGGAGGACTTTTACTTTTACTTAAAAAATATTTCACCCAGGATATCTTATTTATGTACTTTGCCCACCTCTTTGTATGCCAAGACCACTCATCTCTTATCCATGAATTCAGGCCAAATTATGTTTTTATTGTTTTTTAATATTATACTTGTTTAAGTACAGCCAATATTTCTGTAGATTGATTGTACAAAGGATTCCTCTTAGTGTCCATGATTATTATAAAATAAATTACAGGATACAGAACTGTAAAAGTTAACCAAAGCAAACAGTTGAGAACAGTGTTTGGCATTGGTGTTAAAGGTGCATTAGGGAGGATTTGTCAGGATTAAGTCGCTTACAGGTAAATAGGTGGGGTCGAATAAGATTCAAATAATTTTTCCCATACATATACACAAAGCTCCAAACCCAGAGTTAGCATGCTGCCTAGATAGTCAGTCTCACAGCGTTTAATGAGAATAGTCAGTGAGTGCCTTCGCTCCCCTGTTTTACTTGCATCTACGTGATACATTAACAATTGAATGCTTTATACTTTAGAATTTACCTACGTGATCAGAAGAAGGGTCTTTAATTCTGTATCGGACTTCATCCCTTTATTATATTTCATCCATTTGTTTTTTCTCCCTCAAAGCGAAGCATACACAGTCTTTACTGGCTGTGCTGGCTGGTTAGGACCATGTTTTTTTAAGACGTAAAATGAAGGGACATTAAGGACTGACTATAACAAGAGGCCCATTAAAACACAACGAATAGGCAGACATGACCCACAGCTAATATGCTGAAGCCGTGGCATAAGGCATTATTCTTTAGCATGTTCTACATATTTTTTGCAGGTTTTTTGTAGTAGTCAGAAAATATTGTGTCTTTAATATACCGAACTGCTTGATGTCTGATTAAAGGCAGTGAGATGTGTCAAAAGGCTGAGTGCACAACTAAAAAGTGTAGGGATAATGGTCAAGCATTCTACTTGAGATGATGTTTGGTGAAGAAGCAGATTTTGATGGGATAATGCGTGTAATTGGCTGGAAGATACATGAACAGAAAATTATGCTAATGGAGTTCTTTGAGTTTCTCTTCAAGTATAGGTAATTTTAAAGCTGGTGCAGTCAGTGTATTTGCATCTACACCTTTTAATATTGAAACAGTTTCTTCTTCTTTTTTTTTTTAAACAAAATATGGGTTTCTCAGAAACTTTCCATTATTTAGTAGGTAATTGAAGAGAAAAATAATAACGTTTCAGAAGTTAAAGAGGTCCTATTATGCTTTTTCAAATATATTCGCCTAAACGAGTTGTTGACAAATCTAATTTTTCTCTGTTACGAATCCACGTCACTCCATAACATATTTGCATAATGTCCGCCCACGCTCTACGTCATGAACAACTTGTCTGCCATCTTACAATAAACGTTACCACACTCTTGTTAATGTTACAGAGGATTCATCCGGGATCGCTTAAACACTTTGTAATATAAAAAAAAAACTATAAAAAACGAGAGCACACAAAATCCTTTTTAACTGTTTATTCTCCACCATTCACCATTCAAAACTGAACCCTAACATGCCCCATCTTCTACGGCAAGCCCCGAGGGGAAAAACAAACTCGCGAAGTGCGCATGCCCCATGCAAAGATTTTTTAACCGGATTATCTTCGACTGGACATATTCCCCAGACTTCTCACCCTCTGTCATTGGCCTCCCGGACCCCGGTAAGACTGAACCATACTCGGTATACTCGGATAACATACAATAAGCACGGACTTCGCACATTTTCCATTCACTCGCATTCACGCACACATACAAATACCGTTTATTATATATAGTCTGTAAATATTGTTTATATCTTTGTTTGGTTGTGGTGCACCTTTTTCGTTTACTTTATTTAGTTTTGTATAATACACATTTGCTTTATCTACTTGTTTGTGTTTGTCCTTTTTGCCCACCGGCCTTTTAACGCAACACCGACACAAAGATAAAAGACCTTTCAAATTTTTGTAGCCACAGTTAATATAAAATTAGCTTGTCGTTACACGGTAAAACCGACGCCATCTTTTCTACAGTATGTATTGACGGGTCTCCAGAGCTGTCGTTCAATTATGGTAATAGGCGTTTCGTTTTCCGACACACACTCTAGCGGTAGACCAATTATAAAGGGCCGAGCCATCTGACCAATCACAGCAGTGAGGGCTCACGGAAAGGACTGAATCTTTAAAGTGCTTCACATGAGTCGTTTACAAATCATTTAGAAATGGGGTAAAATTAAATCTATTTTTGGAGAAAACTAAAGTGTTTTTTGACCTTGCATACATGTAAACCTGTTTTAAGGAACTCATTAAGCAATATTAACAACCTTTAAAATTGCATAATAGGGGCACTTTAAGTATATACAAAATATATACTCTACACTGATATTTCTAACGTTATATCTCTTTAAGTTTGCAATATGCTGCTTGTACCTTTGATGCAACAGGAACTTATGTATATTATAGTCTTTTTTTCCCAGTGTAATAATCAATTGTTGCTGTTTTAAAAGGTATGGATGCTGACTGGAGACAAACTGGAGACAGCCACTTGCACAGCTAAGAATGCACACCTGGTGACTCGTAATCAGGACATTCACGTCTTTAGACCTGTAAGTGTTTTTCTTATTTAGATCACTGCATCTTTATCTTTATCACTCCATTTATTATTATTATCCACATTATCTTTCATTTAAAGTGATTGCCTTAAAAACTGGTGGTAATACTGCATTAATTTTAAAATATTATAACAAATCACATTTGAGTCCTGATGCCAGTTGAGTTAAATCACTCTGCTTTCAAGTGCAAGAGGTATGGCATTTATCTCTCCCCTGTTTGTCAGAATGACACTAGGTAATCATAGACATCTGTGAGATCATGAATGCAGCATTGGAAAGATAATGTCTCCTCCTTACTCTCTCCACACATACCAGTGTCTCCTCCATGTGCATTGTTTTAGGAAGATGCACTGGTATATATGAAAGCATGTGGAATCCTTCACCAGATGGCAGCTGTAGTTCTATAGGGCATAGCTAGTAAAATGTAGTAGTGTGATGTAGATTATTATATTTGAACTGTGAAGATTACTTTCAATCTTTTTATCCAGACTTGTGTTTCATCACCGTTCCCACCAATGGGGATTAGAAGGGGAAATCTTCAGGAAGACCTAAAGAATCACCTTAGTTACTCATAAACGTAAAGTATCTGGTTTACAGTCCTTGGCAAGGCTGTTCAGTCCATGACCTCCAAACATCCCATTATAGTTAAGCAGTTTAGATATTCCCTCAGGGGAGTCAAACAGAGGTCTAGGTCTTTTTCTGTACCTGCACAAGTGCGTATGTCTATGGTTGTGTATTTAGGCGTGTGTGTATGTGTTCCCTGTGGATGGCTGCCAAAGCGGAGAAAGCCTCAGCCCTTAGGTTAAGGCAGTGCTGTCGTTACCCGCAAACAAAGACAATGTCTGGCACAGCATTAAAAACAATCACACCACCCCCGGAGGGCTGGGGCAGCCGAAAGGCCCTGCATCTGGAGCAACTTCCTCTTTAGATACAAATGAAATCTGGATATGGGTCTAAATTTGAGTTGAATGGATGACCACTGTGTATACGTTCTTTGACTAGAAAACATCCTCTACTGAACAAGACCTACAAATTGATTGATGTGCATGAGTCATAGTTGGATTTGTGGTCAGTTTGATTTTTAGCTGTGGTACTGAATATACATATGCCCTCTATATTTTTGAAAGGTTAACGTCAGGCAAATTATTCCTTTGTGTTAGTGGAGGTGATTTTATTTCCCTCCTTTATGAATTTGTCCCTCTGACTGATACATCTGTAATGGAATCAACCTTAGGCCTATCTGTTAAGTTTCATCTAAGAAGCCGAGAGCCTCATTTCCTTTATGAAACTCTCTTCCCTATGAGAGCAGCAGGCAGACATGTGACATGTGACAGTTAATCGGTTGGTTTGGGTCATGGGCTAAAAGAGAGCTGACAGTTGAAGTCAGCAGCTGTATTCTCTTACTTTTGGTGTGGTTAAGCTCTTTAGTTTATTCTGGGTTAGATTGCTATCATTGTGTGCATGCTTAAATGGGAGCCAATGTGCATGTAATAGACAGCTGACACTGTAGTTTTCTTTGTGTTTGCAGGTGACCACACGTAGTGAAGCCCACCTCGAGCTCAACGCTTTCAGGAGGAAGCACGACTGCGCTCTGGTAATATCAGGAGACTCTCTTGAGGTAAACCTCATGCACAGCCAGTCATAATTGATACTGCTTAAAATTGTAGTGCTATGTAGAACATTTTTTATTAATGAAAAAGAAGAGGCATGCTCTTGTAGAAAAAATAATTAACGATGGCATGGTTACTCACTTAAAATAAAACTATAATCATCATCATACAATCATCTTTAAATGTTTTATTCTTCTTATACCACTTATGTTATTTTTCTGCGGACATGTAAGACAGATCATACATTTCACCATTTATAGTTCTAAGTTTTAGAACAATTAGTGTGACAAGTTCCTTCTTATTAAGTAAAACTGACCCAATAGCTCTGGATCCACCCATTTTTATAACGGGATACAAATTTTCTTTACAACATAGATACTGTATTGCTATATGCGATATAATTACACCAAGCAGCCCCATAACATTATGACTATCCACCTAATATTAAGTAGGTCCCCCTTTTGCTGCCAAAGCACCCCCGACCCATTGAGCCAAGGACTCCACTAGACCTCTGAAGGTATGAAGTGTATAATTATAATTTTGGAATAATACTGCTTTTAGACAAAATGGAGTCCAGTATAGCATGCAATAAACATATATTTAGGAAGAAGACACACATTTATCTATACACACTTGTGTATATATAGTGATTTATTTGCTACATTGTACAACGGGGGTTCTACACTTTAGTTAAAACCGGGGATTTCAAAACTATGAAATAACACACATGGAATTAGGTAATTATGTAACAACAACAACGGTCCATTGTTATTTTAAGACATGGAGGGTTAGCCTTTCTGGAATAGTTCTTGCAAGAACAGTATTGTCAAGTGCATTTGCAAAACCCATCAAGCACCATGATAAAACTGGCTCTCATAAAGACTATTCTTTACAATGTAGAAAGAAATACAAATCAGGAACGACCATGGAGTTAGAAAGTGATACCAAACTTTTAAGCGGTAGTGTATATATTTAAGTAAATGAATGAATAAATCAATAAATTTAAATACATTTTCTATAAAGATGCCTACAAAATCACCCCAAATTTTCTAGTATTATTAAATATTTAGTTTTTGAGCAATTCAAGGCACCTTATAAAAATTTTAGTATTTCTACATAACGCAAGAAAAAAAAATTGCAATGCCAGTTTCTTTCCAATATCGTGCAGCCCTAGTTCTTGCCACCAGGTCGTCAGTGGCTGTTGCAAGGTAGGGCGCCATGAATCGGCTTTATTTTCGGATAATTTATCCCAAAGATGCTCAATGGGATTGTGATCTGGAGAATTTGGAGGCCAAGTCAACCCTTCAAACTCATGGTGTTCCTCAAACCTCGTTCCTCGTTTTTGCAGTGTGGCAGGGTGCATTATCTTTCTAAAAGCCCACAGCCGTCAAGCAGTACTGTTTCCATGAAGGGGTGAGCAACAATATTTAGCCAGATGGTACATGTCAAATTAACATCCAAATAAATGCCAGTCCCCAAAGCTTCCCAGCAGAACATTGGCCAAAACATCACGCTGTCTCTGCCTGCTTGCCTTAGTGCATCCTGGTGCCACCCCCCATCTTATCAACTTGATGCCAAAGAAAACATGATTCATCAGATCATGCCACCTTTTTCCATTGCCCTGTGGTCTGATGTAGATGGGCTTCCTAACCAATCTGTGGCTATACTGCCCAATACACAACAAAGTATGAGGCACTGTGTGTTCTGAATCCTTTCCATTGGAACCAGTATTTTATGTTTTCAGCTGAGCTACAGTAGCTTTTCTACTGGATTGGACTACACAGACCAGCCTTCGTTCCCACACACATCAATGACTCTGTCGCCTGTTTTGAACTAGTTTCCTTCCTTGGACCACTTTTGGTAGCTCCTGACCACTGCAGACCAATACCACCTCACATGAACTGGAATTTTGGAGTTGCTCTGACCCAGTTGTCTAGCCTTCACAATTTGGCTCTTGCCAAAGTCAGTCAAATCCTTAAGATTGTCAATTTTTTTTTGCTTCCAACACGTCAACTTTAGAGACAAAAAATTAAAATGTTGTGTAACGTAATATATTTTTCACTGAACTCACATTCAGGTTCTATTGTAATGAGATAATCCATGTTGTTATTTATTCACTTAACTTGTCATTGGTCATGATGTTAAGTCTAATTGGTGTATGCATTTTATATATTTTATGCATTTTGTACAGATTATACATGCAAAGTATGCATTATATACATTTGGACACATGTGTGGATTTATTTTTACATTTTAGAACAATACTAGGAAATAGCACATATGGCATTAGCTAATTAAGTAACAACAACAAAAAGTCAATACACAACAAAAATTTTAATATACGAAGGCCAGCTGTTATAGCTGGAATAGTTCTTGCAAGAACAGTATTGTCAATTGCATTGGCAAAAATGATGAAAACTGACAATCCCAGAAAAGCAAGACCAAAACTACCTCAGAAATCATCAATTTACAGCACCTCAGATTAGAGCTGTTATGAAGGCTTTACATAGCAGACACATCTCAATATTAAGTGTTCAAGTGAGATTATTGCATATTTAGCATAGTCTTCATCATTGTTTTTAAATGTACTGTAGGAAGAAATTAAAATCAGGATGTATTCCATCACACATACACAGTATGTATTTTTGGTGAATGTATAAATATATTTGTTTATGGATTACGATCCATGTGTAACGTTTTCAGTAAGGAAGACATTAAACAGATTGTTCCCACAGGTATGCCTGAAGTATTACGAGTATGAGTTTATGGAACTGGCGTGCCAGTGTCCGGCTGTGGTGTGTTGCCGCTGTGCTCCAACGCAGAAAGCTCAGATCGTTCGACTGCTACAGGAGCGCACAGGCAAACTCACGTGTGCTGTAGGTTAGTATGTTGTAGTTTACTGTCACATAGAGCATAGTTACCTATTATAGAGTTTTGGCACTTAATGATATTTAGTTTAGCAGACATTTTGTGTAAACCTGTCAAATGAGTCACACAACAAGACCAGGGAGAGTCTTATTAAAATTCCATTTAATGTCTACTTCATTAGTAAACTAGCGAAGTACCCGTTGTTAACAGGAACGTAGTTTATAGAAATAGTTAAAAGGTTAAAGCTAAAAATAAGCTGATCAGCTTTAATGTAATCAGAGATATTATTTTCATAATTTCATATTATTTCATGTTGAAGTCCTGATTTCTGCCTGTCTTTCTGTACAGCAGCACTCTCTACCTAACTAATTAATAAAAAGAAACTAGAAATTTTGTAAGGTTGAGTATTTTACATCTTGTTTACACTAGTTTTACCTCTTTAGTCATCAGCCAAATACACTACCTATTTGGTAAGCGAAGAGTGAATCACAGATTCACTTATACCACTTCAGCGCTGTTATTTCAGCTGAAAAAAATATTACCTAATCCAGTAATATATTTAGTTTAGATTTTCTAATTAGTATCTCCTGGTGCAAGTGTTTGTTTACATTGAGCAAGTGCAGGTTTAACTTCCGACAGATCTCCAAGCACTGCAAAAGTTTTGTTAAATTCCGTCCAGTGGTCAATTTAAGACGCGCCCACAGTTTGATGCATGCATAGTATACTGTCAAAACGTGCAGTTTATAATTTGGCACTCCTTATACCTTTCCTTCTACTCAAAATTTGATTTCATTTATGGTGCAGGTTTAACTTCAGGCCAATACCCAAGGACTGGCAAAGTTTCATTAAATTCTGTCCAGCCAGTTTTGCATGATGCTGTGGTAAAATCTGGCTGGACAGACATACAGATATACGGACTATAATTTTCTGAGACTGATCTCAGGTCCTCTATTGTATAAAACAGAAAGATATAATTAAAAGAGCAAGTACTGACCAATGTACAGACAAAACCTTTCTTTTATTTATGTAAAAGATAACTCGCTGTGTTAGAGCACATAAATTATTCAACTTACTGTAGATGAGCTAGGCAAAGCAGACCTGGCACAAAGCACATACAGGACATGGAGCAGATACCAAAACTATGTTCATTTAATAAAGTAAATTCCATAAAGATTTTCATAAAGACCCTTAAAGAGCACAGACAGAAACAGATTGGATAACACGAACATTATAGATGTTCTTTACCTTAATTTTTTATTTTGATCTGTTATCACCTGAAACAGTGATATATTATTCTTAGGAGTCTTACAGCAGGATTGGTCAAAGTAGCTGTGATTGTCACTTAGCCAACCCTGCCATCTCTCTCTTTGTTTCTCAGGGGATGGAGGAAATGATGTCAGCATGATCCAGGAAGCTGACTGTGGTGTGGGAGTGGACGGCAAAGTAAGAGCCACTGTGTGCCTGCAATTCCAAACTTTTTGTTGCAAATATCTGCAACAATCTCTCTGTGTGTGTCTACCTCATCATTATTACATACTCTTCACACTCACATGTCTGGACAATAGTTTTCCACGCTACATGTCTAATTTATGGAAGTTCTGTGCAAGTAAAAGCCACAAAACTGTGTAAATGTTTGTGACCCACATCTGGTTATATTTGTCAGTCATTGTGATTTGTCTGTCATCGAGGATATAGACGGTCTGGGATCGTTGAAACATCACTCCCCTTGTAGGTGGTGGAGAGTTTCAAATGTGCTTTTTTCGTTTTATGATATTGAGTCTACAGGAACTTCAAACACTGCAAAGACAGAACTGGCCCAAGCCGAAAGTTGTGGTGGGCCAAGCGCTCTTTCCAAACTCTGAAAATGAGACATTATGAGTTGGTTAACTGATATTGACTCACCCATGACTAACATAGAACAACCCAGATTAAATTGACGTGGTTTATGTGGGATTGTATTTTCCCCTCCTGAAACACTGTAGTTCTCCAGGCCATATGATTTCAGTAACTTTAGAATATTTATTCATGTTATATTGCATTTCTACATATGGATGGCATGTGTTTTTTTTTTTTATTCTTCTAAAAGATTAAATGCAAGCTTAAATGTTGTGTGTTTATGTTGTCAGGAGGGAAAGCAGGCCTCACTCGCTGCTGATTTTTCAGTGACTCAGTTTAAGCATTTGGGCAGACTGCTCATGGTGCATGGCCGGAACAGCTACAAGAGATCCGCTGCCCTCAGTCAGTTTGTCATTCACAGGAGCCTCTGTATCAGTACCATGCAGGTAGCGTTTGTGTCTATCTGTATATGTGAAAAAGAATGTAAACTGCTCCCTATGTTAATGAACAGGTCTGTGTTTTCAGGTTTTACTTTCCAGTTTGTGATACAGTTAAGGAAACTAATCTTGAACCCCAAAATAATCTTTCTACACACCCAAGCACTGGCACGGATCATGCCGTGACTCAGATGTTAATGAGGATCGGTATTAATGAGCAGCATATGCTTCCAAAATGTTCAACAGTAGTTTGTTGAAAAAACATTGCGACACAGTGAATAAATTGTAAGGTTACTTGTCTTACTCATACTGCTAAAAGCAAAAAGGCTTGCTGCTGTGTCCTGAGACACAGCAAAGACATTTGGATATGGTAAATGCATTTCCATGATTCTGCTGGGAACATTATAGTCACTTTACTGGTTGCAGCTTATATCCTTTTGACATTGATGATAATCCTGAATCTGTATAATCAGCAAATAAAGATTTTGAATTGATATTCCATAATGTTTCTGACTGACAGGTGTTTTTCCTGTTTGCTAGTTTACATGTGATGTACAAGACAAACAAAAAAGAAAATCCATGGTAGTCTGTAGAACTTCAGAGTCACACACTCAGACTTTCAAATTCTCATTAACCTGAGTGACCCAGAGGCTTTATGGTCCTTCACTTAATCATATATCTATTTTTAAATACCTTAACTTTTTTAAATTTTGACTTGACACAGCTGTTTAATTTGGACATAATGAAACTTATGGTCATGTATCAAGTTCATCACAAGGGTCCATTCGTGGAATAGCCTAGTCACTTACTTGGACAAGCTTCAGTATTGTTACTGTGAAATGAAATTGGCATTCGATCAGCTGTGATGGGTGAGAGATCCCACTTTGTCCTAATTCCAGCTTGCAGTGCATTTGCTACTGCTGCTAAGTCTATAAAGCCACAGTCCTCCATTAGGTTTTGATTCTCATAATCGTTTGATGGTGGGCCACCAGAATTTAGGGTTAGACTGTGAGACAAGCAGCTGGACCTAAATCAGAGTCTGTTTCTGTATGTGATCCAGATATGTTAAGCTTCTTTAAGCTCTTCTCTCCATTGCTGTATTTGGCTCATGCTTACTACTGACTTTTTTTTTACTCTGCATTCCAACCCAGTAAAAGAGCTCTCCACAAAAGTTTGGCCATATCGTACATTTTTCAGCATTCTTTCTCAAGTCTTCATTATGATGAAAATGAAAATTTTCAAGTAAAAGTAAACATCTTTACCCAGTCAATGATGACAGCAGCACTGTTATCTGACAGCATGGCTTAGTGGTTAGCATCATTGCCTCACACTTCAAGGGTGGGGGTTCGAATCTCACCTCCGCTCTGTATGTGTGTGGAGTTCGCATGTTCTCCTCATGCTTGGTGGGTTTCCTCTAGAAGTACAAGTCACCTTCCCAGTCACATGGCTTACATGCTGATTGGAATTTCCAAGTTGTCTGTACCCAGGGATGTGTTGGCACCCTATTTCAGGGTATACGCTGCCTTGTGCACCAGGTTTCCCGGGATAGGCCCTAGGTCCCCATGACTTTACACAGGATGGATCTGTTGTTTTTCGCCCATGACTCACTTTCAGGACATCTTATGAATCATTATGATTAATTTGGTGTACAGCGTCTTTAAAGGTTATGAAGGAAATGGTTATGATGAACTACAGCAAAAAAATTAAAATGGAGTAGACTGCTAGGCCACCTGGGTCCTCACTTACAGGATTATAGTCACTAGACAATTACTTTGTTTTGTTCTTGGTACCTGTTAAAAAACAAGCACACAGGAAAACTCCACAGATTGAAAGAAAACCAGACTTGGCGATCAACATTTTGTATTACTATCTTGAAATTACTACCTAGAACTCTCCCAGCCTCAACAATATTAAGTGGGCAAAGTTGTGGAAACATGTTTTTAAACTTTATTCTCCAAGTGAGAGATTATACATGTTAATATGGTGGTGGGGAATGGATAGCCTATATGAGTAAGAGTTGAAAATGGCTTGAACTAAGTATCTCAGTTATAATGCACAGTAGTAAATTTTTGCTTGGATCTTCCTTAGGCTGTCTTCTCCTCAGTTTTCTACTTTGCATCAGTTCCTCTCTACCAAGGATTTCTCATCATCGGGTGAGTGGCATACTCGCACAGCTGTGGTGACTCATCGCACTCAGTGAAATCTCACTGGCATTTCAATAATGCATTGCATACTGCTGTGACATTTGATTTGAGCTGCCGTATTGTTACAGTGAATAAAGTTCGAACAGTGCTGACTGCATAAAAGTTGACGATCGCCAATAGCTCCTTTGTAATGCTAGAAGTTGAGCTGAGATATTCATTTCATACTTAGGCCAAAGTTTTGTGTACTGTGTATCAGCGTTTCTAAGGCAGTGTGTGCTTGAAAAAAAATTGACCCATAGTTTTATAGCTGTGAGTCAAGGCTAATGTACCATCTCCCTGTTTCTATTGTTACCATAATTTGTCACAGCAGGAATGACGAGTTGCAAACAGAAATGTATATGTGAATAACAACTTGTCAGTGGTCTTCATGCTGTAAGACTAATTTGCTGACAAATTACATCATTATACTAATAGTTACAAATATTAACTTTAAAGCCACTGTTTCTTTTGCTCTCATGCACTGCTCCATTTTGACATGTATAATTGAATTTGCCAGGTACAAATCAATGTATCTTAGCATGAAATTGATGATTGTCCTGATCCTGGTGATTCGATGGGAAATTTTTGTTCCTCATGCTTATTTTGCATGGGTTGATTTGCAAGGATATAGCTTTGTTAGCTTTGAATCCTAACATTTTCATCCATTCTTTTGAATCAAGTCAATTTTTTTTTTTCATTTATATACGCTTTTAACAATGGTCAAGTCCTGAACAAAGTTTTGGAAAACTATCAGTCGAGGTTTGATGAAACAAAATATCCCAACCCATCTGTGAACATCCATGAACTTTGAGCACTATTAAATCTATTATTAAAAGAATATGGACCAACTGCAATTCTGCTTAGAAGAGGTTTTACATTAAAACCAATTGACAGTGTAAAGAGTACATTAGTAAGAAACAAAAAAGCCAAGGGTCACATCTCTGAAGAAGCTGGAGAGATTTGCGGCTTAGATGGGTGAAGCTCTTTAGAGGATAGCAATAGACCACAAAACTCCTGAAAGCTGGGCTTTCTGGAATAATGGTGGGGAAAAAGTCTTTTTGGAGTTTAACAAAAGACATGATCAGAGACTCCGCAAACATGAGAAAAAAATTTTCTGTTCTGATAAGACCAACTTTTTGGCCTTGGCACAAAGTTTCGTATTTGGCAGAAACTCAACACTGGCTCATAACCCTGGTAACATGGGTAGCATCATGTTGTAGGGTTGATTTTCACTATAATTGAAGTGTAAACCTGCCAAAAAAACCTCGTCCCAGGCTGCAAGAGACCTGATATTGGTGCAGAGGTTCACCTTCCAGCGGTAGAAAGATCCTAAGCATACCGCCACAGCTACATTGGCAAGATTCAAAACCAAGAACCTGAATCTGTTAGCCAGACCTCAATCTGATTGAGAATCTGTGGTAAGACTTGAAAATTACAGTTCACCAACAGTCTCTGTCAAATTTGTCAGTGTTTGAGCAATTTTTCCAAGTAGAATGGCCAAAAACATTAGGATCCAGATGTGCAAAACTGATAGAGACAAATCCCACAAGAGTTGCAGCTATAATTGCAGCCTGAGAAGGTTCTACCAAGTATTGACCCATCTGCTGTACAGTGCCTAGACTTACGCAAGGCAATGTTGTTTAGCAGATTTATGAAACACATGGCTATTAATTCATAACATGTGTTTATTCCGCATTCTGTAGCTACTCGACGATCTACACCATGTTCCCTGTCTTCTCTCTGGTTTTGGATAAGGATGTCAAATCTGAAGTTGCCATGCTTTATCCTGAACTTTATAAGGATTTACTGAAGGTATTTGACTTTCTTTGTCCATATCACCTTTGTCCAAGCTATTATTATGACTCTGCTTAACATCCTTCTTATTTCAGGGTCGACCACTTTCCTACAAAACATTCCTTATATGGGTTTTGATAAGCATCTACCAAGGTAAGCTGATTTAAAGGTTCATTTATTCATTGTATTGCAGTGTGAAATGTTTTACGTGCATCTGACTAGCAAACCTCACCAAATAAAAAAGCACTGGGTGTTCTAAATTGAGCAAACAATTTATTTCTACCTCTAAATGAAGCATGACTTGGAAAGGCAGTGCAGAGATTTGCTAAGAAAACAGAGAAACTCCAAGCTGAGACAATGTGACAGGATTTAGAAACTCATACAGTCGATGTTGTTTTACTTAAACAAAACTCACCCACATGTTTCCCCTGGTTAGCTTGAATAGTTTATTTGTGTCTATTTAGTGTTTATGTTAAATAACCCAGGGTGGTTTTCCACTTTTGCCTTTTGTGTTCTTTCGAGGCGTGTAACATGGCAAGTGAAGTACTCCACCCAAACCTCACCTCCCCAGCTTACTACTGTTTCTTTTAATTGTTTGGTGTCTGTTTCTGGATGTTTTTTCAGCTTCTATAAAAAAAAAATAAAAAAAATTGTTATGTCAGGTAGATTTTCACTTTTTAAGGTATTCCCCCATGAGAGGATTGCCTTCTGGATAATCCTCTTTTCAATAGTGTTTCACTTAGTATACAGTTAAATACTGTTACACTTGACTGTTACACTTGATTTTTTTGGGCCATCACAAACATGGATAATGTCTCTCGTCCTGTTTCGGCAAGACAATAAAACACTGATTCTGAAACATGCAGCCTTCTTTTTAATAAAATCCACTATATGGCCAAAAGTTTGTGGACATCTGACCATCACACTCATATGTGCTTACTGAACATCCCGTTTGTCCCTTAGTTCCACTGAAGGGATATTGTGGGATTATAAGTGTTAATCATTAATTCATCAATTAACAAAATAGAAAGTATTCTCAGAAGAGAAATTCAAATCAAATCAGTCATTGCTGTGACCACCCTTTGCCTGTTTTACATCTGAAATGCTGGCCTTCTATAATTGCCCAAACAAGTGGAAATCATTTGGAGCGATGACAGGACTGTACGGGGATGTGGCTAGCCGAGTTCCTGTAATGTGCAACTAGTGTTGTGAATGATTCTGTCCACAGTTCATACAGGCAGGTTTGTCTATTTTGCAAGTGGCTGACAAGTATTCATCGATTTTTAAGGATCATGCATTCATAAGAATAGGCTCTGCCACTTCAGCCAGAATTGTTATTTATACCTTGAATAAAATAATTGAATGGTTGCACCATTCATGTTTTACTGTAGAGTCTCAACGTGCTGTACTTGCAGTCTTCTGTATAAATCAATGAGTTTTTTGCCTTCATCTAAGAAAAAGTTTATCAAGTCTCAGTTTGGTTTGATCACCGCTCATATTTTGGTGTACCTAATAATCTAGCAGCTGTATATATATTTACAGTGTAATTCTTATGTATATCTTCAACCATACAACAACCTAGTGAATTAGTTGTTACATCAACATGATGCCCTGACTAAGAGCTGAGATATTTTTTTTATTATTTAGCACCATGTGACCATTTACATTTTTAGAATTTAACAGTGTGTGATATAAATAAATGTCTGATATAATAATATGGAAAAGTTGTGTGTATGTAGGTTCTGTTAGAAATGGGTTTTATTTGGTCTATTTGTTCTCTACAGGGAGCATCATCATGTACGGCGCTCTACTGCTCTTTGAGTCGGAGTTTGTGCACATCGTGGCAATTTCATTCACCTCACTCATCTTGACTGAGCTACTCATGGTTGCACTTACGGTGCAGACGTGGCACTGGCTCATGATTGTGGCTGAGCTGCTGAGTCTGGCGTGCTACATCGCTTCACTCGTCTTCTTACATGAGTTTATCGGTAAGAATTAATCTACAAAAACACATATATACCGTACAAAAATACTTTTGCAATTGTAATATAATTTAATTAATCATTTAAAGTGAACCAATATTACTTTGTGGAATCAAGTAAAAAACAACCTATTGTGCAATAACATACGAATGTTTATACCCTTCAAAATGTTATGCCAATTTGTGAAAATTTAATTCTAGTATCGGTCAAGGTCTCGTAGCAATTTTCCATCATGACATCCTTTTGCTCGTAAAATCGTTCTGACGTCAAAACGATTTAAATCAGGTGAAAGAATGCGGCCACATTCCTCCTCACTGTTTCCTCTCTATCCCGGCCAAGAGTTCACCGGAAATGGCTTTTTCCTAATGGTTTTACTTTTTTCCAAAGTTTATGCTTTTCGCACTGCCCACCCAGACTATGACCAGCGCAGTGAACGCCATACTGAAGGAAATACCACTCGCCTCTGCTCGTTTCCTGCTAGATCACGACTGTGTCCAAGGTCTGTGTGTTTATCACACAACCTATGTAAAAGGTTTTTTGTGACTAAAAGTACCGGTGTTATCCCCAAGAAGTTGTTTTCTCCCAGATTTCCTTTGTTACAGGTACATTATTTGTTTTTTAAATGGCATTTTATTGATAATTTAGTGATTTTGTCTGTGGTTATCAAACTGGATATTAACATCCAGGGTTAATCCTTATGTTTATATATAGAAAGTCAGAGACACAATCTTTATGCCACATAATCCATGATGCAATAAAACATATTACGTTTTATTTTTACATCTTTGTCCTGTGCATTGAATTGTTGCCATGTGAAAAAGTTCATGGCAAGCTATAACTTCTATAGGATACATTTAGATTTTTGTCTCATCACTCCAAATTCAAGAAGTTTTGCAGTTTCTGTGGAGGCCATTTGTTGGCATGTTGCAAGCAGATTGTTTCGTGCTGTGGGCACGAAAATGCCCCCCCCCCTGCCGACTCTACCATGCAGCCGATTTTTGTTTGTATCTATTTACTGCACATTCTTAAACAGCCATACCACTTTTCAGAGAAGACCATGTGTTATGCTGCTTGTGGATTTTCTATTGCCTGTAACCTATTTAAGCATATATAGACGTTGTTATTTAAACAACAGAGTGCTGTTGTGATGAATATCAGTACTGCTGCGATGCGGTCCTAGGCATGAGGGTGCAGCCCTGAACTGTACTGTAATGTCTGTTTTTAAATTAAATTAATTATTCAGCATGTTTTTTAATTGCCCTTCCTCTCTTTCACCCACAGATGTCTATTTCATCACCACTCTATCGTTCGTTTGGAAGGTGACCGTCATCACGCTGGTCAGTTGCTTGCCCCTCTACATCCTGAAATACCTGCGCAGGCGCTTCTCGCCTCCCAGCTACTCCAAGCTGACCTCCTGATCAGCAAAAACTCAGAACAGAAAGACGTGTTACTGGGGTGTGTTTATTTATCTGGTTTTTTTTTTCTGTGTGTGTGTGGGTGACTCACGCAGTTTGCACAGGCTTTGTTTCACTACACGCAGCAAGAATGTCAAGGACCATTCTCAATGGTTATGTCTGAAACCTACCGCATGATTCCATAAAAATCTTCTCATTTGTAAAATTTGTAGTCCCACAAAGCTATGCAGCTTCTAGAGGGCCATCAGAGCTGAATCACAAGGGTACTTTTATGCTTGATTGCTCGAGTGAGTCAATAGTGAGGGCTAAACTGTGGAGCTGTGGTGTGTGCACCGGAGCTTTTGAGAAGCCTGAGAGAAAATCATTTCAAATTCCTTTATTTTGCAAAAAAAGTTAGAGAAAGGGAAAGAGAAAGGGATTTGTGTGGGTAAAGAATTTATATGAAAATGTATTTGTTTCGTTTAAAAGTTTAAGATTTAACTCGATCATTTCAAAAGTATTACTGTGGAAGGTATTTCTGAAATTGAATTCAAACCCAAAATGGGTCTTAGGATAATCTTGTGTGTGTGTGTGTGTCGCTGTGTTGATGCAGATTTTGAATTCATATTTGTCACTGAGCCCCTCTAGCATAGTTGTGCTGTTTTTTTTTTTTTTAGCATGTTGTTTTGTCTCAGACGGCGGTGTTGGTTTGGGCGTAAGGTTACTGAATACCAGTGTGTTGTGTCTAAAGACCACGGTGAGTGTAACACCACAAACAAAATGCTATTTTAGCTTACAGCTCCCTTTTCTGGTCCCTCTGGCCATGTCCACTCTCGCGGTGACCTCTGGTTTCCCTCACTCGTTGCATGAATGAGTAGATTTCAGGCAGAACACTAACCACTTTTTCCCCTGACGGACACTTTTACTGCTCCCAGTCTATGTCTTTATAGAACATATCACTCAGACTCATAGGGCCAAATCACTTTTGCACGTCTGCATTTCACATGGTTCTATCATATCAGGTTTGTTAATGAGCTAAAATGATCTAACGCGTGCACTCCATATCGATTAACTGTATGTCAGTGTGTGGATTAGTTTAAATGTCATTGTTTGTAAGCTACAATAGTGACAGTCTGCCATTTGTGCCACTTCGACTATGTGCCATAGTGACCACTTTTGTTGCTTTCAGGGGTGCCAACATTTACGGTTTAGCTAAAGCATTTTATGATTTTTGCTCTGTAGTATGCAGATACACGAACACATAACTCAGACCTCCATCTAGGAAAACAACAAAGAAAGTGGCAAGTGAAAGTAGGAAAGATAGAAAGGTCTGGTCAACACTGACTACAGCAGGTGACATTGAATAAACAATGATCTGGAGAATTTGGAGCCCAAATCAACAACCGTGAAATCTTTCTTTGGTAACAACCAGCTGTGTGTGGCTTATAATCACCATCATGGCCAGATTTTTTTTTCAGCAATTTGTGCTACTTTCTGTGGGATCAGACTGTCCAGCGGTCCCCATGGGCATAAAAGGAGGCTTGGTTGCAGATGATCCATGACACCAATTTACTGGTATATAATTGATAATTAATGCTATTGAGTTCACCTGGCGGTGGTATAGCCTACATGTTGGCTGATCGGTATATATGCCAGTACTTCCATTAGGTTTGTCAATTCATGGACATATTAGCTTGTTAAATCTTTAACACTGACTATTAAGTTTATTGATATAATATAATTGCTAATAAAAGCTGAATATGGAGCCATCCATGGACATGAAGTGAATTTCTAAGCCTTTAAAACATTAGATTTTTCTCTTTTCCTGCAATTTTTTTCCCTCACAATGTTGGCACCTCTGCATGCAAAATGCTCCCTGTCTTATAATCACTTTAAAGGTTTGTCCTCCTGGTGCAATAAATTATATTCAAGAAGGGAGTATCTAAAAAATTGCATACCAAATCATGTTCTCTCAAAAATCCTGTGCAAGAAAAAAACATATATTGCAGTAAATAATTACTAAATGAATGAGAATTCAAACGGCATATTTTGCTAGGTATGGGAGCAAGGACCTATTTGTCACAAGTTCATCAACTTTATACTACTAATAAGTTTGAAATCTAGACTAAAATAAAATGCTGTGTATTTCATGTGATTTCTGTTGCTGGTATTGTTATTTGTTTTGTAAATGGCCGGACTACTTTTTACTAGGCAATGCATTGTGAATTGCTGTGTTGTAAATAACTAAAAAAATTTGATTTTATTTATTAACATTTCTTATTTAAGTTGGAATTTGCACAATGATAAATGCAGAACAAAAAGGGACAAAATAACTGAGTCTCAGTGTTGAAATAAAGATGGAGTTTTCTTATCATGGATGGAGTCTGAAGTGTGATTTTAATGTTTTGAATTTCAGGAATCAAAAAACAATGATTATAAGTTTTGCTTAAAATTATATTTTTATGAATATATATCTTTATAAATTTCTCTCTCTCTCTCTCTCTCTCTCTCTCTCTCTCTCTCTCTCACTCTCTCTCTCTCTTCACCAAGAGAGTTCACAAGGAGAGAAAGTCTCAAAAGCAATTAATTTATAGACACGTCAGGATCTCGATTATGTAATGTCAAATGTAACATAAGGAATAAATTGTAATTCTATGAAATCTGTGTGCAATTTAAATTAGCATGTCTGCAAATAGTTTATTTCTTACCGTCCTCAATACACTCCAATAATGGAAATGTTTCTTCGGGCCGTTGGCATCGAGCTTAATTTTAATAGGAACCATAACATCTGTAACTCTGTGTCTAAATTAACAGCTAGGCACCGTAAATGTTTCAATCCTCTTACAAGGTGGAAAAATACTGAGTGCAGTATTGCAGTGATGGCTGGCTCCAGACAATTGCACATGTAATATCTTTTTTTTTTCTGGATAGATCGATTAATATTATATACAGTGTGTGTATATATATATATATATATATATATATATACTTTCTTACATTATTTCTAATCTCTCTGGTTAATATTGTCTTTTTGAAAACATTTTAAAATATGTTTAGTTGCTTATCTTTTGCCATTTTGTATTCAGTTTAGTATATCAGGGATACATTTAATACTTTAAAAATTGTCACAGTTATGTTATAAAAAAGAAATAATTTGCAACATGCGATTTTGTAGTGCATATTTATTTTGTTTCTTTCACAGAGGTCATTTTATTTTTGGCATGATCCTCTGTCAAATATTATGAACGACAAAAGTACATATACCTTGGCTAAAATAATTGAATCTCCAAAATATAAAATTAACTCTGCACATTTTGTCATGCAGTTTTTTTTTTGGTAAGTCATTTGGTAAGTGCATTTCTCTGCACATTTTCATGTTATCAAACAGTTTTTTTGGTAGGTCATTTTAAAACAAATGTTTGTGATGATCAGAATTATATTGTCAGTATTTTACTTATGAACTTCTAGATGATGAATAAATTAACTTTAGTCCTGATCCCCAAGACATGGATAAAAGAGATGATGAAGAAGTGAAAAGGCATTAAGTATCCAATAATATCTACATACATCCACCATTATTCCAACATCCACCGTGCATACCTGTTCCATTAGCACAGTCTAAAAGTTTATTGTGCTAGGAAAAAGACCAAGATTTAACACGAGGCTTCAAAAAGGCTTGACTTAAAGTTTGCAACTGTTTGGTAAGTATTTAACAGGTGTTTGACAAGAAAAGAAAGTTACTTCTAAAGATACTAAATTAATTTTAACAAACTGGCTTTAAAGAACAAAGTGAAAATATCAGACTGGCTACTGCAAAGCCCTGGCCTGAATCCTGTAGACAATTTGTTGCATGTCTGAGCAAGAAGGCCAACAAATCTGACTGAGACAGACCTGTTTTGTCAGGAGGACTTAAATTCCAGCAAAGTATTATAATATTAATTAAGACTTCCACCAAAAAAAATATTTCTAACTTGTGTTTTCTCAGGTGCATTACTGTTTCTATGCAAGAAGCTCAGAGTGTGAGTTTGGATGGTGCACCAATTCTTCAGGTGCCCAGGTTTCTAAGAGTTGTTACATCACTTCCTGTGCTACATTCTTCCCTTAAACAACATTAAATATTGTCATGACTTGTGAACATAAATGCTATTACATGCTATTACAAACTCAGAAGAATGAAAATAAACAGTGGAATCCCCATCACCACCTACACGAAAATGTAGCTGTCATCTTTTGTACACAGCACAGAAAGATACTACAATATCTTCACAGACGGATTTGGACTTGTCCTGTTGGGTTGCACTTACTATCACATTCTTCTCCTTTTGTCCTGACAAAAACAGAAGATTTGCTTGATGACAGACTGCTCAAAAGAGACGTTTGCTGAGCATGCACACACCCTAGACAGGGTGTCTATTTATAGACTAGCCGAGTGAGAACCCTTTGATTTTCCTTTTACGCCTACTCTTGGTGAGGAAAGCCCTCTCAAGTGTTTTACCCGTAACTTGTAAGCAGGAATAACAACATCTGGTGCTCTCAATCAGCAGTCACTGCTTCATTACCACACCACCACAACTAATGGCAATTGTAACCTGAGACAAAGATATACAATTAACACGTTTGCTCCATTGAATTCTGGATTTTGAATGATCTGGAGGTGTTGATTAATCTCCTTTAATAGTAGTGACTGTCAGAATGCATAAAATCCTATGTTATCAGAATGGACTAAATATAGACTGATAAGATTGATTAAATAGTGACAGGATCACGGGCACTCAATGGACATCACTGACACCCAAGACTCATCTATCAGGTCCCACTAAAAAAAAAACTAATGTAGCTATGATGGCCAAAAAGGTCAGCTGGCCAATGATAGAAATGCACAGAACTCTCTGTGCACCACAGCCCGCCATTCCCAGGGCTCAGCAGACAAGGAACTCAAAGTTGAAGACCTGGTCTAATCCAAATTTCCCAGATCCCTGATAGGGATTCTTAACCACAACCCACAGCAGCCAAAGGATCTGGTGCCAATGTCCTGGTACCAGACACCACAGCACACACTCCTAGCGGTCTTGTGGAGTCATGCCTCGATGAACCAGAGCTGCCCATGGTGAGCAGAACAGCAAATACCTTAAATAAATATAAATATTATAAATATAAATAAGGTACCTAAAATATCTCATAATGTACAACAAATATCTTGAGATGAAAAAAATATCATCAGATGTTACTCCTGTTGGCCAAGGACAGAAAATCAAAAGCTATGAGCACGGATTTATAGACCAACAATCATTTTCAATCAATCAATTGTTGAACGATTAAACAGGTGTTCCTATTAAAGTGTCCAGTGAGTGTTTACTCAACTCTATTTTCTAACACGCCCAGACATTTATGTTTTGGTATTTGAGTATCGATTTTGACTTGTCCTCACTCGAATAAATTTTGTGTATTTAGTTGTTTTTCTATGAACTCTATTCCAAGGGTGTGACAGAAAGAATCGTTGAGGAGTGACACTGACTGGTGTTTATCTCGCCATCTCAGGCGTTCAGAGTTTCACCACTCCTCGCAAAAAAAGCCGGGGAGGATAAATCCAGAAAGAGACACTTTTTTGTGCATTAATCCCTGTGTGGGTGATCAGGGCAGAGTCGTCTTTTCCCATTCACACTGGAAACAGGTCGGGATCTTGAATAGATTCCTTTTGTGTGAGGGGATACTAGATTTTATTTCAGAAGCTTTAAACGATCATTCCTACTGGTGTGGAAAAATACCAACTATTTCATTTTTTCCAAGTGAAACCATGCATTAAATTTCTTCACACAACCATTTGCAGATCAGCTTTACCAATTTTGGACAGCAGTGTTATTTCTTCCTATGCACAAATTGACAGAGCTCAGCGCTTAAAAATGTCACTTTTGGTCCAGTTTGAGTGGAAAACAGCCTTATTTAATGTTAGGATTTTAAGCACAATTCCGTATTTTTTAGTCTAAGTAACACTTCAGTGTTACTGACTTTCCAGTATTATGATGACAACATAGAAGAGAAATAGTGCATTAATTAGAATGAACAATTTGGAAGGCATAATTCTAATGTATTATAATTTACAATTTCATAAAAAATGGATTCCTGCCAAACAATAGCAAACAATAGCATTACTCTCTCACAGTTCAATCCTGAACTTTGTAACTGTGTGAGTTTCAAATATTTTCTTTATGTCCAAAATATCTACTGAATATCCCTGTTCACACCTGGTATCAAACAGAAATATCCACTGAATCTCCTATCTCCTATTTTAGTAAAGGCTGTTTAAACATTTTGATTGCTTTAATATTTAATATTTAAATTAAATAATGAAAAGCTGTTGCTTTGTTTTAAGCCAGCTGTGGAGACAGCTACCTTTCTTTTTTTTCAGTTCAGTCTCCAATAATCTTATAATAATTGTGAATTTACCCCTTCAGTTGATTAGATGCTTTTTGCTCACATTGTAAATATTACGAGGATGAGTCAAAAGATTATCCGGTTATATTAAAACTTCTATTGGCCAGTCACTGCTGTGCAGGTATGAATGTGTTACATCAGCTTCTTTTTAACTGTGATGCAAGCAAAAATGGATGTCCCACTTAGAATTTGCATGAAAAAAAACTTCCACATGTTTGTACTTTCACCTGTTTTTTTTTTTTTATTTCTTTTTATTGAACAATTGTCATACATGAACACAACAAAAGCAACTAATTAAATGTATTATTATATTATTATTATCAAATGAAAAGAAAAATGAAAAACTCCCCGCCCACCCAACACACACACACACGCACGCACACACGCACACACCCTGGCATCCTTCGGCTCAATCTAATCTTTGTGAAATAGATTGGTCATACATACACTCCGATGCTTGACCCAGTCCAGATAATCATTCAGGCAGTACCTGTAAGCTTGCGAAATAAGCAATAAATGGTTGCCATTTGTGAAAAAACATATTATTAGAACCTCTCAGTGTATAGTTTATCTTTTCTAGCTTAAGAAAAAATAATAAATCTTTAATCCACTGAGAGATTCAGGGACAATTAACAGACTGCCAGTGTAAAAGTATTGTACCTCTGGCCAACAAAGATGAGAAGGCGACGACATCTTTATGTGCAGAACTGAAACATCTGTAATGCCAAATATAGCAGTTAATGGACATGGCTTCAAATGTGTACTTTCACCTGTTTGGTCCCCTGAAAGCAGCTCTACAAGGACAAAGATTCACTTGTGATGAAGAAGAAAGGACAGCGGTCCATTCATAATTTTCAGTCTAAAACATTTTTTTAAATGAGGGCAACGAGATTATGTAGAAAATTTGGTATTTGTCTTTTCTAAAGATTAATTAAAATAAATTCTACAGCCAATGTGTGAATAATTCATGACTTACCCTTGTCATGGTCATATGCATCTCAGACCCTGTCTGGTTATAGTGACTGGATCACAGTCTGTCCCTGAGACACATTGGATTCCGTTTATACCTGGACAGTGCTGTCTGCTTAGAATAGGATCGCCCAGCATGCACATTAATGCTGGGTGTGAATGGAGGCTGGATGTGGGTTTCCTCTGGGTTCTCTGGATTCCTCCCATCACCCAAAAAATGCTGGCAGAAGAATTAACGACTCTAGATTGCACCAGGTTGTGAATGAGTGTATGAATCTTTGTGTATGGTGCTGTGCAATGCACTGGCATTCTATCTAAATTTGTGTAACCAGGATAAAGCAGTTACTAAAGATGAATGATTGAATGATCCATTCACTCAAAGCAACTGTTAACTGTGGTGTATAAACTTCAGGTTATTAAACCAAAATACATACATTTTGTTAATAAAGTCATAAAACATATAGTTTTCTTAACCAGAAAAAAAAAAACTTTTTTATGTCATTGTAATAGCAAAATTTTACGGCAAAGTAACTCAGACTCTGGGTGTCTGACCAGAGAGTCATGGTTCAAGTCTCACCACTGCCAAGTCACCACTGTTGGGTCCTGAAGACCCTTAAAGACCCTTAAACCCTCCACCCTATACAAACAACCCAGAAACATTAGGACAGAAAGACATATTTGGATTTCACATTTATAGTGTTTAGCACTCAATTTAGTAAGTCATCAATTGAAAGGTAATCTTCTATCATTGTGAGCCCCAGATACAAGAGCAGTGTCTTTTTTTTTTTAAAAACATTTTGAAGACTTTAGACAAGCCTTACAACATTCATATCAATTATGTTGCAGGACACTAAAGAATAAAAAAATAAATCTAAAGTAAAATTTGCATGTAAACTTATTAAGTTATACATAGTAACTATTTTAAGTAAATGACTATAAAGTTGTCTGTTGAACATATGTTCATTTTGTATACAAAGAAGTCAGTGTGGGGAGCATGCAGAACATATCACTCTATTCATTAAACTCAGTGTCACATAACACTGAGTTTTCCAGCATAAACTTTTTATTTTTTTGAAAAGCAGAGCCGAAACGGCCTAGTCTCTGCCCTAAGCCCTGTGTCATTTATCTTGGCTTGTTGCGATATCCCAACATTTAGCAGCTTCCTCCACAGGGTACTGAGAGAAGCTGTTAATGTGCCTCATTACATTTACTTGAAACATTTATTGTGGAAGGTTACCAGAATGCATTTATTTAACTTCTTTTAATTTTAATGAATTTTTTAAGACTATCATTAAATTTGCTTTAAAGACAGAGTAACAAATAAGAAGGCCAATTTGTCTTTATATTATTAGGAAACTATATTATTTATTTATTGCCTAGAACTCAGTAGCTGGTACAATTAAAGTTTCAGAATAGAGTGGTATACCATATGTACAGCATCTTCCTGTGTTGGTTTCTCATGAAATTACTGCTTTGAATGCCTTGGTTTGATCTGCTGGTACAAATAAACAAGCACAGGATAGCGGAAAAAGCAAAAACATTTTCCTAAGTTCTTAATAAAACTGAATTTTAAATAGCAAGAAAGCAAAATTTATTGAAAAGCCAAATTCAAACTTTTGTCAGAAATGTATTGCACTGCCTTGACAGGAAGATTCAGACACTCAAAGCTAATTAGTTGAAGTGAAATTGTATATAGCAGGAAAAAAGATCTATATTAAATTTAGTAAATCTCAGTTGACATTATATTTCCTTCCTTCCTTGAATGTTCTCACACTTCAGATCTAATCAAAGCTTTTAGAAGTATATCAGAATGTACATTACCATGGCTAATTATTAAATCATTAGCTTTGTTTGATATCCATCTCAAGTTAAAATGTATTGTATTAAATTGATTGGATAGAAGTTGATTCCACTGTTGGATGACACGTGAAACATGCTGAAACATGTATGAAATCATAGCAAAATCTAATAGAGTATACATAATGGGAGTACAAAAATTATTTGTTCCTCTAAATAATATTAATGTACACCCATTATAGTGTATAATCATTACTGATTTTAGAGTTCTCTTTACACTTAAGATCATGTTTAAGATTAAATGGACAACCTTGGGTAATGAAAATAAACTTATAAATAGGAAAATATATTTTTTAGCTAATGAGTATATTTGCTTTTCCACAATCTGGAATGGTAAATATAGTTTATAAGGGTTTCCTATGAGCACAGATAATGGTCTTATTACATCCATAATGTTATCTTGTACCAAACATTAAATATCTGGAACTTCCTGTGTTTGAATTTCAATTAACGCATCAAGCATTTTTACCACTAGCTATTGTCCTTTATTTGGTATGGTTAGGTTTTCAAGTTTACCAAGTTTTTAGTAAATGTACTAGCCCTGACCTGACGTGTGTTTTGGGTTACCTTTGTGTGAATGTGTGTTCTGTGATCAGTTGGCACCCATTTTGACACCCATGCTCTTTGTTCCCTGAAATAGGTTCCAGATGCCCTGCAACCCTGATAAATGGTATAGCCAATAAATGGATGCGTGTGTGTGTGTGTGTGTGTGTGTGTGTGTGTGTGTGTGAGTGTGTGTGTGTGTGTGTGTGTGTGTGTGGAATGAAGGGCTTCTTTGGATGGTAAGCGTTTAGTATTCAAGATTCAAGAAACACTTTCTTGTAGGGCTTATAACCATAAACACTTCTTCCAAAGAGCATTCTTTCAAAAAGACGAGTCAAAGAACCTGAGTTCTAGGTACAAGATTATTTTAAAATTGTACTATTACAGATGAAGGGCATTGTTGGTTCAGTGGCTCAATGTTGCATCAGAAAAGGCATCTGGTGTAAAACCTGAGTTATATGCATATCAGATGGTTTGCTGTGGCGATCCTTCGATGAAAGCAGCGAAAAGTCCAAAAACAACCATTGCACATGAAATCGTCATAAATTCTGTATATAATATTGCAGAAATTTTAAATGTAATAAACTTTTGTCACATTCTCCATAAAGACATGGTGTGCCATATATAATGGGTGTGGTAATCAGGTGTTTACATACTTTCAGCACTGGACTAATGATATACTGCGCTACTGATTGGAAGGTTGGGAATTCAAATCCCAGTGCCATAAATCTGTCAGTGTTTAACTGTTTTGCAAGGTGCTTAAGCCCTTGTATTTTGTTTTGATTGCGAGTCACTTTGGATAGGTGTCAACCAAGCATTTATTTTCCATACCACTTATTGTATGTTGGGTCATGAGGGCCTTTACCACTGGACTCAACCCACAAGGCGCCAAACACACTGGGATGACAACCTGTCATAAGGCACAAGCGCACACTTAACAGAGAATCCAGAGGAAACCCAACAGAGGAAAACAGAGAATCCAGAGGAAACCCACAAAGCACAGGGGAAACATGTACACTTCACACACAGGGACTGGAGGTGACATTTAAGCCCCTGCCCCTGAAGATGCTGGGCAACCATGCTGACTACTGAGCCACTGCTCCTAAGTGTCAGTCAAAGGACGTAAGTGCAAAAAGGTAAATGTCTAAAAACCTTATATTTTCTGTAAAAAAAATTTTGTATTCAAAAACCTTGATATATGGTGATTATATTATGAATTCATACCGCCCCAGCCCTCTGGACATGACAGGCCCCTTTTTTTCCAACTGTGGCTTTGCCCCCATCCCCTGCATCTCTAAAATTTTCCATTAGGAAACACTGTCCTGAATGGAAACTTTGAAATGAACGAAATGCAGTAACGTAACCGAATCAATCCAACCATTTTGCTTTTTCTCCCCTCCCAGATCATGAAAGACATTGCTGTGTTAGAATTCGCCGTCCGAATTTAAACCCAGCTGGGTCTAATTCGCATTTTTGTGTGTATGTATTTAAACATGGCTCCTGTTTTCTCCCTTGCACTGATTTCTCCCGCGTTACAATGAGCTTCTTGTGCGCGAGCGGCGCGCGAGCGCGAGGGCTTCTTTGGCGCGCGCGCGCGCCGCCTACGTCATGGATTCCTGAGCTGTGTGGGCTCCGCAGGGAAAGCCCTCTGCCTCCGACATGGATCCGCTCCAGGGTCGCCATAGAGACGCCCATAAACAGGAGGAAACACTGAGGGAATCCCGTTATTTTACAGCATTGGCCCATATTATAAACAGCCCGAGCAGGGAAGGAAGCCGCTCTTGGTGCTCAAAGTAAATCCTCGAAGCAAGAGAGAAAAGAAGGCTGTTGAAGTTCCACTATTTTTTAGTATCCATCTGAGGGATTATTTTTCTCTTAAGTTTTTTTTGTACCTACCTGTTATAACGCGTTTTATTTTTTAAAAGTTTTAGTTTGAATTGTTTATATTTTTCTAATCCAAATGTTTAGAGAAACTTGGAGACTGGCGCAATACCACAGCATGAGGTCGATGGATCAAGGTATGGATGGCGCGTGCAGAAATGTGGTGATTAACTGGTAATCAACGTATTTGATATTTTTTTGTTTAACTGTTTATTTTTTTATTTAAAATTATAAAAGAAAGGTGCTGTTCAATGCTAAAACATAAATATATATATAATGCCTGACAGGTTGCATGGGGTATCATGTTGAAAATGCACTTAAGGATAACTTAAAAGGCTGGGCCACAGGGAGATTCCTTGCATTGCGTGTGTAAGCAGGAATCTCCAACAGCATAACACGTCTGACACCTTATAAAGCCTAGCTCTGTAAACGAACCGGGTTTGTTTGACCGTTCGTCACTGGGCTGCACTTGGTTATGACCGAGACTTTGGTTAAAAACATGTCTTCATAGACACACAGGGCTTGGTTTTGTCTAGTATCTGGTGTATGCTACGTGTCAGTAGGTGGTGAGGGAAGCCCGTCGCTTTTATAAGGCGCAGGACGCCCACCCGCGCACCTTGCGTGTGCTTACGTGAGGACGCGTATTAAAAACTACACGTACAAGCACAAGCACAGATCATTTCTCCTAAGAGCCACCGAGCAAATAAGGTTTTCCTCTGGAGGTAGTCCGTTTTGCTGTCGCGTGCTGACATCTGTGCGCGATGCTGCGGGTCCAGGTGCGCTTCACCACCACATGACATGAGTGCAGGTAGACATGGACATCAAGACTGCTCTCTTGTTTGTTGATATATAAAATTCCTCATTAACTAAGATAGGGATCTTGATGGATAAATGGATAATTAATGGATGGATGGACATCATTATTATATCCTGGTGCTTATGGTGAACTCTTTTTAAATGTCAAGTAATGTGTTTGTTTATTGAACAATCATGGCTTTTGACACATTATTCCTATCACTAAGACGTGATATTTACTGTACCTATGGTGGCATCCTACAGTATCTGATTACATGAATGCACCTTATTGGATTTTGTGGTTGCACTGGAGACTCGAGACTGTTTATGCGACTGCATAATTATTGTTTCATAGCATTGCATAAATATTTTATTATGTACGATGTGAATGCATGATAACGTAAGCGAGCGGTGCTAAAAACTTCCTGTCCGTGTCCTGTCAGTGTTTTGTGTTGAACACTCGGGGGCAGCAGCACTTAGGATCACAACCTGTGCCCAAAAATCGTTAAAATTCTCGTTAAAAGGAACAGTGTCAGCTATCAACAGGCGGCGTTCATTTACCACTTTACAGTATCTCTGGTATCTTCATGGTCCTAAGCGCAGAGGCACGCCCACTCTATCTATGCTCTGAAGGTGAGGGAGGAAGTTACTGTTTTTGCGTCTCATGGCTGCATCACTTTAACGCACGGAGCGCGTGAACGTTCTCTCTGATCTCCACATTTACACGGCTGATTTCTCCTGTAATTTCATGGTTCAGACTTTGAGGCAGCTGGCAGATAAGGCAGATGAGCTCTTTATACGAGGATAAGGAGGAGTGCTGTGAGTTTGGCCTCTCTGGAGACCTCACTCAAGTAAACTCCGAGGAGTTGGAGTTTGAGTACCTGTTTAACTATGAACCACGTGAGAGTGACTTTCCTTCTGGAGATCTTAAAGGTCTGTTTTCACTTATTAGTCTCCCACTTCTAATGTGTTTGTGTGTTAGTGTTTATGGATGTACAGTATAGAATGGATGTGATTGCTGTTTCACTGGAGTGCAGTTGCAGTGCAGACTGTGCCAGTGCTTTGGACAGGGCAAGTAGGATATGCAGTGTCTTGTAGTTTTGGGATTTTCCTCGCAGTTGTTTCTTTTATGTTTCAAGTAAAGTATTTAGGATGGTGAATTTTAAAATGAATTTGATATGATCAAATATTAGAAATGTTTGGAAATACCCAACAACTGTTCCTCATTTTCATGTTCCCCATTTATATTATTTTTTAAAGTCAGTTCCAAAATTTTTAAGCCAGTTCCTTCCGTTTCATTCTTTATCTCTCAATTTGACGGCACCACAATTTAAGGGCCACAGTCTGCATGTTTTTGTTTCGTTATTGTTCTGTTTAAGTAGGTTGTGGCTAAGGTATGTTGATATAATGACATCATATGAAATGCATAATACACTATTGTTTTTTACATTACTTAATTTTATACCTGGACTAAATTTAATATTGCTCACAGAAACAAGTAACTGATGAGATGGTAAAATCATTTTTAAATAATTTTTTACTTTCCTTGTTTTTCATGCCATGTTTGGATGCATACATTTTACCTTTATAGATAATAAACACAGTTATATTTGGCACAAAAGTAAATATTATAAAACAAATTTGTGTTATGTTAAAATATCTTATGGTAATATGGTTGATTTATTACACCACCCAAGCCTATTAGTGACCATATTTGTCCGTGTCCTCTTGCTTTTTCAGATGACACTGATCTCTCCCTACACACACATCCTTATCCCTTGGACGGGCCTTCCTCCTACACCGAAAATAGCACAGAGGCTCTTTCTGCATATGCTCATCTGGAGCCTAAAAATTACATAGAGCATGTAAGGTCTGCTCCCCAAGCTGTGAGTCCCAGGATCGAGATCACGCCATCACGCGAGCATCACAGCCATGGGCACAATTCACTCCATGACCAGCTGGTGAATGTTAGCCCTGGGCCTACACTCACTGTCCCTGGTCTTGACTGTGCTGCCTACCGTGAACCTCAGTGCCTGAGTCCAGCGAGCAGCAACTCCTCTGCCTCGTGGCACTCTGAGACTTACTCGCCCTTTGCATCACCCTGTGTGTCCCCAGGTAGTGGGCAGGCCGTGGCTGGAGAGCTGTGTCCTCGCTTTCAAAACATCCACACAGGGTCCCCTCGCACCAGTCCAGGCACATCCCCCCGCACCAGCCTGGTCGAGGAGAACTGTTCATCCTCAAGGCCCAGTTCGCGTTCTACATCGCCTCAGGGCAAACGCACTTACGACATGTACAGAAACCCCAATCTGGTGGCTGTGGCTCGATCAAGGAGTCCTTCGCCACATGGCAGCCATAATGACCGCCATTCCAGCACCCATTATGGTTCCAACAGCCTCACAGAGGTTGTTAATGGGTTTGGGCCAGGGTCAGTACCCACAAAAATTGTGAGATCCAACCCGACAGCTTACACTATATACCCAGACAACCATGGAGAGAACTACCTGGTGGAGCAAGATGTCAAGACCAAAGCGGAGCCATACTTTGTCATTCCATCAATCTGGCCCAAGGTGGTGCCTGGAATCTGCAGGTAGATTTGTTTATCACAAATCTTTTTTTAGTATATTATATTATATTGTACTATATTTTAGTATATTATACAACTGATTGGACAAGAGGCATTTCACGCGGTGTTGATAAAGTATAGAGAATAACATCACTGGGACATTTAACTATATTTATTACTCTGCCACTAACCAGATGTTTTAATAACCATTAATTGCACTAACTCTAGCTCTTTCAGTCATGGAAGGATATGTGTTGGCAGAGCTATTTAACTTTTTTAAATGAACAAACTAATCGCAATCTATTGATAATTAAAAGGATTTGTACAACAGATGTATAAAAGCAATTTTTGTGCCTACCAAACCATTTTAGCTGTGCTGATATTCGGTACAACAGCATTCCCTTTCATGTATATGATACAGAAAGATATTTTACTTTCACATTTAGAAACAGATTTGTTAAAGACTAAGCATTACTGTAAATGAAATGTATAAACATGTCCCGAAAGACTTTCATAATGAGAAGGCATGCATTTCTTAGTATTCTCAGGATCGTTATTTCATCATTTTAGTACATGTCAAAAAATGTGGAAACTGTGGTATAAATTTTTTGGGGACTTTTAAAAATAAAAAAAATGTAACAATTGAAATTAAAGTGTGACTTTCTTCCACAGCATCCCTGTTACCTCTTTGCCTCCTCTGGAGTGGCCTCTGCCCAGTCGCACAGACCAGTATGAGCTGCACATCGAGGTGCAACCCAAACCACACCACAGGGCACACTACGAGACCGAGGGCAGCCGGGGGGCTGTTAAAGCTCCTACTGGGGGGCATCCAGTGGTTCAGGTGCATGTTTTTTCAAGAAGCATTTTTTTGTCATATTGATTGAAATAATAGATTTAACATTTTTATTGTAATACAATTTTAATATAAATATACTAGAGAAAATTCCTATTTTGCTATGTATTGTAATTTTAAAACAACAATTTTTATAAAAATAATAATATTATTGACACTAACATTGGTGTAAAATAGAATCTTTGAATTATACACACCAATTTGCAGGTTGTCAGAGGTAAATACAGACCTAGAAATAGCGTGGAATCTTAAATATTAAATATCAGGATATTAAACAGTTACTTACAACAGTTTTAAAATATTTAAAATAGTTTGTTTATTTCAAACCCAATTACAATTTGACAAAAATAATATAAGGTATATCCAACGAATTGAAAGAAAACAAACAAACTGCTTTAACATAGGAAGACATTTCTTAAGTGAGAGTGGCTTTGCTTTGTGTTATGGAAACATTGGCCTGTCTCAATGCTCTCTGCTTGTGGTGGGTTGGCGGCTTATGTGTCATCCTTGACCTACATTATATGCAGGTTTTAGATATTTTTTTATTTGTTTGTTTGTTTGTCGTATATTATATATAGTAAACAGTTAGCTTTAAATTAAGGAGACAATGGCAGGGATAGCACTAAAAAACCCTGAGATTCAAAAGACAAAAAGAAACCCATGTGCAGTACTAAATCACCACATAAAGCAGGTGTAGAACAGTAACGAGAAACATCACTAAGTATGTTGAAAGTATGATGAGTCTGAGAATGTGTTGAGTCCTTTATAATTACAGCAGCACTTCTTAGGTATAAGTGTACTGTATCCAGGTGGGAGTATTCACTGAAATGAGGAGTCCTGAGCATGAATTGCTTAGAAAGTGCAAGTTTTAGCAGCTGAAAAGGGGTTACAGGTACAGTTTTAATTTATAATCTGAATTTATGGATAAATCAGGCAGTTCCAGACGTCCTTAGCTCAAGCATTCATTTCTAGAAAGAAGCCAAACAATCTGGCAATAGAATTAGTTATTATTATTAGTTATAGATATAGGCTTAATAGTCTTCGATTAGGTAGCCTTTCCTTTCTTTACCGTATTATCACTTATTAACCTTCAACCGATCAGAGAACCACATTTGGTAACTTATAAATTACAGCATCAGTACAAAACTTATCAGTAAAAAAACTTATTTATAAAATATATTTGCAAATATTTATAATAAATTTGTATTTTCATTAGTCCCTTGGTTTTTGTTAACAACTGATCTAGTTCGCTTCTTGCTTGTGTATGTTTGTGTGTCAGTGTGTGTGTGTCTGTGTGTGAATGGATGGGTGGATATGTGTATGCGTGTTACAGTATGAATGTCCTTCTCACAATTAACATATTTGTGGAAAATTTGTATTTTTGCAGCTTATATCTTAGAAAGGCGAGAAACCATAAAAGATAACTTCACTTACCCTGATTTGCAACATAAAAATGACAATAATAAAAAGAAAAAAACACAGAAGTCTTGGAAAAAGCCTCGAAGTGTGTATATTTATATATATATATATATATATATATATATATATATATATATATATATATATATATATATATATATGTTTTTGCAGTGTTGAGCTGTTTCTAATGTTTAGATACTCAATATATTCAAATCTAGGAGGCATTTTCCATCCATCCATCCATTAGATCCTGAAAGTAATTTATGTCAAGAACCATGTGGCATTGTAAATATTATATTTACGGGTTAAACATTGTGGTATGAATATCGACACAGAAGCCCTTGTGTGTGTTCATAAACATCTTGGATATTTTACATCTGTCCTAAATGCTCAGAAATCTTAATTTTTTTCCCTTTGTTTAATTTTATAGAAAATTAAACGGTCAAGATTCTTACATATACCAGATGTCACATCTAGGCATGTGCTTATAGATAAATTCTGCAATTAAATACACACAATATTATTGTTCCCAAGTACTGTATAACAAATGATGTCAGTAATGGTGACATGACTGTTTTATTGCATTGGATTTTCTTCTATATTGGATTTTTCTTTCATATTAATGTGCTATTTGCCCTTGTTGCATTGTTTTAAATGTGGTATGAGTATTTAGGTATTTATGAATTTAACTTGCACGTGTATGTGTGTGTGTGTGTGTGTGTGAGTCGTCCATGGTGACCATGCTCTCAAATGGCACGTGCAAACATTTGCCCAGTTAAGAGAGGCAAGAATAACCTGTGCTTTCAGAGATCATCACAATTCACGGATCACAATTCTTTTCATATAATTTACAGTCATTTCTATTTAAATTGAAGCTCTAGTATTACCAGGGTGCAGTTGCTAAGCTTTGGCTTATCCAATGTAAGTAACTGACCAGTGTTAATTGTGTAAGGAAAAAAAAAAAACTGCCATAATATGTCTCACCTGTCTTGTCTTTCTGTACGACTTCCAGGTTTCCATGACTGACTGATTATTTTCTTGGGTTTTCATTGACTACAGTGGTAGACTGGGGTTAATTATATTCTCATGTGTGGGTCCTGTCAGTATAACTGCAAATTATTTAGCAACTGCTCATTTGTGCTTCTGGGGGTTTGGATAATTTTAGTTGCTTCTTCATGCTTTGTGGTTTTTGCACACTTCCTTCCGATGTAGTCCCTTGGTTTTTGTTGAGTACTGATCTAATTTGCTTCTTGCTTGTGTATGTTTGTGTGTCAGTGTGTGTGTGTGTCTGTGTGTGTGTAAGGGTGGGTGGATATGTGTGTTACAGTATGAATGTCCTTCTCAGAATTAACATGACTCTCCCTTAGTAAGTCAGAATCCCTTGAGTTTTTATGAATCAAGATTAAAAGGAGAAGCTTGTTTGTTTTGATCGGTGAGCATTTTTGTTAAAATAAGAAAAGAAAAAAAAAGCTTGTATATGGTTCTTTATCTGCCAGCAGTAACTCATGTGCATTCTTTCTTAAGCAATTCTGAGCACTGTTTCAGAAGAAAATGCTGAAATAACAAATAAGACACTTTAATTTGAGTTGGCCAAACGCCACATGATGTATGATGAAGTGTGTGGAAATACTATACTATATGTGTATGTGTGAGTGTGAAAAGTGTAGACGCATGATGTATAAGTGGCTGTTTATACAAATGAACAGAAGAGTGATATCCTGAGCAGGTTTTGTTGCAATTAGTAGTTTGTCGACTGATAGCGATGAATGAATGAATTAACACCTGTTATGGTTTAAGGTTCGAATTGCATCTTTAGTTTAACAGACACAATCTGATCAGCAGACAGTTTATTTGGTATAATGTGTTATAAAGCAAATGATGATAAACCGCATAGCTTTGGCAAAAGTGACAATATAAATACTTATGGCAAGTTTCTATTTATGTGCTTGTTCTAATATGTTATCGATATTAACAACTTACACAAAGACATAATTGTATAATTAACAGATTAAAATTTATTTAATTAGGAATTTTTTAGGCAAGAATTATTAATAAGGTACATGTTTTTGTTAGTTGTTTTTTTATGGAATGCGTTTAGGATAGACGACATTCTAGTTTCTAAGTAGCATGACAAGCTTCCCATAAATAGAGGAAAAAAGATGCTGATAACATCATTGGTGAAACAGGTAAATGATAACAGGTTAAATTGTTTTGTGTATGCTCCATAATAATAATTGCAACTTTGAACTTTTTAAACAATATAACAAAATGTTCTAAAAAAAAAAAAAAAAAAAGAAGGTGATCAGCTGACTTCATTTTTATGCCACATAATGTTGCTAAGCCTAGACCTGACCAACATCAGATCATAACATTGCCTCCAGAGGGTTGTACAGTGTTGACTATGCATGATGGGTCATTGCTTCATGGACTTCCCTTCTTACACTGACACACCTATCGCTCTAGAATAGGGTCAACCTGGACTTATCAGACAACATGACCTCTATCTTTTACACTTTAGCAACACTAACGGTCAATTTTACCATGGCTACACAGCTGTTTAGTCCAAATCTTCCAAGTTCTCATCACATCGTCTGTGTGGAAATGCTCCTACTATCGCTGTTTAACAAAGCTGTGATTTTTTTTACAGTCAAGATTTTATGATACAGCTTCACCAAGCATTTAAGTGATCATAGTCATTTATGATTTTTATTCCGACCACATTTCTTTCGCTAAGTTGACATTTCACCAATATTCTTTCATTTTTTAATAACATGTTGCACACTTCTTAACGTAATTCCTTTCATTTTTATGTTTTCTTCACTTGATGCAGGCTGATAATTTGATCCGTCCGAAATTACAGTAAATGAGGTTGTTCTTTAATTGATATACAATATAAAAATTGGTAAATGGTGGGTGGTAAATTGTGGGAAATAATGTGCTTTGGTGGAAATTTTTTTAACCCTGTCATTTAGTGCCTGGGGGTTTTCTTAGAAATATGTCATATGTACATTTAGTTTCATAACGTTTTGATATAAGATAAGAACCGAGCAACATGTTTAATCGTAAATACTAAGTGCACATATTGCTATCTAGTGTTATGCTAGATGCTTATATCTTGTTGTTATTATTTGCACTGCTGAGTTGTTTTTATCAGAGAGGTGGCCAACATAGATGTTTCCTCTGTGACTGAGCACTGCTATGTTTTGCATATGAAAATTCCCCTGTTCATCTTTCTGTTAAATAGGGACTTTTATTTACTTTAAGGAGAGGAGGCATAAAGAATATTTTCATAGTAAAATTGTTAATTTATTGTATGAGAAAATATATAATACAAAACATGCCATCCATACTATATTTATCTTTTATTACAGATGTTATTTGTCTTGGTTTGTTTTGGAAATTTTACTAACTTCTAATAGAATTTTTTCCTGGTCATTGGACCTGTTCAACGGGTTATTCCAGGTAAAGAAAGTTGTAGTTGTAATAATAGCAATAGCTGTTAAGAGCCCTGACTAGTGACCTGTGGATTTCCTGCAGACTTTTAAAAATTAAGGCACAGCAGAGGGAAAACATCTGTGGATTGTAAGACAGTACAGACTCTCCTGGCTTGCATTCAAGCTTGCAGGAGATACTAAATTTTCCAGCAGTGGCTCTGCTTAACCATGCGTGTAGCGTTCAGGCTAAATTAGTACCCTGGCAAGCACTGTGCATTGCAACTCGCTGCTCACTCAGAGCGAGTATAAAGTGGATTGTGTCTGAACATCTGTGCAGCTGACCCCTTCTTTTTCTTTACTTGGTTGGTATTAAAGAAAGTCTCTTTTCCTGTTTAAACTTTAAACTGTGCTTTGATTTTATTTAAGGGCAAGAGCATTTCAGGATTGGTAAAAGCATGTGTTGTATGTAGTTGAATCCTGTAAATGGACACGTCAGTCACATCAGGGCAGATGTTTAAAAGCATCATTTGTTGTATAGTTTTTTTTTAGCAATGCCCACGTTTTATGATGACGTATGAATCATAATTATTATATAGATTTTTTTTTTTTTACTCTTTTAGCTACATGGATACAGAGGCAAAGAGCCCCTTGGGCTGCAGATCTTCATCGGCACGGCGGATGAGCGAATCCTGAAGCCCCATGCCTTCTACCAGGTGCACCGCATCACAGGCAAAACTGTGACCACGACCAGCTACGAGAAGATTATTAATAGCACAAAGGTGTTAGAGATCCCGCTAGAGCCAAAGAACAACATGAAAGCAATGTAAGCGAGACGTGTATGTGGGATTTATTTTATTACAGTATAAACGATTTAGTCTCTGGCAGAATATGAAATAAAAAATGCAATATGACATGCAACTCATTGAATGTGCTACTGTACATGTGTCACTTACTAATCATGTAAAAAATTCTGAAGTGACACATTTATTCTGGTTTACACGTTCAGGATTTAAGAATAAAATTAAGCTAAAACCCTGTCAGAGGAAAATTAGAAATTAGTAAAGCATGGAAATAAAACTATAATAAATTCATATGAATTCATTATTTTCAAAAGGATCATAACCACACTTAATGATGCCATCCTAGAATCGACTGTGCTGGGATTCTGAAGCTCAGGAATGCTGATATAGAGCTCCGGAAAGGCGAGACGGACATCGGGCGGAAGAATACTCGTGTGCGCCTGGTGTTCCGCATCCACATTCCCCAGCCAGGGGGTCAATACGTGTCTCTCCAAGTGGCCTCTCTTCCTATAGAGTGTTGTGAGTCAAATGGCTTTTTGATTAAACCTTAATTGTTTTAAAATTATATCTTGGTTCCCTCTTTTTCATATTCATAGCATTCACTGAGGTTTAGAATGTTACTGAAACAGCAATGAGTCTGTTCGCACACTGGACTTCTGTGTTTAGATGACCATGCTGTAAAAAATAATAGCATGGAAAGTTCATATTCAGGAAAATATTTAATTTGCTATACTAGATTTGTGTGAATATGTATGTATGTGTGTGTATATATATATACACACATTGCCAGTATCCTGTGTCAATGAGGAACAGACAGGATCTGGCTAGCATATTTCCTCCTCGGTTAGGAGTTTGCTGTTTTTGTTGGATTTGATGTGAAGAAGACAGGACAACTACATCTCAGAGTGCACCTCGCTTCTTTCTCTTAGGCATGCATTATAGGCGCAAACTGTGTTTGTTATGTTAGTTGTGTGTGTTTCCACTCACTCCCAGAAAGAAAAATAGAGGAAGAGAGAAGGACAGTGGCAGTGAGCAGAAAGAGGATGCAAAACCCAAGCCTCATGAATAGGACACCACCCTGATAACGCAACCTGCTGTTTGCTCAGTCCTTCTGTGCAGACTAGCCATCTCTGCCTTATTTAGGATCCCTGTTTCTAAGTATTATGCACTTGACTGACTCAGATCATAGTGTGGCTTAACACATCTGTCCAAAGGTCACTCTTATTTTGGTTGAATTTGCTTCGACGGATATTGAATTCAGAGTCGTGAGGTGATAAAGCAAGAGAAGCTGCTTCCTGGTTGCATAGCTTCAGCAGTTAACAGCTTTGCCTTTGTTACTGAACAAATAAGAGCAAGTTGTCACAGCTACAGTATGAGGAGCTGATTTGGTCTTCTTTAATGTAAACACTGTAAAATCTTGACTTGGTTGCAAGAGAAAAGGTGAGAAGAGATCGTAATTGTTCTTGTACTGTTTGCTGTTGTTGAAGACCTTCCAGGACCAAACTTATGTTGTAACTTACTATTGGGTTTTATTTATCCCATCAGTGTTTTATGCAACTTTGGTTAGTAATCAATCATATTGACAGAATAGATTGACAGAATATGGGTACAGATTGACAGAAAATGGGTACAGAATTGACTATTTTTATTCAGTAGCTGCATGTCTAGTTGATGCAAAGGTCTCTGAGTTTCTGTACTGAGTCTACACTGTTTAGAGTCATCCCATGCTTTGTTTCAGAACACTGTTTCAGTAGGTGTGTACTATAGGAAATGTAATGGCTATTTACCAAACGAGAAGAATATTTATTAAATCATCCATATTGTACTTCCCAACAGCCCAAAGATCTGCACATGAGCTGCCCATGGTAGAGAAGCAGGACATGGACAGCTGTTCAGTGCTCGGAGGTCAGCAGATGATCCTGACCGGGCAAAATTTCAGTGCTGACTCCAAAGTTATTTTTACGGAGAAGACCCATGGTAAGTGGCATCATACACAAGAAGTCTTTCAGAATCGTTTAGGATCAGAGAATTGTCATTACTATTATGTGTCCCTACAAATCATGTTTATCCCCTTAATTTCTGAAACTCATAGAACCGAAACCTAGGTGCATTCAAATAGTTTCAGCGTATTTTTCTGCCCCTTAATTTCTCACCCATCTGTATGTGGAGAGTATACTCAGATAAAAAGCTTCATGATTGAAATTAACTTTTATATAATTAATGGTATTTCTGTTAAATGTTTATTCATAGTTCATCAAAAGACCTGCATCACAATTATGCGTATGGCTTCGTTAAGGTTTAGAACCAAAAACATTCGAAACATTACTAAAACAAATATTAACACATAGTTACTGTTAAGACTGATAACTCACTTCCAATTATTAATACACAGAAGAAGTTAGCGTTAACAGTTATGAAAAGAAAAAAAATTCTCTACTTGTGTTGCGTATATCACAGTGCAGGAATGACATTTGAATTGTGACCTTTTCTAATCTTCTTTACTCACATTTGCATGACATTTAGATTCCTGGTACAATGCAGTCTTGTGCTCAATCAGGCCATTGAACCCTAAAGTCTTTTTTAACCTGTAATGAATAAAGATCTACTGCAGCCAATAAACAAATGAACGAGTGAATGAAGGATTAACTTACTAAGTAATTGAACAGTGTTTTCTTTATATGAGTGGGTGGTCATGAGTGATGGCTCTTGTTATCTGCAGGTGCCACTGTTGTTGTGTACACATATTGGTCCATCATGCGTAACGTTTTTTGGGGGGGGCTATGACAAAAACAGATGGATTATTGAAAGCTGCTTTGCCCTTCATCTGAGATGTGAAGCTGATGTACATGGGTTAAATATCAGCTCTGTTTATGAATATGGACATAACAGGTCAAGTTAAATGTATTATTCCTAACACTGAAGCTCTTATTGAGGACGTATTCTAAATTTCTGCAGCATACAATCCTGGTTTTGTTATTGCATATTTTTTGCATGTATTACTCATAACTTGTTTGTTTTCCTTCAAAAATTCCTAAATTTGCTGCCTGGTGTATCCAAGGTGCGTCGTCTAGGTTCTGTTTGTTGTCTGGCTCATGACTAGATTTTGTTTATAGTTCTCAGAGGTGTTTGAGGATACAGGACTATGGTAAGGTGCTTAGTCTGTCGGTGTATAGCTGTGACTCAGAGAATCCAGAGGCTGTCTGTTCAACACAAGGGCAGCTTTTGAGACATTTAGACATGAACTCTCTAGGGTCTGCTTCAACAGGAATTCTTTCACTCTCGTGTATACTGGCTCGCTCGTTCACTCACTCGCACTTAGCAAAATCTCGTCTGGGGTTCCCTCCTGCATGATTTTGCTTTACTGTAATGGCTAATTTTGCTTAAAAAAAGTCAATGCTCAAGGAGGGAATGCCTTTGTTTTGGAGGGTTTCTCTGGATGACAAAATACTCTGGAACAGTATGCCTCTGAAATCCCCCTAAATGGAAGACAGCTGTCTTTGGCCAGCACGCTTTTTTTTATTTTTATTTTTTGGCTTCTACTGATGTTGCTGTACTCATTGAGCTCATTGAGGGGTTATGCCAAAGTTGGGCTTCCTTCGCTTAAAAACTCCACGCTGCATTATATTAGAGGGAAAAAAAGATCTCCTGTAGAAGGAGAAACTGCAAACAAACAAAAACCACTAAGAAAACATTGATCGTCATCTGTCGTGAGTGAAATAAAGTGTGTTGATCATAAAACCAATCTTGAGAAGTTGATTTAACCTGGCAATATCTGCGGAATCCCCCCTGTCTTCTGCTGACTCATTTGAGCCACATGTGTCTCATTTTCAACCGTAGATGGGGTTTCCCAGAATCGATGGAAAAAAAAGTAAAAATGATTAATGCCTAATGAACAATCCTATTGGAATGTTGTATTTGGTTGTTTTTCAGGCTTTAGAAAAATATTAAACTTGAGATCTATGCTAGCTTGGCATATATAGTTATGATATATAAGGACATTTGAAAAGCAGCCCAAAAGAACATTAGCATTTAGACTTGCACTCTATTTGTGAATTCCCAACTTTCTCAATCTTTTTAATGTCTTTCAGCTTAAATCCCTCTCCTCTCCATTTACTATCAAACTCAGTGAGGAATATCATTGAAATTCACAAGATAAACATCTTATCCTTTACCTTCAGCTGCATTAGGCATGTTAGAGGAAGTAGTTAAGTTTACAGATATGATCTCCCAATGCCATGTCTATTGTATCAGGCATTAGAGGAATAAAAAAAAATCACCTGCATTCATCTGTCATAAAAAAAAACAGGGGACAATGACAGTATATGTTAATGTTTCTTTTTTATATAAATGTTTAAACACCACGGATACGTTTTTTGTTTTTTTTCTTCGGGTGCTAACTAAAAAATATTATTTTTTCTGTTTTTTTCACTTTTTTTTCTTTTTATTTCTCTTAACTTCATTCTTAGATGGACAGCAAATTTGGGAATTGGAAGCCACAGTTGACAAAGACAAAAGCCAGGCAGTAAGTACAGTGAATGTCATAAGTTTTACTTTCTAACACCTCTTTGTAACACCTCTCATATGACTGTCACATATGACTCTCTCATAATGCCTGTCTCTTAGTTAAAGTTTTGCATATTTGTAAAAGTCACAAGAGTGGGTGATCTAAAATAGAATATTTACAGTATGAAATATAAAGCAGAATGGACTAAAGTGTAAAGAATTTGTAAAGGTGAATCTGGAATGAGGAAACACAACACAACGTTGGCCCTAATGTTAATAATCATAATAAGCTACAGACTGTTATACTTTATTACACTGTTATTTTTTATTACACCCTAGATTCATACAATATTGTATATTCGGTTTCTTCCTTTGGCCTGTCATAACTCTGCCAAAATCAGTGAAGTTTGCAATGAATTGAAGATAAATTCATGTCTTCATGAATTACTAATACAAAACATATACTGTATGTCTTTTTCAGAGCATGCTGTTTATTGAAGTGCCACCTTACAGAGACCCAACCATCTGCCATCCTGCAAAGGTGAATTTTTACGTGATCAATGGGAAGCGAAAACGCAGTCAACCTCAGCACTTCACATATACACCTCTGGCAGGTACACTGCTCAAGTCAAGCATTTTCAATTCCTAACCACTGCACAAAATCTTTCACATCTATTAAGTAACAAAATGCTTTTGTATTATCTTCCACAGTTTCTACCATCAAAACAGAACCACTGGATGATTATGAATCTGGACAAATTGGATATATGATGTCCCAGACAATGGGCGTTTCCCCACACACCTATTACCATCATAACCCTCGTTCAGTTCTCAGCTCGGATAATGGCTTACTCTCCAACATGGCTTCCTGTCACCAAAATCATTCTGGAATTTCCCCTTCAGAACCCTGCTTTCAGCAGCACATAGTGTACCCTCGAGCTGAGAAAAGCATAGGGCCCAGTTTATACATTCAAACAGGAGTCATGGTGCCAGAAACCCATCGTTCTGTCCTGGTCCATACTGGTTCTCCAGCCAAGTCAGCTCACTCGATTGGTCAGCATCCTGTCATCCAGTTTTCCCCCACCAACCAGCACTTGTTAAGAGGCAGCGAAAATATTACTCCACCAGCCCAGGAACAGCAGAACCTTTACTGTGATGGCTACAGCCCAGAAGGATCACAGACAGCAGTGGCTTCACGTTCTCCTGCTCCAGCACAATCTCCCCAAAGCCAGCATTATGCCACTGTCATTCAGCAACAGTCATACACAAACAGGCTTCCAAAGGACAAGTCACCTCCTGGGCATGTCCATCCACAAAGATGTTCCTCGGCTGAGGAACAGAGAGCCCCTCCTCCTGGACGAGTCACTGTCAAGCAGGAGAATCTTGACCAGGCCTACCTGGATGATGGTGAGTCTGCTTAGCATGTACAGTATATTGGCTTCATTTGTACACTTTAGTTATCATGTTAAATAAAGATGTCATCCTATTTGTATATTATTATATTATTATACAAATAGGATGCCAAGGGGGTCTAGTAAGGGGGTTATTCTGTGGTGTTCAGTGCTGCCATAAAGATCAGCAGTTGGCTGCTGTGAAACAATAGCAGGAAACTTGCATGTCAAGTCTTTTCTCCAATGTAGCATCTGTTCTTTGCAATCCATTTTTTTTGTCTTCTCATATGCTGAACACGTGTGTACAAATATTGTATGTCCCAAGCATACAACTCAAAATGAAATTTTCCTTAGCCCCAGGGACAGATTAGTCCTGGGCCTCTGGGAAGGAAACTACGCATCCATTATGAGTACTTTTTTCTGTTTTCTTCCTCACAAGATCATCCAGAGATTAAAAGCCCTAACTCAAAAGCCAGAAGTGACAGTCTGAGTCACTAAGTCTTCTTTTTTTAGACATTTTTTAATCACCATTTTAAGGAAAATGAAGGCTTATCCAGCTCCAGTTGAAAACCTTTTTACCTGAACTGACTGTTTACTTATTATTATTATTATTATTATTATTATTATTTATTTATTTATTTATTTATTTATTTTACAAACTCAGACTTATATGCCAACACCGTGTCCATATTTATGTCAGATTCATTTTTTGATGCACTTATTTATTTAATGTTTGGTGAAGTTGCTGATATTAGTAGGTATTTTTTGTGACTTGGCACATGACTACTGACTTGGAAGGTCCCAGGTTCAAACTCCACCATCACCAAGTTGCCACTGTTAGGCTCTTGAGCAAGGCCCTTAATTCAATTCAATTTAATTTAATAAAATTTTATTTGTATAGCGCTTTTAGAAATTGTCATTGTCGCAAAGCAGCTTTACACAATCAAAAGAATTATTTAAGTTTGTATGGAATGTGAGTGTGCATGAATCAAAATGGTCAGATAGATCTTAACTCTTAACTGTTCAGATGTAAAATGAAATAAAAATGTAAGTCGCTCTGGATAAGGGTGACTGCCAAATGCTTTGAATGTAAATGCAATAGGCTTAATCAAACTTAATCTAATGAACATATACAAATCCTTTGCTATACATGACTTCTTTCCATTTTACATATGTGAAGGCTTAGCTGATCGGTAATATTTTTAGGGGATACCAAACCATAAAATTCAGTGGATCCTGTCAAAGATATGTAAATATTGTTATTGTAGTGATTTTGACTAATTAATGGGAACATTTTCAAACCAACAAAAGAAAAGAAAACAAACACACACAAAAGATGATTTCTTGGATATTTTGTTATGATGTGCAAAACAGGTTCTATGGCAACCATTGTCAAGCAGTGGAATTGGCAGCATGGCAGAGCTGAGGAAAGCCTCTTTGTTTGTTTTACTTGGCCAGGGCTTCCCCTTGGCCTTACACCCCTCAGTTCTGCAGGGGAACCCATGAGAAGATTTTTTTCCACTGAATGTGCTCTTGCCAATATGGCATGCAGAATTCCTATTTGCAGCTGTTGCGTTCCTTTAGAAAGCTAGCAACCCAATAAGATAGGGATTGTTTTAAACACTGCAGGAAAAGGGATAGATGTAAAAATATAAAGTGGATGAGGAACAGAAGGCTACAGAATTTCTTCTCTTGTTGGCACAATAATGATACATTACCATAAAGGGGGTATATCCTAAATTCTTGCTGTTTTTATTATTAGGTGTCAGCCCTTGAACCAGGTACCAGGTTTCATGTCCAAAAGCATCTAGTAGTTTAAATTTTCTTCTGGATACATTATGCACCATTTGAGGATTCTCATTCACCATTTGGGTGGGCTGTAGATGCTTATTATTCTCAAAAAAGGCTTTCACCTTCACACTACCCTCTACACAGAGTAGCAGTTACTAAATGAGGTAGGTGTGGGTCTCAAGGTACAGGAAGGACAAGAATTGAAAAAAGTCCCATATCTGCTGGTGCAGAAGTGGCAAGGTATTGGTTCCACCTACAAACATTTAAGTGTTTGATGTTCTCTAAAACCTTCACACAAACTCACTTTTTATATGAGTCATCCAGGGTGCCTTTCTGATCTTTCTTTTTGTTAGCGGCTTTGCTAAGGGGTATGAGGGCTTCTCTGGTTGTGTCTGATATGAAACTTCTGCAGAAACTGTGGTGATTCATTTTTCACTTTGAGCAAAGATGAGCACCTTTCTAATAAGAATAACTAAGATATCCAGCATATATCATGAACCTTTTTCGGAAAATTACCTTTCTTTTTTATAGCCATATAGTTAACCAGGTGTCCCATAATATTATTATTTTTAAATGAATGGCCTAGATATATTATGCACTCGTAGGCACTATATGGCTTTCTCCTGGTTTCTTAAACCTATTGGATATACATTTATGAGTAAGAGGAATATACTCTTTTTTTATCTCAGATTTATAAAGCTTTCTAGACAAAAACACCTAACCCCAAAGCAAAGAGAAAGTTATTTTAGGATGAGAATGCTGTGCGCATACTTCTGAGTTGTTAACATCCTTCACAAACTAAATTTAGCATCCTACATATAGTATGTAGAGTGAACATCTTTGATTGGAAAGCATATGTTTTTGAATTATTTTTGCATATGAGAGAATAGAAGTTTATTATTATTATTATTATTATTATTATTATTATTATTATTATATTCATTTACTTATTTATTTACTTATACAAGTCAACATTTAAATGATTAATGCGAGTGTTTTGGAAACACAAACCAACAAGATTATAATTGTTTTTTTTTTTTAACCTGCGGAACCTATCATGGAAGCATCCCATTTATATTTTGTCTTTATAAACCATATATACAATTTTTCCACTAGGCTAATCTGTATTATGACCGAGAAAAGAATTACGAGGTAGCACACAATAGTATTGAATAAAAAAACACAAAAAAATTTATTTTATTTTGTTAAATTATGCAGATTAAATTAAAGGAATGTGAACAAATGTTTGATTGTGACAGGCAACAAAGTACAATTTAAAGATACATTTCAAAAAGTGATTACTTAACAATCTCGACAGCAAACTTATTTCCTCTCTCGTCTGTTCCAACCACACAGTATATTAATCACCGGCCTGATCATCTGTCATCATCTGCACGTTTCGCACTGGTTCATGCTTTAAGTTAGATGTTTTTTTTATGCTTGAATGATTCATAGGTTAGTGTGTGGATTAACAGACAACTAAACATTCTTCAGAAACTGGTACAGTACAGTGACTGGACTGAAAATTAAAGCAAAAAATTGAAAGTTAAAAATATCCTTCAGAAAACCTGGAGAACTATACCTAAAGGCTATATTAAAAATACAAACCATAAACAAATGAGGAGTGGCTCAACACTTTTGCAGAGTACTGTACGCACAAAAGTATAATATCCTTATTACTGTATATAGTAAAAATACCTTTAGCCTTATTTACTTAAACAGATAATTCTGCTACAAAATCTGTAAGTCTACTTCTGTGTAATGTCAAGACCAAAAGCACCATTATGGACCAGGTGGCTACACAACAACAAAAACCCCAAATGGTACATGGAGAAGACCTTCAAATTTTGCTACTGTTGCCATAACATATCTTGTGCTCTACCTTTAAACTAAAAAAAAAAAAAAAAAAAAGGATATTTATTTTTAATGAGGTACACGGTCAATCAGATTTAGAAAATCTCATAATAATATTCATACTTACGGATAATTTGTTGCAAGTGATTTATACTATAAATCATTCACAGTTTTGCGTATGAAACCTTGGGAATTAACCTTCTATAATCTTTTGTCTTAAATAAAGATTTTTAATTACTTTTAAGCCTAATTGGGCAAATTTCCAACGCCAAACTCCAAAACTTGTTTAAAAGGCTTCTAGAAGAGGATCTAGAATGAAATGCAATTAGGGTATGTTTTGCCTTAATAAAAAAAAAATGTGTACATATTTATAGTTCAGTATGGGTCAGAATAGTTGTTTTTTAATATAGCAATATTAATGTGGCTTTGGAAAGACTAGTTACAGACAGATTACGTTCTTATAAATAAATGGTACCATTTCACATCGTTAGGATGGTGCCATCATAAGTATCTTTGAAATAGAAAAATGCATCTAGTCCCGTATTTTACTAATTCTTAAAACTGATCCCAGAGGTCCCTCAAAGTGTGTCTGTTAACGATCCAGTGAGAGTACCCCTCACATAATGTATTTGTCATACCTCTCTTTATTCCCCTTTTCCTTTGAACACACTGTTTGAGAGTGTATGTAAATGAGCTACTGCTGAGCCATGCCACAAGCTGGAGGTGCGGTATCTTCCTGTATAAGGTCACAAGAGGGGAAGAAATCTAATTGGCTTATTTATGCGAAGGCCAATACAAAAATCACATGAAGACAAAAAGCAGGGATTTTTAAAAATCTGCAGTTTAGTCATCTATATTCTAAGAATATAAATTTTGTATTCATTCACCACAACCAGTACAACTGCATAATTTATTGCAGGTTTTTTCATTGTCGGTAACGTAAACATGACCATTTGACTTACTCTGCACACTATGTGACCTTATGAAGGTCAGTGCTAAAAAGGGAAAACGGATAAATATTAAGATCACGTGGTAGACACTCACCACAAGACACCCAGCTTGTTAAATGGAGCTTTCGCTTTCACTCATCTCTTGCTGATTGACTGAAAGATGTTGCTGCTTAGTAGTGTGGTAAACATTTGATTTGTGACCTTCATAACCACTGAGCAGATAAAATGTTAGTCATAACGTAAAAGTCTTTATGTATGTAGTTTATCCATGAACAAACTGCAGCCCTGCCTTCTGTTCTAATGACTGGTCCACTTGTTTGCTTTCCTTAAAATATTCAAATTCACCATCAATAATTAAACCGGCCCTGGGTTGTGTTGCATAAATGTCACACAAATGTTGCACAATATCTGTGGCAACACACTAGTTTATTTTCTTGCACCATGAAACGGGAACTGATGCCTGAACTCTGTGTTAGGTGTGGGCTCTGACACCACACTGGCAGTAATACGGGCTTTAGCATGTCCTGGTGCTGCAGTTCCTGGTGGTTGGATGTGAATAGTGACATCATGGTGAGGTGAAGACGGGGCAGGATACGCAAATATGAGACTCATATTTCTATGTAAAAACACATAGAAAATATTCTTGACAGGGTTATATTTTCATGTGATGCACATTCTCACATTCAGCTAGTGTCATTTTTTTTATAGAAGCATATGTGTGTTCTCCTGCAGTTCCGTTTCTTATGTCTGTTGTTCACATTCAGAATCTGAGACACTAGTTGTGGGTTAGGGAGTCTGATATTCGGCAAACTACTTGTTTAGTCAATGTAAAAGATCAGCAATGTATAATTTTTAATAATTACATTTTCATTCTAATGTATAGACAGGGGTGTTTAAGTCAACACGGGACTTTTGATTTTGCAAAACGACAGAACACAGTTATGAGTGTAAAACCTTTCTACCATCAAGGTAGAAAGTTTTCTTAGGATGCTGGAGCCATGATCGACTGATTCCCTTATGCCATTTTTACTGCTGAAACTCTGGCCTCCCAGGAACTTCTTTAACGCAACAAAAGTGGAAATGGCCTGGAGTCAGGTCAGGACTGTACTATGGATATGGCAATGACTCACAGACAAGTTCCTGTAATGTGCAAGTGATGTTTTGTGAATAGTTGTGTGTGTAGTTCCCACAGATACTTGCATCTCTTCCGCAAGCTGGCAACAAGTTATGCATCAATATACAAGGATTAGGCGTTTCACTCTCTAATTGATTCACGGGAATGCTGCAGTGGGCTCAGAGTCACCATGGTTGGGATTGTCATTTATGGATGTACAACCTTCTTTAAAACATTTGCACCATTTAAATATTTTATTAAGGCTAATAGTCACCCACTCTCTTCTGAGTGACACTGGGTATTAAAATTATAAATCACTACTATTCCACAATTGTCTGCAGTATCCCAGTAAGGTTAACTACTGAAACATAAATGAGCGTCGGGCATGAACTTTTTGGGAAGTGCATTCTTTATGCTCTGCATGTGGCACTAACCACAGCAGCAGAAAGTGATACAGAGATGTAAAAAAAAAAAAAAAAACCCAAACAGAAGCAGCATGTCAAAATGAATCAGACATGTCTGGAGGCTGAAGGGAGCCACAGGTGTAGAATTTGTCAGACCACAGGAGTGCACATATACTGTATCTCGATAGAGAGTGAAAGAAAATGGATGAATAGTTTTGTTCTTACCCCTGCTGCATAAAAAAAATGTACAAAAGGTATAAAAAGCCATTCAAGCATGCAAGCTGGCAAACAGTTTCCTTCTTCAGAACCACACAGTCTTTGATTTTAGAATCTTTGTTCTAATTTTGTTATTGTGATGGAAACTATGTTATGACACTTATGAATTATGTCAAATGGCTCCTATGGGGGGAAGTTTTGCACTGAGAGTTGTGTTTGATCATAACAGTCAGCAGAAGTGTTCTTTGCTGCTCAATCCTCAATTCTCCCTTTTCAGGATTATGCAAAGCACCTCAAACACCTTGCTACTATTCTTAGCGTGCAGAAGCTGTAAAAGTTTCCATGTATGCCCTCCCTTGTAGTGAGGATAATGGAACAAGTGGAAATGAGGCTTCACTGAGTGAACTAAGGCCATGTACTGTAAAAGTAAAGTGATTCTCCCTCTTGTGGCCAATTTCTTTCAGTGCCGTTTTAGAAAAAGATACTACAGTGCATTTTTTTTATTAGAATATAGTGAAAAAGTTAAATTTTCTTTCAAAATTTAATTTAAAAAGTGAAACTCTCTTATATTATGTATTCATTTCATGTAAAGTAAAGACATTTTTGTTAAAATTTTGATAAATACGGCTTATCAGTTTGCCTCGGTACCTATCAAGCACTGTAATATTATGGTCGGCAAACCAGTTGGTAGAAGTTTTGGCACTGTGGGGCAGGTGCTTAGTCCTGCTGGAAAAGTAAATCGGCATCTTTATAAAGACGGTCAGTAGACAGAAGCAAGAAGTGCTTATGCAATGTCATACTATATATGAACTTATCATTCCATCCGCCGCTATTCTTACCCTAATATGCCAATCACTCTGGAACAGAGTAAATCTGAACTTATCAGACCACATGACCTTTCTCACATAAAATTAAGTGATCTCCCATCTCACTCATTCTGGATGCTTTTCCAACCACATTTCATCTTGAAGATGATGGTTCATCACTATCCTTCCAGGTTTTTAATAACATGTTTTTTAAGTTCTTATTCCAGTTATAGTAGGTACAGCAATCTCTTTTGTTGTTTTGATGCAGAACGTTAATATGACCCTTAAACAGAGTAAAATGCTTGTGATGGTACTGTATGTCTTTTGACATGGTTGTTTAAGAAGGGGGAAGCTGCACACTGCATCAGTTAGGATTATATAACTTGTTTCCAGCTAAAACATACTGTACTAATTACTGTAGTAATTATCCAATAGAAACAAGGTTATCCAATGTTTTCTTAGTGACTTATTTTAAAATTTCTCACTAGAACAATACTGAAGAGTTCAAAACTATGAAATATTGCACATAGCATTAGGTAATTAAGTAACAGCAACAATAACAGTCAATTGTTATTTTAGGAAATGAAGGTCAACTGTACTGGAATAGTGCTTGTGAGAACAGTATTCTCAATGGCTTTTGCAAAACCGATCAAGCACCATGATGAAACTGGCTCTCATAAAAACTATCCCAGTAAAGCAAGACCAAAACTTACCTCTGCTGCAAAGAAGAAGTTCATTTAGATTTACCATCCTCAGAACTTAATCACGCCTCAGATTATACAGCACCTCAGATTAGAGATGTTATGATGGCAGAATCAACTAAAAATGAATCAATTATTAAGTATGTTTCATTTTTAATGGGAGCTGGTTTGTGATTGAAGCCTGGTTATAACTAGCAAGGGTCTCTTTGAGCATTAATTTGTTCTTGAAGTAATGCAGTTACTTTTCATATTCATAATAACCCACTCTCGTCTCTTTCTCTTCCTCAGTTAATGAGATCATAAGGAAGGATCTAACAGGAGTGCACGGCCGAGGACAGACATAAAGCAAAGGATGCCACAGGAAGTGTGTGGGACTTGCAGTAGTGCTTTCTTCTCCCTAGATGAGTTTGCAGTTTGCAGGCACTTTCACCAGCACTCACCCGGGTTATTTTCAACTCGAATTATTTCTCATTTCAGAACCATTTGATGCCAAGTCCATTGTGATTCATAGCCCAAGCAAACAAATACCTTTTAAACCAGCTTTTAAAGCAAAAGTAAAACTCATTTTATTTTTCTGTAATTGCCTATTTCATGCCTCACCTTGGTTAACTCTTGAGCATAGTACGGAACAGTTAGAAGAGTTGCTTCATTTTAAAATGTTGTGTATCTACCGCTGTCTGTCCTCTATTCTCAAAAAGATTGCACAATGAATTTTCAAAGAAAGTCAGATTGAGATTATTTGAGTCAGACAGCTTTTGTTTACGCATGATACTTTAAATAATTAGCAAATTAAATAGCAGGCTATATTTTTGATAAATGATACCAGTTCATATATCATTTTCATAATGATTTTCATAAAGAATATATGTGCACTTCTTGCCAGTTAATTATACTGACTTGTACATAGTTTTACTTTGAATTGGATTTTTATTGACAAGATGTAATAAGATATTTTTTTACAACATCTGTATATTTTCTTCTAATGCATTAGCATCTATTGGGATTGAGTGCATACTTAATATCTACATACAACTCCAAACGGAAAACACAGAGCAGAATCTATTTTTCGCTAGCAAACTGTGTTACGATGTCTTGTGCCTTTAGCTAAGAAGCAGTAAGCAAAACTTTACAGAAAAGCAGAACAATGTATTCTCAGTTTCATATCTTACACAGGCTAACATTTCTTGCACTACATTCAGACTCTTAACATCATCTAGGGTTCTCTAGTTCATCTTGTGCTTTGTATTTCTACCTAGTTTTTTTTTATACTGATACTGCTACATCTCTGACTTTTTATTCATTTTTATAGCTATTTACAGCCATTTTATAAAAATCACAGCTTGCACATGAAGTTTCCTTGTTAAATATTTTTAATATATCTTTTTACTTACTATTAGTATGGTTATTGTGTTTCATCTCAGAGTTGTTTTTTGCCATAGATAATATGCTGAGCATATGAATGACAGTTTAAATTGATTTTTATAATCTAAATTTAAGACTTTAAAGATATCAATTTCCTCTAAGTACATCACATTTAACCAAAGCTTTAATTTGAAAAAAAAAGAAAGAAAAAAAAAACCTTTATTGTTTAATTATACTGTATGTACAGACAGGTGACGAGTTAAGCTTGGGCCTTTATCTGACTAGCCACATTTATCCCATGACTTCTGTCCTGATGGTAGTGGTCTCTTGTCCAGGTGCACACTTCCTGAGTGGGTTCATGAGTATAAAAATTGCTGACCTATGGGAGAATTCCGACTCGCTTGTTTGTCCATCATGCAAACACGAATTAATTAAACAGTTCATGATATTTACTTATGATAAAGCATGATATTCATTTCTCTAAATACACAGTTTCAGTGACATTAGCCAAAAGGACTGACTGATGGCACGACTTCTCATTAACACACTTTATTTAGATTTTTATATTTAATTTTTCACCTGTCTGTATGTATGCAATTTATAACTATATATATATATATATATATATATATATATGTATAAATTATTATTATTATTATAATTATTATTATTATTATTTTATTTTTTATAACTCGAGCCATTTAAACATGGTGCTCTTAACATCATGGCAAACCCCTGAATGTAGATTAATTTGAAACTGTAAATACAGTTAATGAAATATTTCCTTTTGTTACATTTAGTGAATAGTCAATTTAAAGTAGAGACAAATAATTTTATGAACTGTCAGTTGTTTTCTTGCCATCTATTGTCATATAATCATGGTTGTAATAACATATGAACTGCAAAATAGGTCAGCTATTTTATTAGATTAATAAATTACTTAAATATAATGCCAATGTTTGCCAAAGAGAAGCTGATATATCTTTTGTATGCTTTATGTAAAGGCTTTATACATGCCAGTTTTACTTAATCCAGTTATGTATGTGGTGAATGTTTAATAACTGATGTCTGTCAACAACATACAGCAATAAAACTGAAGAATTTCTTCTATTTGTAATTGTTTTAAATAATGCAGCAATATGTATTATTAGACCAACCCAAATAGAAAGAAAAAGAATAGCTGCAAGAGAGAGCCTGAATAAACTCCCTGAGTCTGCATATGACATTACGTTTTTACTACAAACTCCTTGTTAGAATAACTAGGGATATAAAAATGTATGTACATTTAATCAGATGAACTCCATTACAGTCACTACACTACACAGGTTTTTTTTTCATTCCGGGAACATCATGCTTTCATTAAATGCAGACATTCAGGGTAGGGGAGACTGGAGCCTGTCCAAGGAGACTCAGGGCACAAGGTAGGGTACACCCTGAACAGGGTGCCTATTTATTGTATGGCGCACACACACTCATTCACACACTATGTGCATTCCAGGAACACCAATTAGTCTAACCAGCAGGTCTTTGGACTGTGGGAGCAAACCCACCAAGCACGGGGACGGGAATCGAACCTGAACCCTGGAGGTGCGAGGCAACAGTGCTAACCACTACACTACCGTGCTGCCCTGTCACTATACTGCTGTAGCACTGTCACCTTGCACCTCCAGGGTTGGGGTTTCGATTCTTGCCTTGGGTGTGTGCATGAAGTTTACATGTTTTCCCTGTGCTTGGTGGGTTTCCTCTGGGTACTCTGGATGACTCAGCATGTCTTGCTTCAACTATGTAGCCATATATACACTACCGCTCAAAAGTTTGGGGTCACTTTCTAACTCCATGATCGTTCCTGATTTTTATTTCTTTCTACATTGTAAAGGAATGCTTAAGGCGTCCAAAAAATGCATAAATCTCCTTTGAACAGTTAAGGGTGAGATGTGTCTGCTACTTACGCTCTGTAAAGACTTTATAACGCCTCTAATCTGAGGTGCTGTTAATTGGTCATTTTTCAGGCTGACTTTTACATAAAGGCTGATCTCTGTGTCTTAAAATAACAACTAACCGTTGTTTTTGTTATGTAATTACCTAATTCCATATATGTTATTTTATAGTTTTGAAATCCCCAGTATTGTTGTCGAATGGAGAAAATAAATCACTTAACAAAAACAAAGAAATTTGCAAGTGACCCGAAACTTTTAAATAGTAGTGTATGTTGAAGCAAGATATGGTGTGTTTGGGTACTGTAGTGCTGCAGTGAGGCCCTCTAGTGGATGCCTCAGTACAATTTTTGGACTCTGGCCATTCCCATCTTAGTGAATGCAATTTTATGTTACAGATTCACAAATCATTTCCAGAAACAGAGTTCAAGAGTTCTTTGCTTTGTGGGTTTCCTTAATGTACTCCACTTTCCCTCATAGCACAAGACTTGATTGAGAGTATTGAGAGTAGTTGAGAATAATTTTGTGTGTGTGTGTGTGTGTGTGTGTGCCTTTGCCCTGCAGTGGGTTTGCCATACAGGGTGTCCTATGCCCTGTGCACTAAGATCCCTGGACTGGGCTCCAAGCACTCGCAACCATATACAGAAGCAGTGGTACTAAAGAAAAATGAATAAATGTGTTTTCCTTACAGGACAGCTCAAAGCGAGAGAAAAAGCATGACTTGTTTTTTAAAAATCTTTTGTTTAGTGTGAAGTTTTCTGCCATTTATTAATGTAATCAAAATTAGTTACTTATACTTACTTTGCTTTGTTTAAGTACTGCAGTGAATAATGGTAATTGCCTAGCAAACGCCAACTTAGTCAGTCATGAACTATAAAAGCTCTAATTTTACGGATAATGGTAACACTTGTGGAAATTATATGACTACAAATTAGGATTTTATAATTAATAACCCAGTACTAGTCACCATGCATTGCAACTAAAGTCTTTCTGAAAGGCTGACTTTTTTCATGCTTGCATGCATATGTTGATCACACATACTGTAGTAAAGTGCAAAGTGTGTTACTGACACAGCTGGTTTGCATGTAGTGATATCCACAAAACTCTATAACAAATGAAGTGCACAGAGAGCTGGTAGCACCAAATGAAAGTCAGCTGAGGCTTTGGTTCACAGCTTTTTGGTGTGACCACGACCTGTCCTTTGTTTCAGGGGAAAAAATTTCTTTTGTCAAAATTTAACACATTAGTTATGTCTTAGTATGGGCTGTCTTTCTGTATTTCTTCTAGCATTTATTTCATATTATTCATATAAAATAGAATAGTTTGACAAAATTATTATCAGTGATATTTTAAGCCCCTGAACTAGTTAATTAGCATGAGGATGTGTCTTTTTATGCATGTCAAAAAGTAGAGGTTAAGGCAGATGCAAGAGCAGCTTGGAAGCAATGGAAGGAATCAACCCATATCACATTCAACACATATCCATTGTGTCGGCGATATGGTGGAGAGAGTTAAATTAGGGAAATGCTGCTTGAAAGTCCACAAATAAGGACTAGATATTCAACTACATTGTCTATATATTTTTGTCAGATCCTTATATAAGGACTGTTAGGTAAATTTTTTTTTTTCGCAAACATCTTCCTGTTAGAAGACATTGATTAAATTCATATATATCAGGTGCTAAAGAGAGACAGTGAGGTGAATATGGAATGTACACAACAGTATAGTCCAAGTGTCAAAAGTTAAAATCAATTTATCTGGCTTAAAACCTTGAACTCATATCATTTCAGGTGATATGTTCTGCATATGCTAAAACACGCTATGATGCCCAACTCTTTTTTTCTTGTTGGTTGTGGTTTGAATTCATTTTATAGACTTCCCTGTTGGTTGTGGTTTGTCTTCACTGGGTATTTGATCAACAAAACTGGATGACATCATTCTGCAAAAACAGTGAATCTCAATTTATGCTGTGACATGGCCACAATCTGGTGCAAACAGCATGAATCCTTGTGTCAATGTTGCTTGGTGTCTTGACTATTGGCGATGTACTTGTGTGGTGAATGTTTTCTTGGCACATACCAGGCTTAATTTTCCACTTACACATCACTTAAATGCAAATTGCATACTGTGGCTTGTTTTATAGATATGTAGATTACATTAATACGAAGGTTAATATTAATATGAAGTTCTATTAAGACAACATGAACCAAATGCCCTAGAGCATTGGGAAGCTAACAAAAAATGTTTAAAAAATTATTCCTTATTTCCAGCTTATTCAGCATCACTTGATCCAGGCTACTCCCAAAATGTCTCGATCTGCCAGGAAATGCCTTTTTAGAGCCTATCTAACCCTTCCACCACTTCATTAACTGGACAGTCTAAATCTGGAAAAGCATCTCCAACTGTCTTCCAGTGAGCCAATGTAGCCTCAGATTATTGTTCTTGGAGTGGAACAACTCTTGGACTGAGGTGGAACATGGTGTGGCTGGTCTTCGGTTGTTATAGCCCATCAGTCTCAAGTTTTGGTGTGTGAGCATTCTGAGATGCTTTTCTGTTCAACACTGTTGTAAATACTGGACATCTGGATTACTCTAGTTTTTGGTGGCTCAGGACCCTACCAGGAGATCAGAACCCTGAAATACTTACAACAAGAATTATAGAAGTCACATTGTGATCTATCTATCTATCTATCTATCTATCTATCTATCTATCTATCTATCTATCTATCTATCTAATGATACAATCATTTTATTAAATTTTTTGCAGCTATAATATTTAATGATGGACTGTTTCAGGCTCCAACATGATGGCAGATGGACAGCAGAGGGAGATGAAGCAACAACTTTAACAAAAAAAAAATCTCCGCTTTAACATGTAGCTCAAAAATACAGCTCATCTATTGGAATGCCAGTATAAACTATATAGAGAGTTTGATAAGATTACTATAAAATCTAATTATTTAAAAAATTTGACACTATCCATGCAACTTCAAGTTAAAAAATATTTTTTCGGGGGCATGGTTATGATCCTTTTTATGTAGCAATTTTTTTTTTGTTCTTTTGATTTATTTATTTATTTTTTTTGTTTTCTATGTATACAGTTTGGTTTTGGTCATTTTAACCAAGGAACAAAAATATATGATATAAAATTTACCTTTTGAATTTGATCTTTTTGAAGTATTTTTTCGCTTTATAGGTTAGCCAGTACTAAACTCCCACTGCACTGTTCTTTCCTCCCACATACAGCAGGTCATTTCCCTTCAGGTCTGTGTTAAATTATTTTACATAAAACTTATCACCACTTACTGGATATGTGAGGTTATGTGAGCTTATCAAATGTGTGTGTGTGTGTGTGTGTGTGTGTGTGTGTGTGTGTGTGTGTGTGTGTGTGTGTGTGAACTGAAATGTCTTTTCTTGGATTAGTTAGATTTCCTAAAACTACAAAGTACTGTAAAAAAGCATGTACATATAAAATGCTTTTATACTATGATTTATACATGCTACATAATCGATGCCTAAAGCTGTTAAAGGTGCAGTAATTGATTTTATTATAATAATGAAAAGGGAATATCTCCTCTGGGTCAGCTTGCCGTCCATTCTGTGTGTGCACTGGCAAAAGATGCACTGTTCGCACACAGCCCTGATTCTGTAAACATCCCTAAAAAACATTACACCAGCCAATGAGTACTAGCGGAAGGGAGTTTGTGCTTATGCACAGAATTAGGGAGGGGTGGGGAGAAAAGTTTTGTGTTGAGTTTCATCTGAAAATAAGAAGCTTGAAAAAGCAATCATAAGCCATGAAATAAGACAAGGGCAAAGACAACATAGAACATAGGTCGGTGTAAAGTTTGCCAACTGTAAATCTTTATGCCATTGGTGAAAGATCTATGACCACTCACAGACGAGCCAATCCAGCTGTCTGACCGGAGAGCACTCTATGCCTCTTTTTCCTGCTTTGCCACGTTTTACGGTCAGAAAGGAGAGAGAGAGAGACTATGAGAAAGGCTACTGTGTGCTAATACAAGTCCTGTACTTTTAATACCCAAGTAAATTTGAAGAGGAGGACTTTTACTTGAGTAATGGTTGCCATAGGGAATCTCTACTTTTAGTCATGTACAGCTTTTGATGACACACCTACCTCTTGACTTGTTGTGAAAGGGTTCTTCTTTATTGTACCATGGGCAGAATTCTGCAGTCATCCACTTAAAATACTTTAGGCCTTTTGCTATTGCCAAGCTTGCCAGTTCAGAATGTTTAAGAATATTCTAGATTGTTGTATTGGCCATTCAGTATATTTTCGCTATATCTCTAATGCGTTAAACCCACTAAATGCAATATAATCCTCAGATCCAACTCCAGACCTTTTATCTGCTTGATTCATGAAGTAATAAAGGAACAGGCCACAAATATCATCCATTTGTTCCAATATTTATAGGCCCCCTAGGATGAAGGTGTGTAAATGAAACTGGCTGTAATTCATAAAAGGTTAATGGCATAATTTTTTTATCAAACCCCTTGAATTAAACCGGAAAGTCTTGACTTTGCTTACATTTTGAGTACTTAAGTTCAAATACAATGTGGTGGTGTACCGAGGCCAAAGTGCTAAATAATTTATCTTTGGCTTATAATTTAAGGACCTGCTTGTATGCTTGTTGTGAGGCCTTAATACTCTAAAACTGTAAAATACATCCTTAGATCCAAGCGAAGGAGAGAGGGAAGTAGTTAAAAGGGATTATTTACAAGCACCATATATGTTTACAATATGTGTTAAAATATGTATTAGTATTAGTGTGTATGGTATGGTAAGTAAAGTACAGATCCTAGCTGTGCAGTCACAGGAGATAAACAAGAATTCAAGGGTAAAAAAATAAATATTAGTTATGTGCAGATGTAGTGTTTGAGCAGTCCTCTATATATACATCTATAAAATTACAATTATAAAAGATATATAATGATTAATATCATATGTGTCCAAAGGTGGTCGCAAAAAGTCTGTGCATGTCCTTCAGCTGATGGTACAACTGTACCAGTGTGGGAGCACACACTGTGAAAGCATGAATATATAAGAGCTCTACAAGTATATAGTTATGATTAGATTGCAGTTTGATTCCAGGATCCTGATGGCATGCAAGAATAAAATGTTCTTCAGCCAGCTGGTTCTGGATTAACAGGGTAAGTTCTCAAAGATCTTTTGGACTTCATAAACATTTATTCAAAAGCCTTTTTAAGGCACTTGAAGGTTGTGTGGATTTAACTAGAAATGTAAGTTGTTTCATGCATTGTCAAAAACTAACCTGGAGTGACCAGAAGACGTAGCTTTAGCGGTTAGCCCTTTTTTGCGTGAATGGTAAACCCAAACGCGGAAGAACACGAGTAGGCAGGATAATCACGCTATTTAGTCTAAGGAATCTCACGAATAGGGAGTAAGGGAAAGACACAATCTAACCCGCGTCCTATAAATACACACTCAATCAGGAAATTAAACCAAGAAGGTGAGTACTCACAGTTTGGTGGAGAATTCCGACGTGGCATCGGCGACTTAATGACGGAGCGAGGTGCTATGGTTTGTTTACCTCTTTTATACTTCCTGGTTCGCGACCACTTAACTTCCGGGTCCTAGTGCTGGTCGCGTTCCAAGTGTGCATGACAGTACCCCCCTGTCCAGGACCGGCTTCAGACGGTCCTGAGGTGGAGGATACCCTGTGACGGTAGTCCCGGATGAGCTCGGGGTCGAGGATGAACCGTGCTGGAACCCAAGATTGCTCCTCAAGGATCAATCAAGGAACCGTCGCACGGTGTAGGCAGGACCGCTGTCAATGATTCAGGGAGGAGGAGCAGGGGGGGTGGGTGTAACCATAGGTGAAGTGGTGAAGGGTTTTAGTTGCAAGATATGGAAAACTGGGTAGATCCGGAGCGCCGCAGGCAGCTGGAGCCGGTAGGTGACAGGGCAGATCTGCAGATTGATGCGGTATGGTCCGATGAATCGTGGTGAAAGTTTCCGGGATTCTGTGTGGAGATAGATATTCTTGGTTGAGAGCCAGACCTTGTCACCTACTTTGAACAACCATTCCGGTGGGTGTTGACGGCGGTGTTGGGTGATGTAGCTGGCGTTGGTGTGCTGGATGCTCTGGTTGGCTTGCTTCCATAGCTGTTGACACCTACGGACCAACTGTTGGGCCGAGGGTACGTCAACCTCCGGGTCCTGATTGGTGAACATCGGAGGCTGGAACCCATAGCATACCTCAAATGGGCTTAAGTTGGTAGCTGAGTAGATGTGAAGGTTGTGGGACAGCCCTGCCCAGGTGAGGTAGGAGCGCTGGTGGTCGGACACAAAGCATCGCAGATAACGCTCCAGTTGTTGGTTGGTCCGTTCTGTCTGACCATTAGTCTGGGGGTGGTAACCGGAGGACAGACCAGTGGTGGAATTGATCAGACGGCAGAAGGCCTTCCAGAACCGGGCGGTGAACTGGAGCCCTCTGTCCAAGACAATGTCTTTGGGGAACCCATGCAGGCGTACCACGTGTTCCAGTATCAGCTCAGCGGTGTCCTTAGCTGATTGGAGGGCCACCAGGTGAGCTGCCTTGGAGAACCGGTTGACGATCGTGAGGATAGTATTCTTCCCTTCAGAAACCGGCAGGCCCGTGATGAAATCCAAGGCGATGCGCGTCCAGGGCCGGCGAGGAATGGGAAGGGGTTGGAGCTCTCCGGGGGTTGGTCGATTGGTGTCCTTAGTCCTGGCGCACACCGGGGACGCCTGAACGAACTCCTCGATGTCTTTCTTCATGGAGGGCCACCAGAACGCCCGTCTCACGAACTGCAAGGTTCTTCTGTTTCCCGGGTGTCCGGCGACAGGCGAAGAGTGACCCCACTGGAGGACCTCAGCTTGTAGTGGTTGGGGCACGAAGAGTCGTCCAGGCGGCGCACCTGCCCGGCCCGGCCTCCGCAGTCTGAGCCTGGCGAACCCTTGTTTCAAGATCCCACTGGAGGGGTGCCACGATACGTGAAGTTGGCAGGACAGGCGCGGGGTCCGCCCGGGGGACGCCTTCCTCCTGTTGTCATGATAAGGCGTCAGCCTTGGTGTTCTTGGACCCCGGGTGGTATGACAGATGAAAGTTAAACTGTTCGAAGAATAATGCCCACCGTGCCTGTCGTGGATTCAGCTGTTTGAGGTTCCAGATAGTGATGAGGTTCTGGTGATCCGTCCAGACGATGAATGGCTCACTGGCGCCCTGGAGCCAGTGACGCCGTTCCTCCAAGGCCCACTTTATGCCCAACAGCTCGCGGCCCCCTACACCGTATCGCTGCTGAGTAGGATTAAAGTTCTTGGAGAAGAAGCCACATGGGTGTAGCTTCTGGTCTGGACCTTGTTGGGAGAGAACAGCGGCAGCGCCCACATCTGGCGCGTCCACCTCCACAACGAACGGTTGGTTGGCATCTGAATGAAGGAGAATAGAGGCGGTAGTGAATTGGTGGCAGAGTTCTCTGAAGGCCGCGATGGCAGCAGGAGTGAGTTGAAAGGGGTGAGATGCGGGCCTGGTCAGATTGGTCAGTGGTGCTGCAACTGTACTGTAGCCCCGGATAAAGCGACAGTAGAAGTTCGAAAACCCGAGAAACCGTTGAAGCTGTTTGAGCGTCCTGGGAAGAAGCCAATGACGCACAGCATCTAGTTTCTGCGGGTCCATGGCCACACCCTGGGGTGAGATGACAAAACCCAGGAACCTGGTGGAGTGCTGGTGAACAGCACATTTTTCCAACTTACAGTACAGCTGGTGGGCGAACAATCTCTTTAGGACAGCCCGGACATGTTGGGTGTGTTCTGTCATGGTGTGGGAGTAGATGAGAATATCGTCCAGGTAAACAAACACCCATCGGCCTAACATGTCTCTCAAACGGGATGACCAAGCTCTCATAATGTCCTGTAGGTGTGATGAAGGCCGTCTTCCACTCATCGCCCTCTTTGATGCACCCCAAGTTGTAGGCCAACTTAGTGAACACGGTGGCACCAGAGAGGGCGTCCAGGGGTAAGTTGGTGAGTGGCAAAGGGTGTAGGTTCTTGATGGTTATCTTATTTAGCCCCCGATAGTCGACACACGGGCAAAGTCCCCCCCCTTTCTTTTTCACAAAGAAAAAACCCGCGGCCGCCGGAGATGAGGAGGGCTGGATCGTTCCGTGTCTAAGAGCGTTGGTGATGTACTCCTCCATCGCCTGAGTCTCGGTCTTGGACAGAGAGTAGAGGTGGCCACGGGGGGGAACGGAACCCGGCTGGAGCTCTATCGCCAGTTCGTAAGGTCGATGAGGTGGAAGGTGGGTGGCTCTCCTCTTGCAAAGTGGGGAAGGTGGGTGGCTCTCCTAGGCAAAGTTCAGTGCAGGTCGGTCCCCACTGGAGGATACGGTTCTGGTTCCAGGAGATGAGGGGGTCGTGCTGCGGCAGCCACGGGTATCCGAGGATGATGGGAGGAGATGAGATGGAGGTGAGATGAAGTTGGAGCTGTTCCTGGTGTTGGTCGATTTTGAATGTGATTGGTTGGATCTGGTGGGTGATAGGGCCGGATGAGACGGGCCGACCGTCGACTGAAGTGATTTGAACCGGCTGGGATAATGCCTCGATCTTCATCCCCAATTCTTTGGCATAAGTTGAGTCAATGAAGTTACCAGCGGCACCGGAATCGATGAACGCAGTACTTCGAACTCGTTTGTGGCCAAATTGGAGAATTACCTGGACCGTGAGACGTGAGATGGTAGCGTTGGTCGTGGTGGAGAGGTGGAGAGGGCCCGGTGAGTCTCTCCTCGCACTCACCGGGGCTGGGCGTTTCCCGGGGCGAATTGGACAGATCGCCCGGTGATGTGCCACTGACCCACAATAAGCACATAACCCCTCTCTGTACCGTCGTTCGTGTTCCGCCACGGTCAGGGAGGCGCGTCCTAGTTGCATGGGTTCCCAGGCTCCAGTGTCAACCACAGCACGAGGTGGAGATCCGACAGATCCAGTAGTTGGGGCGGTGAGAGCAGTAGGTGGTCGTGGTGCAGTGTAGGAGAAGGTGGGTGCAGGCGGCAGGGTCCTCGGGGCTGTCTTCGGGCAAGAGAGGATACGCTGATCAATACGGAGGATGAGCTGGATCATCCCCTCCAGGGTGGCAGGAAGCTCTCGCCCGGCGAGCTCGTCTTTTATGCGTGGAGCCAGTCCCTCATAGAAGGATGTCCGGAGCGCGGCATCTCCCCAGTCGGTCTGCACAGCGAGGGTCCGGAATTCAGCGGCGTACCAGCTCACGGACGATCCTTCCTGTCGCAGATGGTAGAGGTTGTTGTCGGTCTCCACCTCGCTCGCTGGGTGTTCGAAAGTGAGTCTGAGTTGGCGGGTGAACTCATTATATGAGTGCGCGGTGTCTGTATCCGCCCGGAGAACTGCCGTGGCCCACTCAGCTGCCTGCCCGGATAGCAACGAGACCAGAAGCGCGATGCGTAGCCGATCAGTGGAGTACCTGGTGGCATTGAACTCAAACACCAGAATAAGCGCTGTTAAAAACACATTACACTTCCCGTCCGTGCCATCCCACTTATCCGGAAATCAGAAGGAGGGGGGGGAGGATGGTGCGGCGCCGCGGCCGCCAGGACAGGAGACCGGCTAGCCGCGCCATCCACAGCCGCCCGGAGATCCGCATTCTCCCGCCGGAGCTCCGCGACCTCAACGTCTTGGAGGTCCCGGCGCAGATTAGCGATCTCTCCGGTTAGCGTGTTGATGAGCTTGGCGTGCTGATCTACCAAATCGCAGAGGTGCGCGTAATCCGCTGGGTTCACCGCGGATGGCTCAGTCATTCTGTCAAGAACTAACCTGGAGTGACCAGAAGACGTAGCTTTAGCGGTTAGCCCTTTGTTGCGTGAATGGTAAACCCAAACGCGGAAGAACACGAGTAGGCAGGATAATCACGCTATTTAGTCTAAGGACTCTCACGAATGGGGAGTAAGGGAAAGACACAATCTAACCCGCGTCCTATAAATACACACTCGATCAGGAAATTAAACCAAGAAGGTGAGTACTCACAGTTTGGTGGAGAATTCCGACGTGGCATCGGCGACTCAATGACTGAGCGAGGTGCTATGGTTTGTTTACCTCGTTTATACTTCCTGGTTCGCGACCGCTTAACTTCCGGGTCCTAGTGCTGGTCGCGTTCCGAGTGTGCATGACATGCATACAGTACAATTAATCCTGAGATACATCGATATGGTTCTAACAGGTTTGTAATCTCATTAGTTAAGCATTTCTTTCTCAGTGTCATGTGATAGATGGCAAAAGTTGTAGGTTCTTTATTCATACACATTTAAAACAAATGCAAAATATAGAATGAAATCAGAGTCAAGAAACAGGCTGCATTACCTCGGTAATGTAAACAACGCAATTTTAAATTTATTGAAATAAAATATTGAATATGTGTATTAAATATAAATGTAAAAATGATTTGATTAAATTTAAAGATGCATGTTGCCATTCTTAAAGATGTTAATATAATACAGATTACTGGCCTATGCAATATTAATGATTTATTGTTTAAATATATATGATGCAAGAGATTAATCCAAGGCAGAACTCCTTTCTCACTCCAGCAGCTGCAATGACTGAATAAAGTTTTGTTTATATAGCTCTTAACAAAGCACGTTGTGAAATCAGATGGTATGACCATAAATTAGTCTCCTGTATATTTGTGCGCTATAAGGCTGAAAGTTTAATATAATGGGAAAGGTGTTTAAGCTAATATAAAGTCGACTTTCATTGTTGAAAACTCAGGTAAAAAAAAATGTTCTTGGGAATTTCAGTCCTCAACTATTGATGTAAATATAATGTAATATAAATTTAAGTATAATCAAGTATAGATGACAAGCCATGACAGAAAAAAATGCCTGCATCAACCTTGTCCAAGGCCATCTTTATGGTTATTGAGTGAATCCGTTTTCAGTCACACACATTCACAAGCAGACCACATGGGGCCATCCTCAGCAGCAGCTTGATGCCTCCATATTATATCCACTCCGAACAGAAGTGGGCACCAGGATGCATCAGACAATTCAATCTCTGTGTGATGAGAACTCAAAAAAAAAAAAAAACAACTCAGAAGTAAGGCTGCAGGATGTGTCAGAAATGTCTGGAGGGCAGAAAGCGTCGTGATCACTGGTATCTCAGGAGTTCTATATGTAGCTCAACAGAGAGAGAAAGAGAGAGAGAGAAAGAGAGAGAGACTGTGACTGTGAGTATGTCTAACAGTTAGTCACATATATATAAATAAAAGAAAGGTTTTGTCTGTACATTGGTCAGAACTCGCTCTTTCAAATATATCTTTACATTTCATACATAGGAGGACCCGAAACCAGAAAAGTCTCAGAAAGTTGTGTGTCTGTATATCTACATGTCTGTTCAGCCAGATTTTGTCACAGCATCATGTAGAACTGACTAGACAGAATTTTATGAAATTTTGGCCGTACTTAGGTTTTTGCCTGGAGTCAAACTTGTGCCATAAATGAAATGTTAAGTAGATGTCAAGTTATGTACCAGATTATGTCATAGCATCACACAAAACTGGCTGGAGAGAATGTTATGAAACTTTTGCAGTACTTAGATATCTGCCTGAAGTTTAAACTGAATATTATAAGTCATTATATATTACGTAAGACAAGTAATGTTACTTAATATTTTCACTGCGGAAATAACAGCGCTAAAGTGGTATAAGTAAATTTAAATGCGCTTGAGTTGTTTTAAGACGAAGCTTAATCTTTATCCGATCTACTTTCTTGATTTCTCATCTGTGATTCACTCTCCGAACTGGTTACCGAACTGGGAGTGTATTTGGCTGACAATTAAAGAACTACAACTTAGTGAAAACAAGTAATAAGATGCTCAACTCAACTCAAAATTGTATTCTTTGTATTAAGAAGTTACGCAGATAGTTCTGCTGTACAGCAAGACAGGCATATACGTTGGCTTCAACCTGAAATAATACATATCACTGATTACATTAAAGCCTACTCACTCACTCATCGTCTATACCGCTTTATCCTGTATTCAGGGTCGTGGGTGCCTGGAGCGTAACCCAGGAGACTTACTACATCTCATATAGAGAGAAAGTAAAACCTAAAATACAACCTTGTGGAACACCAAAGTTTATTTCAGTATGCAGAGAGAATTATGAACCATTGTTCAGTTGTTCCCTGCACTGTTTACAGTTCCCTTTGAGCTGAGCAAGGTTATTCTCTGGTTTGGAATCTTGACTTACCACTGCTAAAAATTGCATTTTCAAAGTCCATTAAACAGGAAACTACTAAGGCAGCCCTGATGTGAGATGCAACATCATTTCCAGCATTGTTGTGACCTCAGAGCAAGTATGACTGAAGAAAAAAAGAGGCTAAAAGCTGTACAAGATACTACTGGTCAATTTTATTTGTCATTTACTGCAAACTTTTTTTTTTAGAACTGCTGTTTAATTTAAGCTTTTGCATGAAATAATTTTGCAATAAGAATAATAACACCTATAGACTGCCATATTCTACCAAATTAGAATTAAAGAAAATTTTTAGATTTTCCTTGAGGGGGTACAGTGGGTCAGTGTTTGGCATTGTTGCCTTGTAAGTCCTGAGTTGGTGTTTCCAAATTGCCCATAATGTATGACTGGGTACAGTATATTTGGGATTCCAATCCATGGTCAGACCTGAACTCCTTGGTATAGGCTTCAGGACTCCGCAACCCTACACTGGATAGAATGTATGGAAAATATATCAATGAATAAAATTCTTTTAAATAGCTCTTATTTGTCCTAATAAGAGGTAACATATTATCAATATATATTATTATCGTATTATTATTTAAAAGAATTTGTTCTTAGGGTCAGATCTCATGGAACAGTAATATGTCTTCTTGAAAGGAAATATTAATGGTTATGCTTTCGTTTAATATTGCTGTATAGGAATTTTGTATATGTATGTATTTGCTGCAGCAGTAAATGTGCAGATATCATCATTATAACAGGGGGCATTTTCTCAGTGTGCAGTCTTTCAAAGACTACCGGTTTTAAATCTAAATTCTGCCAACTACAAAGTGAGCGAGGGCCGCCCTCTCATTCTCTTAGGCATCGCGTTAGGTTTCACTGTCTACTCCTACACAGCATTCGTGCTTAGACTACAGGATGTTGTGTTGATCACTTGGCAATCTCTCTTTAGTATTTAGTCCAGCACAGTCTGAACCCAACAATCAACAAACTTAGCTCACTGTTGATTATATTCAGATTGTGGGAGAACGCAAATGTTCATGTATGATAAACAGACAAGTGGAGAGAAAACGAACATAATATATTATAAAAACTGTATAATATTTTAAGGAAATATTGAGTTTAATTTCTTTTGATGTGTTAAGAATGTACTATTTCCATAAGATGTTATGTTATAGATTTGTTTACATTAAAAGTGTGTTTTTTTAACATCTCTCAGCCTTTACTATTGCATCATAAAGTACATTGTATTTGTTATTTAACAAATGTGACTTCGTATGCTGTAACTATACAAACATATTTTTTATATATTAATTTTGACTTTGAATACATATTGAAACAAATATATTAGACGAAATATGATATTTTAAAATATCAGTGGCCCCAAGAGACCCAACTGAATTATGGTCAAGATTAAAAGTATGTAATTATCCATCACATTGTAAGGATAATGGCAGATGGACATAAATTGTGAGAACGGAACAAGGCAGAAATCTGCCACAGTTTGAGAAGGAACTGAGAATGAGAGTGTGATATGCCCCCTGGGAGACTCAACATGCTGATCAGACAGCGTGAGTGAGTCATTAGTAGTATTCTCAGTCAAAGATCCAGAATATTTTGGTTGAGTGGGACACAGTTCTAGAGTTGCAATAGCAAATCGACACTTAATCACACATTGTCCGAAAGTACAAATTCTATAATTTTACACACTTTTGCCAACGCTCAGATTATAGCCAGTTGTAAACATGGAAGGGGTGTTTCAATAAAAAGACACCATGATGCCATATGACTTGTTGCGCAGTAGTGCGACCTCGCAGGACTGTAGGTAAGACTTTATACTGCCTTCCGGTTGCCTTTGTTTAATACTGTATTGTGAGAAACTATCCAATGTCTTTAATTGTAAGGTTACTTAATTGTCGGATTTATTAGTAATGTAAACACATTTTGCCTTCTCCTTTGTAGACCTACCCCCCTCCCAAGAAAAAAAATTGAGTTAGAACCGATCATCCTGCTTATAATATAATTTTTTAAACGTTTCAATAGAGTTGTCAATTTTAATTAAAATTTTATTTAGTTGTAATCTTGGGCCGCACGATGGCATAGTGATTAGCACTTTCGCCTTACACCTTCAGAATCCGGAATTTCCGCCTTAGGTCTGTGTTCTCTGTGTCCTCTGGGTGCCCCTTTTTTTCCCCACAACCCAAAGACATGCAGATTAGGCTAACTGGCATTCCCAAGTTGCCCTTAGTGTGAGAATAAGTGTGTGAGTGTGTATGTATGTGTGTGCGTCCTCTGATGGATTGACACAGAGTGTGCCCAGCCTTGTGGTCTTAGTCTCCTAGGCGTCAGGCCTCAGGCCGGATAAAGCGGTGTAGACAAGCGGTGAGTCATACTGTACATGTTGGACAAAATTAAAACTTATTTTCGAACTCAGATTTCTGAATAAATTAATGCCTTGGCTCCTTTAATGGCACAAATGTTTAGAAAAGGGATTATATAGAAAAATAAAGATAAAAAAAGTTTTTACTCTCATAACTGTGTTCTGTTATTCTGCACCATCAAAAGTTCCGGTTTGACCTGAATCCTTCATATTTTGGTGCTTCAGAATAATATAACAATTTAGACTGAAGGTCCTTCTAAATGTCACTGCCAACATTTTGAAAATTTTTTTTTTACTTGCTTTTCATCCAAAAAATAGAGCATCTGTCAGTGACGTTCATATTATATTCATTGTTATATTTAGTTAGTTATGCACCAAGAACCTCACTGACATCTTATTTTAACTTATCCACATGTTGCAAACATCATAAAATTTTAATTAGTCATAGAAATTGTAGGACGGATTAATTGGCTAATTACAGTAAAGTTAACAAGTTTTTTGATTGCAGGAAGCTAATGCTAATTAGGTGTGCACACAAGTAGGGAATGAATTTCTGGTTAGTGATGCATTTCATTAAACTATATATAACACCCTATATACAAAAAAAGAGGTACTAAAGTGTGTGGCAATTAGTTCTTAAATGAATTCTTAAACCTGAGCCAGCAGTGCCGAATGAGCCTAGAAGTAGAGAAAGGTGTCCTCAGAACAAGAGAATGCATAAAAATGAGGTACATTTTAATGTCATATTTTACTGACTTATCCACTCGTTGTCTATACTGCTTTATACTTATGCCAGGAAACTTAGGACATAAGAAGAGGTACACTCTAGACAGTGTGCCAATCCATTGCAGGCCACACACATACACACACACATTCACACACTACAAGCAATGGGAACACCAATTAACCTAATCTGCATGTTTTTGGACTATTGGAGGAAACCGGAATATGCAGAAGAAACCCACCAAGCATGGGGAGAACATGCAAACATGCAAACTCCACACACACAGACTCCGAGGTACTGTAGGATCGAACCTGAATCCTGAAGGTGCAAGGCAACAATGCTAACCATTAAGGCACCATGCCACCACTGTGATGTTTAAATCTTGTTTTCTGTTGTCCTTTACCCCAATGTTTCACAAAAAAAGGAAAAAAAGGACAGCATTTTGGTTATGCATTAAATATAGAACTGATAGATTAGACATGTTAAAAAATATGAAACATCCAGATGTTTAAGAGCACTAGTGAAAATGCTTCTATTTTCCTATTTCTCTTCTAATTCTAACACAAAAATGTTTTTTGTTATTATATTACTGACAATATGAAGTAATATTGCCAATAATAAATATTCAAGATTTTAGACTTTCATTGTTTTAAATATATAAAACTTACTAAAATTCTAACTTTATATTTTTATTTCCAATTTAAAATGAAAAATGAAGGATTCAGGGTAGTCTTAAACCACTGGAATTTCTTGTAATTTTTTTTTATTATATATTATATATATATATATGCAGTGTTGGGTGTAATCTGGTACAAAGTACGTTAGAGTACTTGGATTACTTTTTTGATGTAACGAGTGATCTAACGCATTATGTCCGCCATTTAAATACTCAATACTCAATACTCAAACTTTAATAATTCTTTTGATTGTGTAAAGCTGTTTTGGGACAATGGCAATTGTTAAAAGCGCTATACAAATAAAATTGAAAATAAATTGAATTGACAACAGATTATGGGCCAAACTTCGCAGAGTGATGATGGTAGAATAATTATAAAGGTCTTGACTAAAACAACATGCATGAGGAATCACAAAGAGGTTTTTGTTTTCTGCAGTGGAAAATTACTCTAACTAGTTACTTTTATCAGAATGTAACGCTGTAATGTAACTGATTAATATAACATATATTATATATATGTGCAAAGCTTTGCAAAAGTATCGATCTACTTACCCCTAATTTATTCATAATTAACATAAATAAAATAATGTAGATTAAATGAAACACATTTCTGTTTAATGTTCAGGTACAGAGACTCCACTTAAAAAAAATAAGAGCCAAAAACTTAAAAATCGAAAATTAGAGGCAAAAAAAAAAAAAGTCCTTCTGGTACCTTAGAGAACCATTCCTGAAGACTCTGGCTCTTCAGAATATGAACAAATGGTGGATGGCTTAAGACTTTTCATTTCTTTTCTCTCTCTTATTGCTTTGCACCAATTCCAGCCTGTTTGCACTTATTACAAATTAGACCATGTTTCCTTTTTGCCAAATAAAAAGACAAACTTATGTGACATCATGACAACATCCCAGCTCCAGATGGGGGTCTATTTACAGTTTTATGACAGGTGATATTATGACTAATATTGTTATTCACAATTTTAGTGAATCAGATCTGAATCAATATCTTCTTTAGTTGCTGCTAACTAGGGCACCCAATGGTGTGAGCGTGTACTCCGATCTGTCCAATTAGTCATTAAGATGGAGACTTAAAAAGATTTAAACATGCACAAACTTTGACCACCATTATGAAACAAACAATACAAAGCCATAATACTTTAAGTGACATTAAAACATAGATCCTCAGTTTGGAGATGGTTTAAAATACATAGTGTGTACATTTTAATCACTTGGGAAAGACTAAGTGATCTTTGCACACTTCTTATGTGCTGCCATGCCAGAGCCATCTGTGCTGTTATCACCAGCTCCTGTCACCAAGCTTTAGAGGTGCACGCTCACACACATAGACAATTTTAAGAGAACCATTGGTAATAAAGTGGTTCAAAAATTGTACTTTTGACTTTAACTCCAGACGTCTTTTGACCAAAATTAGTTTTTAAATTCTCATAAAATTATTGATGATTGCATGCAGATACACTAAAATTCTCAAGGATTCATCTGGCTTAAAGGTCACGCAGCTGTTGATTCTAAGATACCCAAATCACATGTTTCCACAATGCTCAAATTATCCGCTGTCCTCAGCAGTCATTCAAAGAATTGGACCTTCGCAAGCTACCACTGTGCACACACACACACACACACACACACACAAACACACACACACACACACACACACACACACACACACAAGCACACACACACACACGCACTGATTAGTGGCAGAAGTGGCAGTGAAACCTTAATTACACACCCCCTTATCTTTTTTCTTAACTCGCTCCTTTAATGTGTATAATTAGTGGCGTCTCGAATCATCTGGATTTGGTGTCTTGGGACTTCACAATCAATAGACCCTTAATAAGAAAAGAGGAAGGACGCAGAATGGTATGAGAAGTGAAAATGAATTCCTGTATAAGTTTCTAAAACAGGTCATGAATATCTAATGAATAGGATTTGGAAATGCACAACATTGCACTGTTTTTGTGTACAATATTGATTCCCCCAGGGCAATAAGACCGCATCCGAATATGCTCGCAGTTTTCTGTCAGAGGCAGGAATAAACAAATGCTGATCAGCACTAGCCTCGGGGAGTGAAACACTCCAAGCTACTTCAAATTGGCATGCTGTGCTGACCAGCACAACGTCTTATCTGATAGTTGAACAGTTTACAATGTTAACTTTTTCCATGTGCTGCCATGTGAGCCTTTAGATCTACCAGGCACATGGAAATTGCTTGTTCTTGTCTAACCACGGAAGGAAAAACAGAGGTGGTTTTGGTCGGCTCGGTGGCTCGAGCCGTTCACATCCATCGTTTACTGTCCATCCTGACGTCAGTGCCACAACAAGTAAACCAAAACCACACTGAATTTATTCCATGTTTGATTACAATTAAATTGTTCAAATATAATTAAATCTAAGAAGCTTAATAAATCAGCACCAAATTGCAGGAAGTTTAATACATTACCAATTTTATTAGGACATAATCACCTAAGTACACCTTCCTATCAATCTGTACAGGAAGCATTGCAAATGTTGTCTTATATATGGCTTAATATTCACAAATAAGAAATAATATACACAGATTAGCCATAACATTACAGCACAAACACCCCTGGGCTTCTGAATGTTAGGACTTCAACGTTTTTTCCTTCCTTGATGGCGTGAGCATAATACAGAACTTAAACTGCGAGTGATCCGTTAGCAATCTTTTTCACACATAGATTGACTACAACATTGCATGCAGTAATTAAAAGTGAAGATGTTTGTGTTTTTTTGGACCAGGCCATATATGTATATGCACTTACTGGACACTATTTCAAACAGCCATATATTTAAACTAATTAACCAAGCAATCAATCATATGGCAGAATGTCATAACATTAATGCATGAATTCATACAAGAGCTTCCATTAATACTCACAACAAGAAAAAATGTGTCAGATCAGCTGGAAAACGTCATTAAGTAGGAACATACCTGGCTGCATAGAGTCCCACAACTAACAGCACAAACACAGTTTCTTCTTCTATAATCCATTCCATTTGTTATTTTGGACTGACTTGATCTGGGACTGAATTGTTCTCCAAACGTGATTCTCTAGTTTTTAGAAAACAGTAAGTGGACAAAACAATACCACCTTTAATCAACCAGTATAATCATGCCCCCTACTGAGAGTACACTATATAAATATGCTTGAATAGAAAACTAAGTTGACATGATGTCTAGCATTTGAGACAAAGCAGCAAGGTTTGTGAGACCAGTTATTATGTGCTCATCAAATCCTTCTCAGTATTATTATGTGAAACAAGACCTTACTCTCACCTTCATAAATTAGTCTGTCATATTATATTAAATTCTTGGTGGGTATATTGGCTGTGGTTCATTCTTTATTAGGATAAAGAAATCCTCTGTCTGCCATGTCCAACCTAGCTACTAATATATCTTTTTTCTGTTTGTAAGGATTCTTTGACAAGAAGAGCATACTTTGTACATGAAAGAATGATAGGTGTTAGGAAGTGTGAAGAGAGAGAGACAGAATAGGTTGAATAACCTTGGGCCTGATGAGAAATAACGATGGTTATCCTACTTTTCCCCTCTCTTTTTTCTCTCTCTCTCTCTCTCTCTCTCTCTCTCTCTCTATAAATATCTTTATCTATGTAAAGCATCAGTGGAGGTTTCACTGTGGGAGATTTGTCCATCTCAGATGATAGACAACATGCGCCAAAGAAGTCAATTTATTCTAAAGGAGGAATAGCACAGGATGAATCATTGATCATTATTTCAGCTCATATTTAGTTTGTGGTAGTAAAAGCTAAAACATATTTAATATGCAATAAAACATGGTATTGGAGCTAAAAGATGTGTCACCTTGGCGAAAAAGTGAATTTTTAGATAGGATCATACAACACCATTTTTCATAATACTAAACTCTTCTTATCCCCATGATCCATGCTGATAAGACGCTAAGTACAATTTCATGCCCTCGTATGTCTTTTGTGTCTGTAACTTTTTAAATTCAATTCAAAATAATGTATTCAAATTCAAAATAAACATGAAAAAGTGTATTATTCTAAAATGCTCAATTGTTAACATATTGCAACCTGAAAGTGAGATGGTTACAGACACTACAGATTTTTTGCTTTCAAAGCTTTTACCAAAAAACTATTTAAGCAACAATTTTACAGGTCATATGCATCTAGAAACTTACTTCAATTTTAGTATCAATAAAATGTAATTATAATATAATATATATTATTATAAAATGTAAATAATTAGCATTTTACATTATTTGAAGTTAGACAGTATAATACAGAAAAATGGCCATTTTTGAGGCACATATAAAATCACCTATAAAATAACAAAACAGCTTAAGTTAGCAACTTTTTTTAAACATTTTATTGGGAAGCAAGATTAATGACTTCCATTTAGAATAAACTTCAGAAGTAGCTTCTTTGCCACTTACATTTTCTGTATTATATGGATAAAAAAAAATCTGCACCAATACTATGGCACCAAATGCAATGTACAGTACTTTAATGTGTAATGAATGTACACGTGTTAGTGTAAGGATCTTCCGTTGCCATAATTATTACTCCAGATAATTGATTAAACCTACCCTTTACCAAAAATCCTTCTTTGGTCCCTACAAAGATTTAAAAGTATGCATACACACCCACACCCACAAATGCACACACGCACATGCACACACACACATTGAAAGCACTTCTGCAAAACCTCACAGAACAGCACACATCATCTCATGGCACACCAAACAATTTTCCACATTTATATTAAATATTCAAGTTAAAATGCCAAATTCCCATGTTTATGTGATAAAATTATGTACAGTTTTGCCTACAGACACAGTAGTTTTTACAGTACTGTTTGTGTGTTGGGTCTTTTTATCCTCATACTCTTTTCTGTAGAAATTTCAGTGATAAGGTAAAATTCTTAAATAATTAAATTAAAATAAATATTTTATGCACTATGCTGTTATACTGGGGAACTGTGGATAAACTTAATATATAATAGTCTAATCACCAATTCGCACCAAACATTGCTTATTGAAGCATTTTTTTTCTGTCTAGCATACTATGTACCATTCACATGCTGTGCTTATGCCATTTAAACAAATGTTTCAATTTACAGCAGCTATATCAGAAGCGTGTAAAGCGTTCATGTGACACAAATCATTAATTTAACACTCCAGCATTTGTTCCACTTATTGTGCCCTCATATCTTCGACCACATTACAGCTGTGCTGATAACCAGCACAACAGCACACAATCTCTATTGTGATATTGCTTAAGTGAAAGTCAGGGTGTGTTAAAAGTGTCATTCTTGTAGTATTAAAAAGGGCCATTTCAATAGATTTCTACTGGGTTTATTAACGTTAAGAAAGGTGATGGCTCATTGAATAAGGCTTTAGTTTACTAATCAGAATGTCAGGCGTCCAAGCCCCAACACGGCTGAGCTGCCTCTGAAGTTGCCACTAAATAATTTAACCCTATCTATTCCAGACATGCTGACCCAGCTTTCTAACAAGCCATTTAATGTATTAAAGGAATAATAATAATAATGCAGAGTAGTACAGTAGTAAGTAGTAACTACTCAGGCCAGGTCCATTTTACTTACAGTGGTGTGAAAAACTATTTGCCCCCTTCCTGATTTCTTATTCTTTTGCATGTTTGTCACACAAAATGTTTCTGGTCATCAAACACATTTAACTATTAGTCAAAGATTACACAAGTAAACACAAAATGCAGTTTTTTAAATTATGTTTTTTATTATTTAGGGAGAAAAAAAATCCAAACCTACATGGCCCTGTGTTAAAAAGTAATTGCCCCCTGAACCTAATAACTGGTTGGGCCACCCTTAGCAGCAATAACTGCAATCAAGCGTTTGCAATAACTTGCAACGAGTCCTTTACAGCGCTCTGGAGGAATTTTGGCCCACTCATCTTTGCAGAATTGTTGTAATTCAGCTTTATTAGAGGGTTTTCTAGCATGAACCGCCTTTTTAAGGTCATGCCACAACATCTCAATAGGATTCAGGTCAGGACTTTGACTAGGCCACTCCAAAGTCCTCATTTTGTTTTTCTTCAGCCATTCAGAGGTGGATTTGCTGGTGTGTTTTGGGTCATTGTCCTGCTGCAGCACCCAAGATCGCTTCAGCTTGAGTTGATGAACAGATGGCCGGACATTTTCCTGCAGGATTTTTTGGTAGACAGTAGAATTTATGGTTTTATCTATCACAGCAAGCCTTCCAGGTCCTGAAGCAGCAAAACAACCCCAGACCATCACACTACCACCACCATATTTTACTGTTGGTATGATGTTCTTTTTCTGAAATGCTGTGTTACTTTTACGCCAGATGTAACGGGACACGCACCTTCCAAAAAGTTAAACTTTTGTCTCGTCGGTCCACAAGGTATTTTCCCCAAAGTCTTGGCAATCATTGAGATGTTTTTTTAGCAAAATTAAGACGAGCCTTAATGTTCTTTTTGCTTAAAAGTGGTTTGCGCCTTGGAAATCTGCCATGCAGGCCGTTTTTGCCCAGTCTCTTTCTTATGGTGGAGTCGTGAACACTGACCTTAATTGAGGCAAGTGAGGCCTGCAGTTCTTTAGATGTTGTCCTGGGGTCTTTTGTGGCCTCTTGGATGAGTTGTCTCTGCGCTCTTGGGGTAATTTTGGTCGGCCGGCCACTCCTGGGAAGGTTCACCACTGATTCATGTTTTTGCCATTTGTGGATAATGGCTCTCACTGTGGTTCGCTGGAGTCCCAAAGCTTTAGAAATGGCTTTATAACCTTTACCAGACTGATAGATCTCAATTACTTTTGTTCTCATTTGTTCCTGAATTTCTTTGGATCTTGGCATGATGTCTAGCTTTTGAGGTGCTTTTGGTCTACTTCTCTGTGTCAGGTAGCTCCTATTTAAGTGATTTCTTAATTAAAACAGGTGTGGCAGTAACAGGCCTGAGGGTGACTACAGAAATTGAACTCAGGTGTGATAAACCACAGTTAAGTTATTTTTTAACAAGGGGGGCAATCACTTTTTTACACAGGGCCATGTAGATTTGGATTTTTTTCCCCTTAATAACGTAAACCTTCATTTAAAAACTGCATTTTGTGTTCAATTATGTTATCTTTGACTAATAGTTAACGGTTTTTGATGAGCAGAAACATTTAAGTGTGACAAACATGCAAAAGAATAAGAAATCAGGAAGGGGGCAAATAGTTTTTCACACCACTGTAAATCTGTGCATGTGTTCAATACAATATAAAATTACAATCAACTAAAAATCCTGGAACTCATTTGAGGCAACACATATGCTCAAATGCTTCAAGTAAAGTCACCTTATCAGGGCTTACAATGATTAAGCTTTGCCTGTTCTAGGCATCATTTATTATTCTGCCTGATACAAATAGAGTGAACATAAAGGGGTAACCTCCAGTTCTAAAAAATTAGTCCATCATGGAAGTGCCAAAATGGGCAGTGACTCAGATTACCTCTAGGACCTGTGGCTCCAAAAGTGAGTCAATCCCCATAGACCCCCATGTTAAAATGTCCAAGTTTACATCAGAATTAAACATGTTTGCAACCTGCTACAAAAAAGGTTTTTGGTCTACATACAGTAGCTAGATTTCTCATTCATGACAACTGTAAGCATTATATATGCATAATCAGGGCATGGCAGATTTGAGTGACAGCTGCATTCCAGGTGTCAAAACGCTAGCTGTCTGCTATGCATTGCCTTGGGTAACTAGCTAACTTTTGTACAAAGTGGAAGCAGGACTTAAGCAGAACTAGCTATGACACCATGACTAAAAGGGAGATCCTGAAGGAAACACAAACATGAGGACTCCCTAGGAAGTAAAGCAACCAGTCACTTAATCATTTCAGTTCAACTTACCACAAGCAATGTAGGTGTTGACATGATGATGGAGTTCAATCAAGAGCAATGTAAAATTAGCATATAAAATAATGTTGACCCTGTTAGCGTTTTAGCTAAGCTAAAGCTAAGCTAGCTATCCTGTGGTAACTGATGGAAGTTGGCATGTTCCATTAAGGCTTTGATTGTTCTGCCCATTTGCCCATTTATGGACTCTTATTCTTGACTCGTATTACTTTAATCACCATTCAACTCAGAACAATGAACAAATAATACAACATTTCAGAAACCCAAATTTCTGCATTTTGTAATATCTGTATCTGTAAGTTGTAAAAAAATAATAATAATGTGGTTAGCATAATGGAAGCTGCTTTCTGTCAGTACAGAGTGATGCTGTCATGTGGCTTGGATGTTTCACAGGCAGCAATATTGCTGTGGGGGACTGTCAGTATGAGACTGTAATCAGATGGACCACAGATTGAGCCTTATTCAGTGAATGTCGGATGCATGTGCTGTTCAAAGTATAAACCACATGCCACATGGTTATTCCACTCTGTCACATAGCAACAATTCCGTATCCATAGAAACAGCTTTAAACTTAAAATAAAGTATATCTATGTCTGTTTCCTTTCTTTTTCCAAACAAGATTTCTGTAATTTAGAATTATAGCTGTTTTTTTACATCTAGGCTGCCAATCTCTAGCACTAGAGCAAGTGAGAAGATATATAATTTCAATTTAGTCCTCGTCTGAAACAACATTTCTACCTATCCTACCTATATCAAAACTGTATTGCAATATATATATTAAAATTTAATATATTATATTAAAGTAATATTGTATATTTCAATTTGCAAACATTTTTGATGAATATATATATTTCTGAATGATACCTCACCATTTGAATCCATCAGCATTTGTTCCAAATAAAACACCATCATTCTTTGTCTTTCATAATAATCTCATGGTTTATTTGATCATTGGCATGGTTTACTCATTACTCATTTTTAGCTCAAATGAAGCTCCAGCACTGAAACTCATTTGGTGAAATTACATTGTCTTGCAAATTGACTTATAACTGTTCTTTTCCAATGTGTGTGTAATTTGTCTTTTTATTTTTAAACATCAGAACCATGAATGACTGAGTATGGGCAAGGATATACAGAACATGTTAGTATGCTCCCTGCCTCAATTGTGTAAATATGAATACACTATTTAATTTTTTTAATCTTATATTCTTAATATTGCTATCTACAAAGTAATCAATAATATTAATGAAGCTTTCATTAAGTAAGCACAGCTTTCTGCTACCTGAGTGTTTCTCTCTCTCTCTCTTCCCCCCCCCCCCCCTTCTGCTTTCAGAAATGGTTGGATTGACTCATTGCCTCCGACACCTGATCCCCTTAGGTGATAACCTGAACAAGATTGCAAATATCCATGTTGCACGGAAAGCATGGCAACATCAAAGTACAACAATCAGTCTTAAAAGCCTTGATGGTCCCAGTGGATCTTTTGATTTTTTTCAAGACCAGCGGGAAGGGAATTTGCCCCACAAGAGATGGGAAGGTTTTAATTTGCATGTTCTTACTGCGTGCATTTCTTGAAGAGATCAAAAGTTTTTAGTGCCTTTCAGGGTTGTTTAAGGACATAGGGCCATATTCAGAACGTCGAAAAAGAACAGCAGATAAAGGAACCTGGAAATGTTTTTATATTTTGAAATGTGCCAATCTTAAATCTCAGGAGGATTGAGGAGGAGGAATTGTGGATCCCTTGTGGTGAAAATAATGAAGTCCATCCGTTGTGATCTTAGCTACTGCATGTTTCTTCAGATTTTTGCCTTGTGATGTGGCTAAATCCATATCCATATTTCCATGCTCTGAACTCTGCCCTGTGTAATTTTCAAGATCAGCTTCTTCTCTAGCAAATGTTTCCCTGTCAATTCTCTGTGTGTTGGGGTGCAACAGATCTGTACTGTTAGTGTGTATTATACGGAAATGTGAATGGAACAGTAGGTACTCTGTAGAAACTCTAATTTCTGTTTTTTTGTCTTTTTTAGTTGTAATTTTTTTTCCTTTTTTTAACACTAAAAATACACACATTGCCAACTGCAAAATCTAAAGCAGTAAGAAATGAGTGTCTGTGTCATCGCACAATTTTAAAGCAGAAAAAATTTTATTGGCTCAGGAGATTAAACCAATCAGCCAAATTTGCCAATTCTATTTAATGTCTAATGTCCAAATTTACCAATTATATGTCTTATTTAATTTTAGATGCTGAACTTCATTAGACGTCTCACTTGTAATTTAAACTATCTACTGAATTATTTTACAGTTTGTCAAAGGAAACCAGTGATCTGTTGGGCTTTAGCACAAAAACACAAAACCATTTGTACAGTTGTTGGTCTTTTGGCTGCTCCCAGCGAGGGGTCGTGACAGCGGAATACCCAGTCCACACTACAACTTGGCACAGGTTTTACACCAGATGCCCTTCCTGATGCAACGCTCCCATTTTATCCGGGCTTGGGACCGGCACTGCATCCAGTGGCTGGGGTTTGGGCATTGGGTGGGAATCAAACGTGGGCCTTCCGCATGGCAGGCGAAACACCTACCACTGAGCCACCCTGGTCAGAACTCACTCTTTCAATGATATATTTACATTTCATAAATTGGAAAACCAAAAACCAGTCTCAGAAAAAAACCTGTCACATCATGTTAAAATGGCTGAACAGAATTTAATAAATAAATATTTGCCAGTAAATAGATATTTGCCTGAAGTTAAACCTGCGCTATAAATAAAATTAATATGTTGAAGAAAAATTAAGTTATGAGCAGTTACGCTCCTCTAGCGCTTTTTTTGGACAAATTTTCCCTCAAGGTGGGTGTGCCTATACTGTACATGTCAGTCAACATAGCTTTTTTTATTGATAATCATTTATTTGTTAAAAAAAATATAGTAATGATATAGAAAATATACATGTTGCTAGATCAAGTTATCAGGAAATTTGATATTTTCCATAAATATTTTGCCTTTAGTCAGGTTCCCCCTGAAGGTGATTGCAGTTCTAATTCATCATAGTGAAATTATATCAAATGTGATGCAAGCCATCTTTGTGGTTATTAAGTGCTCAGTTATCACATGAATTTTTAAACAGCCCATATGGGGCTATTCTCAGCAGCAGAGAGTGGCCTCAATGTAATAAAAACTACAACCTGATGGGGCGCACAAGGATGCATCGTGTGTGTGTGTGTGTGTGTGTGTGAGAGAGAGAGAGAGAGAGAGAGAGAAGAATTTGTTGTCTCAAATAGTTTGCTCTTTGGTGTGTAATAAATACATTTAGTGTTTTGTTCAAAGTGGAAGCAGGACTTAAGCAGAACTAGCTATGACACCATGACTAAAAGGGAGATTCTGAAGGTAACACAAACATGAGGAAGTAAAGAAACCAGTCACTTTATCATTAACAAATCTGAGTAATTTTATGAGACTGGAGGAAGACATCATCCAGCCATACCAGTTCACCATGAAGCTCTTTGCGTATCAGTCCCCCAAATCTGTACCTTAACTAAGAAAAAAAAATATTTATTGATTTGACGAAACAAATAATTGTTCACCCTAGATTTAAACACTCAGAGTCTCAAAAATTAATTGGAAGGCTATTCCATAACTGTGGGGCTATTTAGTAGTGTTTCATCTACCACTAGATCCCTACCGTGGTGTGAGAATATAAAAAGATTTATAGGTCAATAGTAGTACAGTGTATTTCAAAATCATTTTAAAAAAATTGGCAGTCAGTGCAGTATGGACAAGATAGGAGTGATGTCTTCAAGTTTGAGTAAGAGCTCTGGCTGTAACTACAGTAACTAGAGCTTGTTTATTCACCTGGCGGAACATCTAGACAGTAAGGCATTATAATAATCCAACCTAGAGGTAACATTAGCATGTGGTGCATCATATGGTGACAAAACCAGTGACAGTAATGGTGTCAGAGCATGCCTGTTCACGCTTACCTGTCAAACCAAGCCATGATCACCCACAACTCTTTTCTAACCCCCAGTTCACTTCTTACTGTTTTGCCACCTCATTCACCAGCTCGAGCACACCCTTTCCTCATGTCATTCTTCACTCTATTTCACTTGCTCATAAACAACTACTCCTTGCCAGATTATTGTGTGCCTCCAAGTCTCCAGCGACTTTACTTACCTTGCTTGTCAGATCTCGACCCACACTTTGTTCTTTGGATCACGCTCTTGCTTCACGTCTCAGACCTCTGCTCTCGCATCTCGACCACAGATTTGGATCACAGACTCTGGTTTGGTCTTCCGAGCTTTAAACCATGCTTGTCCTCGACCATGATTCATCATCGCAGGTCTGATTATAACACGGCCGACACACGCCTCATCATTACGAGGCAAACAGTGCATACTCCTACATGCACTCTGCACTTGAATCCACCACACCTGCCCAGATCGTAACAAATGGGTCATTTATCACTTTAACCAGTGCTTTCTCTGTGCCACAATGAGGCCTTTTTTGACTGGTGGTGTCCAAACTCAGGTCTGCTATTTAGAAGGAGATGTATAATCGCTCTGATCTTCCAGTTTATTTTAAGTGCGGAAATAAAATTATTACACATAAATTAAAAAAAATCTAAAAACTGGGTATAAGAGCACTACAAAGAATTTTTATGTACATAACAGAGTTAGGCTGCTGTTGATAGTTAAAAGAACTAGCAGAAGAAACAGCTTTAAATTTCACATGAAATAATCATAATGAAACTTTCTAGATGGAAAGTTGCAACAATTACGAAAATCAAGTTAAAATATTAAGGCAACTAAGATTAAATGATTCTTGTCCTACTGCTAGCAGGTGTAAATATTTTACTAACCTTATGCTAAAGCTAGCACAACATTCTGTCATCGTTTATTCAACCAATAAACTCCAAATAATTTTGTTTATTTATCTCCTGGTCATGGTAGGAATTTCCTTTGCAGTTTTGCATTGTTTTTCATCATTTGTTTGTTTCCTTTTGGCCAGTTTAAGGTGGTTAAAGGAACATTTTAAGACAAATCAGCTTGTTAGCACTGCATTTTAGCTCAGAGCTGCCACACAGTCAGAAACACAGGGTAAACATTCACGCTGCACACGTCCTGCACACTCCTAGGACTCAACAAGTCAGGAACAGAGCCTCCACAGACTCGGAGAAAGTCATCTGCTAATAAAGGAAAACAACAATAACATTTTTCAAAGTGTAAAAATAGATAAAGGCATTACATTTCTTTTTTATTTGCTTGACTGGACAAGTTCATATGGCATTCCAAAGAACACAGAGTTTATTTGCCCAGGGCAAGTACAGCCTAGGTTGCTATGACTGATTTGATTAAAGTGCTTGGGGAACACATGGTGTGTTTTTTGCTGTAGGGTGGACCAAAAGGTTACATTTGTTGTACTTACATAGCCAAGAAAAGTACAAGTATTAAGTAAGTAAGTACTACTATGGCTTTAATGCTAAAGCTGATGAACTTTCAAAAACACACAGTGCTGACAGTACTGACATTTAATACTGACAGAAAGATCTGATCTAATGTCATTAGATCAGTGTGGTAGTGTTAATTTTCAAGTTAAAAAAAAAAACTTTCAGGATGAGATCACAATCACTTTAGTGACAGGTACATATACATATAAATAGGGAATATGTGGTGGCTCAGAGGGCTAAGGTACTGAGTTACCGACCGGAAGATCAGCGGTCCAATCCCCAACTCCACCAGGTTGCCACTGTTGGGCCCTTGAGCAAGTCCCCTAACTGCTCCAGGGGCGTTGTATCATGGCTGACCCTGCGCTCTGACCCCAGTTATGCTGGGATATGCGAAAAAGGAATTTCATGGTGTTGTAATGTATATGTGACAAATAAAGGCTCAACTTAAATATTTATAAAACTAAACAGATTCAGATATAGATAGTGGTATTGCATTACACCTCCACAGCACAACTATCCTCTTGACATATTCAGTGATGAGCAGTTTTATTTTGTCACTTAATAGGATATAAAAAGGATTGAAACCATAATAAAAAGAGTATGATGAATTGCAAACATATTTGCTATTATTAATTGATGTTGTGTTTCTTTTGGGATCCGTGAATTACAGTTATATTTCATAACCCAGCTACCTGCCTTGGAGGACACTTAGTCTGCAAAGGGCAAGAGGCATTACCAAAGAAAATCGTCTTACCCAATGATGGACTATTCACTTTACTTTCATTGGGGAGGCGATACAACTACATCAGACCCTGCACCAAAAGACTGAAAAATAGCTTTTTCCCTGTGGCTTTTACTGCACTGAAGAGCTAATCATAGAGTGTTTACTAATCCACCACTACACTGTCACTTTATGTCCATATTGAACTGCTTTGTCCACTATTCAGATTTGCACCATCCATGCTTATCATTGCACTACTGTATATATACACATACATAACTCATATATGTACTGTACATACGTGAGCATTGTATCTTCCAAACATGTATATCTTCCAAACATCTACTGCACAGTTTGCACACACACACACACACACATATATATATATATATATATATATATATATATATATATATGTATATACACACACAGTGGGGCAAAAATTTAGTCAGCCACTACTTGTGCAAGTTCTTCCACTTAAAAAGATGAGAGAGGCCTCCAATTTTTATCAAAGGTATACCTCAACTATGAGAGATAAAATAAGAAACAAAAATCCAGAAATATATATATATATATATATTATATCATAATGTAGGATTTTTAAAGAATTTATTTGCAAATTATGGGTGAAATCATCTGAATACTTTGTTATATACCCTTTGTTGGCATTGACAGAGGTCAAACGTTTTCTGTAAGTCTTCACAAGGTTTTCACACACTGTACCTGGTATTTTGGCCCATTCCTCCATGCAGATCTCCTCTAGAGCAGTGATGTTTTGGGGCTGTCGCTGGGCAACACAGACTTTCAACTCCAAATATTTTCTATGGGGTTGAGATCTGGAGACTGGCTAGGCCACTCCAGGACCTTGAAATGCTTTTTATGAAGCCACTTCTTCGTTGCCCAGGCGGTGTGTTTGGGATCATTGTCATTCTGAAAGACCCAGCCATGTCTTATCAGTGCCCTTGCTGATGGAAGGAGGTTTTCACTTAAAATCTCATGATACATGGCCTCATTAATTTTTTCCTTTACATGGATCATGTGTGTGTGTCTGGTCTCTTTACTGAAAAACAGCCCCAAAGCAGGATGTTTCCACCCCCATGCTTCACAGTAGGTATGGTGTTCTTTGGATGCAACTTAGCATTCTTTCTCCTCCAAACACGAAGTTCTATTTTGGTTTTATCTGAACATATGACATTCTCCCAATCCTCTTCTGGATCATCCAAATGCTCTCTAGCAAACTTCAGACATGCCTGGACCTTGACTGGCTTAAGCAGGGGGACACGTCTGGCACTGCGGGATTTAAGTCCCTGGCGGCACAGTGTGTTACTGTTAATAACCTATGTTACTTTGGTCCCAGCTCTCTGCAGGTCCCCTGTGTGGTTTTTGGGATTTTTGATCACAGTTTTTGTGATCTTTTTGACCCCACGAGGTGAGATCTTGTGTGGAGCCCCAGATCGAGGGAGATTATCGGTGGTCTTGTCTTCCATTTTCTAATAATTGCTCCCACAGTTGATTTCTTCATACCAAGCTGCTTACCTATTGCAGATTTAGACTTCCCACCCTGGTGCAGGTCTACAATTTTGTTTTTGGTGTCCTTTGACAGCTCTTTTGTCTTGGCCATAGTGGAGTTTGGAGTGTGACTGTTTGAGGTTGTGGACAGGTGTCTTTTATACTGATAACAGCCTCTTAAAGAAGAAGTTACAGGTCTGTGAGACCGAATACTTATACAGTAGGTAAGTATAGGTGGGTGACCTAATATTTATTTTCCACCATAATTTTCTAATAAATTCTTTAAAAATACTACAATGTGATTTTTTTTCTTATTTTGTTTGTTGAGGTATACCTACTGTATGATAAAAAATTACAGGCCTCTCTCATCTTTCTAAGTGGGAGAACTTGCACAATTGGTGGCTGATTAAATACATAGACACACCACATCCTCTTGCCTACTGCATCTTTTGTTTGTTATAACACTTTTGGTTAAAACCTAACTGCATTTCATTGGCCCTGTACATGATCTTTGCACAATGACGATAAAGTTGAATCTAATCTAATTTAATGTAATCTAAAAGCACTAGATTCTCTGTCTAGTGTAAATTGTTTAGGTGGTGTTTGGTTAATAAGAGGGACTTTTTCCTTGGTGTACCTTGGGTCTTAAAACTTATATTATAATATAATTAAATGTTAAGACCCAAAACTGTCACTATACGACAATCATATTGTAATATAACACATAATATATGGTACAGCATAATATAAGCATATTATTTATGCGAGGAAAGTAACAAGGTCAGTGCTATTGTTTCTTTAGGGGCACAGTGAAGAACAGAGTCCATAGTAACAAGAGTCCACCATTCTGTAACTTTAAATAAAAAAGAAGGAGAATCATGTTATCCTTATAGTAACTGGCTCTACACCACTTGCAAATGCATTTGATTTAGAGAAGAATGTGTGAAAGAGACCACAGTATATTATACAGTGTGAAGCTACTAAACCTTTTTTCCTTGTTGTTTTTATGTAAATTATACTATGTGTGCCATGCATTAAACAGTGAAAAGAGAAAAAGCATCATTTAGATGAGATTAGTATGTTACTATGTGACTAGAAATTCCAAAAAAACAAAAAACATTGACTAAAGCTACACTTGTCGGTTGTCTTAAAGGAAGTTTCTCATGAGGCTGCATTATACAGTCTAATAATTATATAATATGAAATTACATTTAAAAAATGGCAGTATACAGTCATGTCCATAAGTATTCACACAAATGCCATGGGTTTTTTGTTTTTTGCCATTTTGCCTCTGGTTTGAAATTAGGCAATCATGTCGTGATTTCAGTGTGAACTTTCAGCTTTAATTCAAGAAGTTTCAAAATAATTAATTTACCATTTATGAAACATACCCATTTATTTCAAAGTCCCTCCTTTTTCACAGGAACGAGATAATCTTGCAATCAAACTAAGCACACTTTGTAAAATGATTTTTATTAGTGGGCTTTTTATAGTCTTTTTTTTTTGTCCTGCAAGCTTCATATTTGACCGATCACTTGTGCCCACTTGAGCTCTCTTGAAAGTAAAAATCTCCTGCTCATGTGATATTTTAGTTATGCTCCAGTATTGCGGTCCTGATGCACATTTTATTCTCAACCAGACGCTCTCAGAAACATTCTGAAAAAAATAGTGTACCTTTTGATTATATCTTTATTTGTGCCTATTTATGTGTTTATTCTGAATAATATGTTTATACTTGTTTACATTTGTATTATTGAAAGGGAGACAAAATGACAGAAAACTCAGTAAAGGTTGGTACATTGAGCAGAATATGTTGTCATGGTGCACAGTCCCTAAATTGCATGTTTAGGCTTGCATGACAATTTTGTGAATAACATGCAATAATTTGATACATAATGTTACACAGTGGCTACTGCATATGATGTTTTGTTAATATCCCAGCCAACACCCTATTTTTAGCAGATCATATTATTTTTCTGAATGTGGGAAGATGATGTGATGGTGTTCGAAAAAAAAGATTACATTAATAAAAAAGATATCACGCAGACCATTAGCAAGATCGAACAGAATACCTAAAGATGGTGCTCTTCAGCATGTCTGTATCACTGAATAACAATATTGACAAGCCATCAGTTTCACCCTTTAACACGAGTCCATCAAACTGAACATTAAACTGATTGCATTATTGAACCTACATGAGCCACCTGTCTTATTTTAACACAATGAGAAAAAGCATTTTGCTGGATCTATTGCTTCTTGATTGCTTTCTGCCAATGTGCTCATCAGTCATCCTGAAAAAAAAAAAAACAGCCACAGCTGGTTATAATTACAACCTTCCAGATCTGCAACTGCTATAGTCTTCTGAGTGTTAATTGATTCTGACACGCCATTTTGTTCTGCTAAAATCCTCTCTGAATATCAAGTGCACTGTCAGCTTTGGAATCTAACAGCCTTTAACAGGCATACGCTCAGTCAACCTTTTATGCAGACTGGGCTCTCATTTTAATGGAAACAGTTGTTTTTGGTGCTAGACAAACAAAGTAATCATGTCACATTTCAATGTAATAATTTCACAACACTTCATGACATTTGAAAGAAGACTGAAAGCAGGAAATGATTCACACACCAGTACTTTAAAGCCTTGATGATATTTTTAGGGAGCATGATAACCTGTTATTTTAAATGATGCTTATTTTTATGAAAAATAAATTCAAAGAACATATTTAGATTAACCTAATTTTATTTATAAACATAATTTATTTTGTTTATTAATGATGTTTGCTTTTAATATCACAATGATTGTTCTGTCAAGGTTTTATGCATGGTCAAGCTTATACAACAATGGGTTGCAATGATAAAGCTGCATGTAAGTCATTCTACTGATTTTCAATCACTGGGCTTTCACTAGGCTATTCACCTTTTTCTCCTTCAACCATATTAGAAATCAGCTGCTTTGGGTCATTGTTATGTTGGAAGGTAAACAAAATCCTGACAAGTCCTCCAGTCCCTAATGCAGAGAAACACCTCATAACAGCATATTGCCACCTCCATGCTTTACTATAAAATGGTTTTTGCCTTTTGCAAAGCTCAGTTGTTTAGGCTTTCTTTTGCAATTCTCCCATACAAGTCACATTCATGGAGAATTTGTGATTCACATGCACACAATGACTTCTTTTAGTCATAATAAGTTCCTGCAACTGCTTCAGAGTTACTGTTGGCCTCTTGGTAGCCACTCTGAGCAATTTCCTCCTAGCTCTTTCAATATCCATCTCCTGAGTTTTTTAGTGCCTGTGCATAACTTTATCAAGGAGCTCTTTTGACAGTTCCTTCCAACTCATAGTTGATTGTTCGCTTTAGATGCTCTACTGGGAACTGAAATACTTATTTTCATGCTGTGCTAACCTAAATGACTACAGCTGATCACAGCTGAACATCAAATAGAGTTGTTAGTTGAAATTATCTGATTGAGTTTACAAGTCAAATCCATATTTAGAGAAGGGAGGTGTAGCTTTTCCATATCAGTGATTCTGTATTTTATTTATTTTTTTCTACTTCTGACATGTTGGTGTTATATCTTTTGGTTGGATATTAAAAGTACTAAAAAAACTGTGTCTATCTTCAAATGCAATGAACATGATTATTTTCAAGTGGGTATTCTTTTCTATAAAACTGTATATACCACTTATCCTGTACAGGGTCTTCCTATGACAAGGGTCTCAGGGTACAAGGGAGGGATACACCCTGGACAGGGTGCCAACAAAAGTTTGTAAGAGCATCTTCTTTTAACATTATATATTCAGCACATTGTCTTCCAAAATACACAATACAGCTGTAAAATAGTAGTTTTTCTATCTGACATGCATGATGAGTATAATTGCGTGGTTAAAATGTAGAAATTCTTTTTTTCTTCATCATCATTTCACACCATTTTCAGCCACCTCACAAAATTTACACCTAATTGCCCTTTTCTGTAATTTGCCCATGGAGATTGACCTTTTCAAGAGCTGCTAATTTGAATATACAATGTTAAAAATATGCTTTCTGCCTTAAAAGGTAAAATAATAGGCATTTCTTGCACATCTCATCTTTACCTGTTGCCTTTGATGAAGGCAACATTAAATGCAAATGAGCTGTTTCGGGTGGTATGCAAGTGTTTTTGACAGTTTTGGTTATGATAGGCTTGTGTAAATATTTACATACCACCTTCAATAAAAGTCACTTATGCCTTAGCAAGATGACTCTGAAAAAAAAAAAGGATAAACATTACAGCAACAAGAACATGGATGGGTAGGGTGTTATCTGTTTTTGGAAAGTTACTTTCCAGCAAATTTTGACACTCATCTGTATGGTGTTTGTAAAAAATTTTCATGAATGTTCCATAACATGGAAAATGTAATTAAAATGGGAGGTTTTCATCAACATTCATATGATAATTTCTGTTATTTAGCCAATGTTGCAATAATACACAATTTGGTTTAATTAGCAAAGATGCACACATCCTTCCTCTCCCTCTAGTACAACATGTACTAAGGTGAAACATTGTGTTATCCATTTAAATAAAGATTATGTTAAGGCATAGTTTCTGATTTTAAAAATATACAGGACAAATAACTTTTATGTCAAATAAAAAATTTTTTGAAGAGGTCAAGTGGCACAGTGGCTTCGTGTTAGCACTGTCACCTTGCACCTCCAGGGTCCAGGTTTAATTTCCACATAGGGTCTGTGTGTTCACCCCATGCTTGGTGGGGTTCCAGTTTACTTCCACAGTTAATTAGACTAATTGCCCCCACGACCCAGGGTAAAGCGATATAGACATCAATGAGTGAGAAGAAAATAAGACCATTTTCCCCTTGAACAGCATATTACACGACATCTCTTTAAAACTTAAACAAAAACATGTTACTTCATTTCATTTTAACATGCATGTAAAGATGTTAATATTCCACTTTAAAGCACTCAGGAAAAAAGTTTTAATTTCTCAATAAGTGTTAAGCCTGCGTAATAGATATAGCAGTATGCTGATTCGCTAAGAGATCTGTCTCACAACAGATAATTTATCAGTTTAGGCTCTATTAAACACATTTTTTGGTAATCATTGAATAACATCCTTACTTTGGCATCATATTCCTGTTGCATGACCCAAGCTGGACAGATGGCCTCACATTTGTCTCAAGAATATTCAATATTTATATTTAATATTGAATATTCAATATTTCATCCTTGTCTTAATGACCGCAAGTTTCCTAGGTCCTGTTGCTGCAAAACAAGCCAAAATCATCACCCACGCCTGACAGTGAATACGAGATATTTGTGATTATATGCGCTGATATGGCGCTGTTCAAAGTGCATAAACATCTCAGCCTTGAGCTTGGCTTTTTTTTTATATCCAAACTTAGATTTTTTACTGAACTGCTGGGAAATCCATTTTTGAGAAGATTTACAGGAAAAAACAAACATTCTCACTGTAACTTGTGAATTTCAAATTGTATGGAGATGACCGTATAACCTTATATACTGTAACAGTTAAATGGATTGATGAGAAGCAACCAGTGCTTCTCAGAGGTCATGGCTGATGTCAACGTCACAATCACACTTCACAACCGAAAAAACAACAATAACAAAATATTTAGTTTTTTTACTCACTTATTCCAACGAATCAGAAAGTACCTGATTCAGATACTACAACAAAACACCCTTTTTTATGCAAAGTCTTTCAATAAATTAGTACACTTGAATGAACATCGTTGCTTGATTCACTTTTATTTGGATCTGTTGGAAGTTCAAGATGGAAATACTGAGGCCGCAATTGGTGGTGCAGTTTTACCTTCTTTAGAAATCAGCACTGTGGGATACTCACAACTTTGTGCAACTTGTTTCAAAGACATTTCCTAAAATGGCTGCCACTGACACACAATCAGCCTGTCATGTGCAGCCTGAATAAATTGAATTTGCCTTTATTCAGGCACCTAGCATGAGCTATCATCTTCCAGGATGGAATATCAACAAGGCTAACATTGGGTGGAATCTGAATATAAACGTGTGTGTGTGTGTGTGTGTGTGTGTTTGTGTGGAGACTCTTTTTTATTTTATTAGATGTGAGATATTGTCAGCAGTGAAGAAAGAATATGAAAGAACGATTCTGTTGTGTTGAGAAAGGTGGGTGCTCTGCCTTCTCATCTCCTGTGAAATGTTTGAGCATGCAAACACAAAGAGCAAAAACTTCGCCTCCATAATAATCTGGTCTTCTGCTAGAGCCGTACTCATCATTAGGCCACACAAAGCATGATTCAAAAATGAGAAAGTTGGAGCAGTTTTTTTCCCATCAGAGGATGTTTTTGAGGAAGTTTTTTTTATGCAGCTTTAAGCAGGTTGATTGTTTTTACCATCACAGTTTGTTAAACCTGCTCCTTACCCAACGTGCTCTTTGCAGGGAAAAAAAGCCTAGGCAAGATTAAACAAAAACAAAACAAAAACATTGTCACGCTGGTTTGATTGAGTGCAGCACTTTGCAAAAGTCTTGATCTATCCCTCATTTCTTTATATAAAATTTTTATCAAACTATGTTGATACAAATGTTTTACTGTGACAACATGTACTAAGGTGAAACATTGCATTATTCATTGAAATAAAGATTATGTTAAAGCATAGTTTCTGATTTTAAAACTTACAGAACAAGTAACTACTATGTAAAACAAATAAGACAAGGTAGGCTTGGTGGCTTAGTGGTTAGCACTGTTGCCTTGCACCTCCAGGGTCCAGGTTCAATTCCCATATTGGGTCTGTGTGCATGTTCGTGCCCAGGTATGATTCCCAGCCAGTGGATGCAGTGCCTTTCTCTATAGATAAAATGTGAATATGGAGGGGTATCTGGAGTAAAACCTCTGACAAAGGTTGTGAGCAGATTAGATGGTTCTCTGTGGCGAATGAGAGACAAAAAAGTCCTTCAGGAAGCCTGGAGAACTATTCTCTACAAGAAAATACAAGGAAGTCTGATTTTTGGGAATATTTTTTCTTTTGGATTTTTTCCTGAATACAGGATAAAGCAGTATAGAAGATGAGTGAGTAAACAAAATGAGGTATCTGATTGACCTAGCACTTAAATTAGGGAAGATTTCCTCCTTGCCACAAGCTTCACCTTGTGAACGTGACATGCATTTAATTCCGTTCAATCACTCTGACGGCAGGTGGTTGAACTCTGTATAGTTCTGGAGAGCCGATTAGCCATGTTGCCTGAACCTTCTAGCACATTCATTGATTTCTTCAACGAAAAAGCCCATCAAAGGCAGCACGTGGCCCTGCTCCCTGCAGGACCGTTTCTGACACATGCCAAATATTAGCATATCCAGCTTGCCCTGCAGCATCAGAGCCACAATCATCTCTGCTTTCCTGCAGGCGCTCCTTCCTGCAACTAGAAAATCATGAACGCTGTATCAATATTTACAGGTTAATTCAGGACCTAGTCATCTATCTCAAGTGTATTTCAAACAGAGTCATTTCGTTCAAACACTGATGTGGTAAATATTAGCAGAGTACATTTTTTGTGGGCTGCGTTGAAGTACACAGTTTATATTTAAGGTTTATTGCTACGGCTTGTGACTTAGCATTTGAATTTATGTTCAAGTATTTCCCTTGATTCAGATATGATTTTTTTTTTCTTGAAAAGTAAAACCAGTGAAAGCAGCTTCAAATGATTATACTGCATGATTGTTGCCAAGTTTGTTAAACCAACTTAATAGAGATTTTATGATGTGACGGTACTTCTGAACAGTAGTTAACTAAGTTTATAGGCATAAACAATACATCTTTCCAATTTTATTTTTATTGTGTGTCTGATATATATTATTGACTTGAACATCAAGTACAAGTCGTGATTTTTTGTTTTGTGATTATATATATGTACGTGGATTATATGGATTATATATATATATATATATATATATATATATATATATAGAGTATATATTATATTATATTATATTATATTATATTATATTGACTTGAAGATCAAGTTTTTTTGTGATTACATATATATTTTGTTATTATATATATCCTGTATCTAATGTGGTTTGATGTTAAGTTTACCTAAAAACGAAGGCCTACAATTGATAATATTTACCTCAAGCATAGTATAGTCATGAGATTCAGCTGCAGTAAAACATGACAATCCCGGCCACCCACTGCAGATGTTCTGGTTAACATTAAGCAAGTGGAATGGCTGATACTTTAAAATTGACAGACAACTTGTTACCAACATGTGGAAGAGGTGCATCTGTCTGTGGGAACTGTACAATTTGGAGTTATTGCTCAATTCTGGCCTCATTACAATCCAGTTTCTGATGCGAGTTTGATTGTAAGAAAACTTTCTACCTTAATAATATCCAAGCACTAGTCAAACCCTGGGCTAAGTGCATTAGTGCAGCAAGGAATTATATAGGGAAATAAAAGTAGTTTTTACTCTCGTAACGATACACTGTTCTTTTGCACAATCAAAAGTTCTGGTTTGACCCCTTATTGTTTATCAAATCATTCAAGCTGACATCAGTACATTATGGTTGCATACCTCTGACATCCTGCAGGTGCTACACACTGCTAGTTATCTCCTACAGTACATGTCTTTGGTTTGTGAAACCTTGAAAAACCTTGAAGTACAGAGACTCCAAGCACACAGACCAGAGGTGAGATTTTCAACCTCCATACTGGAGGTGTGAGACTATAGTGCTTAACCACTAAGCCATAATGGTGCTGTTGGGTTATTACATTAATGCAACAGCTGAAGGTGTTTAGAATAACAACTTGAACTTGATTTTATCATACATAATAAACACTGCATTTTCATTCAGCGCTCCAATCAGATGCAAAATAATAATTCGCTAGTTTCTTCATTTCCTATATGGATTATCAGTCGATTTTACATACAGCCCACTATTATTTAATGAATTACTAGTTATTCAATTACAATGTGAATAAATCAATTGTTTTAAATCACTTTTTTTAAAGCAGTTTTACAAGGTTAAAAAGTTCCTCACACACAATGAAAAAGTAAGCAATTAAACACAAATAAGTGAGCTGTTATCAGAAACAAAAAAGTGATGATAACCTGTATCATCATTAGTAGCAGGTTATAGATACATTTAATGTTTTAAAGAACACAACAAGTTCATGTCATGTTATCACAACTATAAACATTTATTCCTTCACTGGCCTTTTTTTCTCTCTCTCTCTAATGGAGTTAAATTGACACAAATTGAAGCTTGTTATTTTACGGAGAATGTGTCCTGTACACCTTGAACACTAGCAACTATGTTTATTATTAGCCTTAGATTGTGTAGAGCCTCTGTTACACAAGCCTCTGTGAATGAGTTCCTGCTATACACTATGTAGCACATGAAGTATAGAGAAGGAATGCATTAAGATAAACCTGCTATTATTGCACTCTGGCCGAAGCTACAGTACTGTTATAGAAAATTAAGCAAAACATGCTGTTTTATAATTGAGGCTATTATAATGAATGCATTAATGACAGAAAAAAAAAATTTTTTTTTACTGAATGCTTTTTCAATTATTTGGGAATTATTTGATTTGTAAGTTACTGGCACATTTTTTACACTTCCTGCACTGGGAATGTCCAACATCTCAGTGGCTGGGCTGTGTATTGGCATTGTGGCACTGATAAGGTGTTCTGGAAGCCCTGATTGCTCTGATAGTGGCCTTCAGCTATTCTATGTTGTTGGGTCTACATTTTCCTCTTCACAATACCCCGTAGATTTTCTAAAACTTGCGAAAAGTGCAAACTTTACACTGGACCTCATGCAACTTGGATTCTGTGCCTCTCCTCTCTTCCTCCAGACCTTGATTTTCAAAGGAAATGCAAAATTTACTTTTATCTGAAAAGAGGACTTTGGCCCACTGAGCAATAATCCAGTCCTTTTTGTTCTTAGCCCTGGTAAGATGTGTCTGTGTGCTGTGGCTCCTGCAGTCTACAGTGAGTCTCAAATTCTTGAATGGGCTTTGCTTCACAATCCTGTGGTTATCCCTACTGTTTGTGCACCTTTTTCTACCACATTTTATTTTTTCTTTCAACTTTCTATTAATGTGCTTGAATACAGCACTCTGTGAACAGCCAGCTTCTTTAGCAATGACCTTTTGTGTATTACCCTCCATGTGCAGGGTGTCAATGATCATGTTTTTGACAACTGTCAAGTCAGCAGTCTTCCCCATGATTGTGTAACCTATTGAACCAGACTAAGAGACCATATAAAGGCTCAAAAAACCCTTGCAGGTGTTTTGAGTTAATTATCTTATTAGAGTACGACTTCAATTCTGAACTTTTCCACAATATTTAAATTTTCTGAGATACTAAATTTTGCATTTTCATTAGCTATAAGCCATAATTTAAATATGTAATGGATCTACAGTATATAATATACAGTATGTTTTACTTTTTAAATTGAATAATTGAAATAAATAAACTTGATAATGTCCTAATTCATTGAGATGGGCATAGGGTTAAGTGCCCACCGGTGGCAACCTGGCAGTTGCAGGAATCAAACTCATAAATCATTGCAAATATATATTAATATTATGTGTTATAAAAAGTGTTACCAAAAAGTTCTAGAGTCGTTCTCATAGTTATAGATAAATTGTGTGATGAAATGCTTCCTTAAAAATTATTATTTTATTATATATAGTTAGTATATTAATTTTTGAGAACGATTTCTCACTCCCACTCATGCAGGTCTTTTGGAAAGTTTCAGTAATTCCTAAAAAAAATTACAGACTTTAAATCTATCTGTGTAAAGTAGCGTCTTTCAAGTCCAGAGAGCACATGCATTCACCATCAGTTAATTATCAAGCATCTGTGTAGAAACAATTTACACAGGGACTGTGCTGGACATTATATCATCTGATTTGGCAAATTAAAACCAATTTTCATGGTTATTATTGAATTATTATGATTAAAATTATTATTATTATTAGCGGTGCCTGCGAAGCACTCCTAATATTATCTCACAGTTTTTTTCGTACAAAAGTTTGACGCGTAACTACCATATTCCTGTATGGTTTGCCGTAGACCCATAAGAGGTGTCAAATCATGCGGCCTATTTGGGATTGGGGTGCTATGACTTTTCTAAGAGGTGGGCAGTAAACTGTTCCTGCAGGGGGCAATTTACCATGTTAAAAAGTCTCTTTTAGACTTAAAATAGAAACCAACTTTGATGCATTCTAGCGCATGGCAAGAATTTTGTAGAAATCACAAATTTACCACATTTGAAGCTTGCAGACTGTTTTTGAACATACGTGGCAAGAGGGTATAAGTTGTACCTCTGTGGTGGAAGAGGTGCCCAAATTTGCCCCTTTGACATTTAATGAGGACTTTGGTGCGTAATTAGTCCCGTATGGTTTGTTGTAGAAAAGGCCAAGAGGACAGAGTTTTGCCAAGACAAGCACTACTCATATTTCCTTCAGAAAATGTACCTCTCTAGTTATTATTATTATTATGATTATTATGATTATTATGATTATTATTATAAATTGTTTTTAATTTGCCATTTTTACATAGTGTCCAGCACAGTCCCTAGGTAAGTTGTTTACAACTTGATGATCGAGAAGGTGCACAACAGATGCTTGATAATTTTATATCATTATGAATATAAAAAATATTGCTTTTATACAATAGTTACACAAACACCATTAATTATCAACAGATCATAATTTGTTTCTTTATTATTTTCATGACTGGCAGAACTACAGTAACTAACCATGACTGGCAGAGCTGTTAACCAACAGTTACTGTAATTAACAGGGTTGAAAGTAGTTTTAAATTCTTACCAGTGCAATGTAGCCAAAGGGTAGGAAGAAATCATGGAGATGGTGGACAGTATATTTCCACTTATTCTGCTTTAGAATTTCATCTCCATTTACTTCCAGGTTCTAGGGTAAAATCCCAAGTAGCGTTAAATTGAAAGCTAGATCACTAGTCCCCTTGATCAGTGGTTAGAGAGGGATTTGGGAGTCAGCCTTGTTTTAGAAGCTGTTTAGCTTTGTACAGTAGATAGCCTTAGTTATAAATTAAACAACACAGATGGTTCAGTGGCAACTTAGTGGCATAGATACATTTACTAAGGAGACAAACTTATGTGTAAGATGACAACGTTATCAGATTTGTTTTCTTGCTTTAAGTGCTTTTGTAACTGGTTTTAAATGTGGTTTTGTCAGACAGCTGCTCTCCCATCTACTTTAAACTATACTGACCTTCCTTCACCCATGCTGGTGACTAGCAGTCAGTGTAATTAACAAATGGTAGAACACCTGTGACATAGAGTGATACATAAAGTTAACTGTCCCAGTGCTGTTATGCTCTGCAGTATATCATAACTTGTGCAATGCCTCACATGCTTACTCAGTGCAAAGGAACTATTTGTACAATGAGAAATGAGCCTTAAATGGCTAAAAGTGCTGATTTAAAAAAACATGCTTTTAAAGGAATAAGTCTGAGCTAGGAAAAAAAATGAAGTCAGACATTTTGCTATGTCAGTAAATGTACATTCTATATTTTGTAAAGTCGGGGAAAAAAAAGAACAGCAAGTATACAGCAAACACTATTTGAACTTTCATCAATGCTTACATAACATTCTGTGCTTGTAAAAGAACCGTTATGAATTTTAGAGGACTTCTGGAGCATGAGGCTAATCAAAATTCTGTGATCTGCTCGAGACGTATTAGGCATATCGGAGAGCGAACTCTTGTGAAGCAGTCATTTATAAAAGGGCATGACATTTACACAGAATCAGTGAATGCATGATAACGAGATGTTGCTTTCCATCTCAAGATCCTCTAGTGGTTCTGGAACCAATTTCAGTCCCCAGGGGGGTTGGACTGTTGTCAGCACATCGGTTCAGCACTTTAATCATGCAGGCATCATGCTGCAGGAACAGACTATTTTCTCCACTTGTGATTAGGTTCAAAACACATTTTTCATTTTCTGTTAAAAATGCAAAAAAATTTGGCATCATAATTATGGCTTCGGTTATAAAAGTGTGTAATAAAAGAAATGGGATTGTTATGATTGTAGGAGGAAAAGTACAAGGGCGCCCTTTAGTTTTCTTGATTCAGGAAATTGTGTTGTTGTTTTTTTCACATCAGTGGCTGGAAGGTAAGAGCGTCACTTTGCGTCAGTATGAACAACTACAGATTAACTTTAGCCTGAAAAGGAATGGTACAGAATATTTAAAATATTCATTTCATTATTGGATCGTGTACATGTCACCTTTGTTTTACATCTTTATTATGTGAAACCATTTTTAGTAGAGCTGAAAAAGTTCGTCCCTGTTCTTTATTTTGTCTTCAGCTGAAATTTAAGGTCCTGTTGCTCTAATTAGCTTTCAAAGTCTGCTTTCTTCAGGCATGCAAACACGGGTTTAAGCAGCTGGATCAATAGGAAATAAAGGCAACTAATGCAGACAGTGCTACATTTCCGAGATAATACTTAGTGGCAAATTGCTATACGTGCTGCGCATACAAAAGATTCCTGAGTTATTCGGGATTGTCTTTCTGCTGTCTCGAACTGATTTACATAAAGAGTGACAGTCAGCTTTTAAATAAAGTGAAAATTCATTTCACAAATATTTTGTTTTACAAATTTAAATATGAATATTAATCTTTATAATTAACATGTGGTCTTTTGTGGCATCCAGAAGTTATTTATTTAGTTAGTTTAGGATTTAGGATTATATTTTTAGCTGATTTTTTTTTTTATCTCTCTCACTCATTCTCTATGTCCAGTTGCTTATTCTGTACAGGTTCGTGGGAGGCCTGGAGCCTATCCTGGAGACACTAAGCGGTGTACAACCTGGACAGAATGCCAATCCAATGTAGAGAATAATTATGCACACACTCACACACTATGGGGAATTACGCCAATTAACCTAATCCGCATGTATTTGGACTTTAGGTATCCGGAGGAATCTCCACGCACAAAGACCTAAGGCAGGTCTCCCCCTTACCCTGGGGGTGCGAGGCCACATTGCTTTTACCTGTTATGCCACCATGCCAGCTTTTTTATTTAATGTTTTTAATTATGTTTGTTACATTGCTATGGTTACTTTAAATTCATGGTAAAATTTTTGCTATTCAATTATTTCATCAATAATTTCCTAGATTACCCGCAGCTACAGTCCTATGCCAGTCTAGAGTGAAACTGGTGGAATTTAGCCTTGGCTTCATCTCTGGATTTAGTCCCCATCTGTACAACTGCATTGTGTTCTAGAACCTTGAGTCAAGTGGTCGCGCTCTCCATTTATTCTAAATTGCACTTATCATTATACTGTAATATTGAAAGTTGCTGGAAAAGAAGCTCTTGATCTTTTGTTTTGTCTGTGTTCCAAACTTCTCACAGCTATAACAAAAGTACAAAAAGCACCTTAATCATAAACTATTATAAAACGGTTTAATATAAACATTGTTCAAGTTGGAGTGTTCTTTTAAGGTAAGGTAAGGTAAGGTAAGGTATAGTAAAACTTAACTAGTTTCCATTTAGGGCTTTTCATCTGTAGCTTTTCACTTCCACTGTAGTTTAACCGTGTGGAGCTTGGCTTTCACACCTAATCTATATTAGGAGAGGTGCCTCAAAATGGTTGAGGAGAAGCATGAATGCACATCGAGAGGAGCAAATGCACCTTCTCGACCATCAAGCGAGCAATCCATATGGCAACATTTACTAAACTGCCGCTCAACCCCTCCAGCCGTGTTTATTCCAGTTTGAAAGGGGGATTCCTCCTATAGCTACAGACTGGTTGCTATGGATTTTTTTTCTCCAAAGCTCTTAGAATAATGGCACATCCTACCACTGATGTCAGAGCTGTTGATGTGTGTGCGTGCATGTGTGTGTGTGTATGTGAGAGAGAGAGAGAGAGAGAGAGAGAGAGCGAGGGAGGGGAGCTGTAGCCTGTTGCTTATGTTCCTCAAATGTGCCGCTAGCACTCACAGAACAACACAAGTAGAGTTGAAGCTCTGAGCAGCAGCTTGCACTTCTCCTTCTCTCCTTCTCATGACCTTAATCTTCGCTCAGCTGACCTCCATCTTTTCTTAAACATATAAACATGAGGAACACATTCAGCTACAGACAAATTGGATCAACCCTGTGGTGAGTGCATTACAGTCTTGTGTCATTTCTTGTGGGTTTGGTTTCAGTTTCTTTAAGTACAAAAAAAAAATGCATGTGTACTTTACAGTAAACATACTGTACAATAATGGAAATGTCATAATTCAATATTGTTTTCTTGTAGAGTATGGTGTCAAACTGTTGCTATTTATCTGTGTGTAGGAACCCTTAATCTAGATACCGTGTCTGACAGAACGATTGTTTATTTATACAATGAGATCTGCAAGTTCATCTGATAGGTGAATATGTATTATGAAATCGTACATTTAAAAATTTATAATCTTTAACTATGTTGGACATATTAAAAGAAATAATGTCACAATAAAATAAATAAACAATAATGTGCCTTCATCTTTATGTTCTTTATATGTACAGTAGGAATATACTGTAAATATACAGTCACATTAATAGGACATTAAAAAGAATACGTCTCACCTGCTCATTCATGCAATTATCTAATCCTGTAGCAGCACAGCATGAAAGAGTAGGTCAGGAGCTTGGGTTAATGTTAAGATCAGACATTAGCACTGTTAAAATGCAATCTTAGGGAATTTGCCCTTTATGTGATTACTGGTTCATGATTTTATGCATTTTCCTTGTACCACCTGTTTAGCTGATTGGACAATAAATGAGCAGGGATACAGGAGTTTCTATTTAAGTGCCCAGTATCCACTTTTTTACACTTTTGTAACATAAAGTATATGCTACTAATGTACCATACACTTATGCAACAACCATCTTACACACTACAAAAAGTGTAGAAAAAATACCATATGGATGTGATTAATAATAGACATTTGTTACAGATGGCAGAGTAGATGCTCTTGTATTACATTATTATGACTCACATTTATGATAAGATTAATTTAAAGAAAAGACGCAGATTTAAATAGAAAAAAAGAAAAAGTATGGTTATTACTCCAAGGCACATCTTCTCCTTGATGAACTGCTTTTAACGTTTATAAGATCAACCACATCATTAGGTTGATATGCTGAAGTTTTTCTTTATGTGTCCAAAATTTTAAAACTGTCAAATTGTATTGTTCTGCCTCAAAGGCATCGATAATGGTTAGTCATTAGGAAAAATTGTTCTTGAGGAAGAATATGATTTTCTGTTGTGTGTAAAACGCTTGCTGGATTCGCACACTTCTTGGATCTGTCTGTTTATCAGAATCGAAAATTATATTCAGTTGGGGAAGAACAGTGTTTATTCAACACCGGTTAACAGTGTTATATTGCAGGAGTGCCAAACTACAGTCCTCGAGGGTCACCACCCTCAGTACAGAATTGATTATTTCCCACTCATTAAACAGATTCCACCCTTGACTTTTAAAAGTTCACGTATTTTCGCGACAGATTTAAGGTTGTGAAGAGTAGAATATAGTTTACTATTTGGAGTATGAGACTCAGTGGTCTGTGACAAATGTATTCCTCATCTTTTAAATATCCATGGACACATTGAATGCTTGGCATTAGCATGTTACAAAAGAAAATAAATGAAATAAACTTCATGTTGTTTCTGTATAAATAACCATCTTTCTCAAATGAAAGTATCTAAAATTCTCACCATGTGGCTCTGAATGTTTAACCGTAAGTCACTGGCATCACATATGGTGCCTGAATTGTGAAGCAACTCTCACACTGTGAATGAATTGAAATGTTCAGATGTTCCCCCTTCATGCAAAGGGTCATAAGCACTGCTCATCGGTAAGAGTGACAGCTTCTGTCAATAAGCTAGTAGCTATGCATTAATCGAAAGAGGTAAGGCAGTTTAAGGGGCATCAGCAACCCTCCCACCCCCGCTGAGTGCAATGTTTGCATAACATAGCAATAGGTCTAATGGCTAGCTTGCGGGTGGGAAAGATTGCCATTTGCATATCATGAATTTCAAGTATGGAAATAAGTAAGATGAATATGAGTTTAAAGCCAAATGAAGAAAGTATTCTATCCATAGCATCGGGTGAACTCGTATCCTGCACAAACTTTTTCCAGTTCACTGTTATAGAAAAAAAAAAATCTGTTAAAGGACTAATAAATTATTAGGGTTCTGCAAACAATAAAAAGGTGATTTTTCAGATGCATACATACATTTATGTATGTATACATACATACATACATACCGTACGTACATACATACATACATACATACATTACTATTTGAAAGTTTGTACACACCTTTTAATTTCATAATCTTTCCTGATTTTTTTCCCATTGTAAAACAATGCTGAAGGCATCAACAATATGCATTACTCTTCTTTAAATAGTTGATATTGTGTTGTGTCTGCTACATATGCTCTGTAAAGCTTATCCAACGATTGTAATCAGAGGTTTTGTTAATTTGTGATTGTTGAGAATCCAGGAGTGTTTTAGAATGTGTAAAAGAAATCCAAACTTGTTTCCAAACTTTTGACTGATACATACATACATACATACATACATACAGTTTATGAATACATACATACTTACATAGACACACACACACAAACATGCAAGAAGTGTATTGACAAACACAAATATACACACACGCACACACACACACACACACACACACACACACACTAGTATATACTTCTTGCAGGTCTGTGTTGTCTGTGTGCTCGCATACCTTTACTGCATAACTGATGTATCAGTGCACTTTAGGGATGAATATTCAGACAAAAATTGGATCATTTGTCATAGTTATCCTTATATTATGGTCACTTCAAAGAGATATCTGAAAGAAGAAATCGAATATCCATTAACATTTGTTATGTTTGTGTTGCTTGATGATTATTATCTTAATTTGTTGGTTGCTATTTTTGATGTTCCTGTGGGAAGATAGCCACAGTGTACCACACAAGCCTAAGAGAGGGGGCAATTCTAGGTGCAGGTAGAGCAGAGCACAACCAAATACAGTATCGGCCACTGGATCAAATTCTAATCCTTATAAACTCTACTCTACTTCTTTATAAAATTACAACAACCATTTTCAATAAAGTAATGACAAATTTGCACAACAAAAATACACTTTTATTGTTTTAAAATGTTAAAGCTTTGTTGCTTCTCAAGCTTTTATCATATAGCATATGCGCTAGCTTGTCAATGTAGTCAGGGCCATGCTGTTAGGATTGTTGTCCCATTACAAAAAGTGATAAAAATGAAACAGTTACAAAGATTCAGTTCACCTATTTTTTTATCTGTGGGATAAACACGTTAGCGTGATAGTTACTGCTTTGAAAACGTATCTGTTTTTGATTGAGTGATTGTGGGATAAGGCGGCATTTAGTTTAATTTAGATGTGGAAAGTCATAACCCTGACTTCCCAGTTCAATGCATTTCTCCTACAAAGTGGGAAAAAACATTGAAAACTCCACAAAAACATGTTATAGCAAGCATGCTAAAATTACTGAACATAAATTAGTGATGTGTTTACTTTCTCAAAAACTGATTTCGCTATAATGACAGTGTTACAGGTCTAACCAATTACAGTAACATGTACCAGTTGTATAATCTTAAAATAATATTACTACAAACTCATTTAAAGTAATGAAGTTAATTTACTGATTACAATGTATATTGTAAGTACACAAGTACTGACATTAAAGTGCATCTTCCTGAGTTGTAATTCCAAATTATGGGAGTCTTTACTTTGGTTCTTCCTAGCTTGAATTTCTGAAGTTCAGTTAAAAACAGCAGAAATCCCATTGGTGCCACTAACAGCAGGTAATTGAACAATATTGTGGGTAATATAAGAAACAGTCAACTAAAGTGAAAATGACATGTAATTTAGGGTCTCTCATTTGAGAGGGTGTTGAAAGCACTAATTTTTTTTAATCCATACCTTTGATCTTTTAATAGGCATGTTCAGCCAGAAGACGAGTGTCACTTTTGACTTTAAGTCAATAATGATTAACTTATTTGCATGGCTTAAAAGGTTCATCTCCATGGAAGTGATGTTGTCTGACTATTAGGAGCCTTTTTTACATACTGTATAGAGACAAATGTCATTATTATTAAATTCAACTAACTGCTTTTTGTAGCTTTGTGCCCAGTAGACCATAAACCTAATTATCACCAACGATCCTCAGTTGTCAAAGCTCCTAAGTTGTCTTGACATTGTGAAAAATTTGTACACTGACCTGCAGTTTCAACATACACAATTACCTCTTTATGCATACAATCAAAGCTTCATGCTAAATGACCTTATGGAATATTTGCCTATGCAAGCTCATTTTCTTCTCTCAGAAATGCATTCACTGGTCTAATTTCAACTGATTGTTTAGTTTTTATTTGTATTTATTTTATCGCAATAAAACATTAATTAGGGTAATTAAGTGAATTAGAATACAGTAGCACAGCAGGAGCTAAATAAACACAGAGTAAATTATTGTATAAATGTCATTATTCTCTATCTAGGTATGCTACTAAGCTACTTTCCTTTTTTCCTTTTAATATTATAGCCTCTAGTGAAAGATCAATCAATGACTATTACATTTATACACATTAGGTTTCATAGCAGGCCGAGCGAAATGTTTAGATGGCTTCTGCAGACTTGCAGGGGCTGCAAATCCATTACTTCACCTTTTGCTCAGTGTTAGTGTTCACCGCTCACACAGGGCTTAACCGTCCTTCGGCAGGTTGGGAGCCGTTTTAATCCATCTTAAAAGCTAAAGTGCACTCCTGCCTTCTCAAAGGTCACTGACACTATCAAATATTGTTCAATATTTTTCTATCCCCTTCCAATTTCCGATCCGTCTCACCACATGTCCCCTGTCGTCTTTCGATATACTAGTCTTATATATCCCCCACTAATCCATTGCCTAGATGCATGTTGTGGGCAGCTGATTTGAGATCCATTCAAACACTCAGTCAGTATCCACAACACACTCGCAGTGCAATTTCCCCCTACCACAGACCACCATAATCTCAATTCCTGGAAGTACTTTGACATAATGGCGTCTATCCACACAGAGAGCAGCAAGCCTACTGGATTGTGTCTGCTGTCATCCAACAGTGATGAACAATAAGTGGATAACAGTGTTGTAATGTGTGTGGCAGGTGGCTAAAATCTTGTATAGTCCTTATGTGAGGCATGCATGTTGAGGTCCAGTATAAGTACAACTCTATAAGCTATAGCAGCAAGCATAAAAGTAAACAGAGAGAGAAAGAAAGAAAGAGAGAGAGAGAGAGAGAGAGAGTAAGAGAAATAATATTCAGAAGAACAATATGCAGAGAAAAAGAAAGTATAACAATAAACTGTGACATATATGGCTTTAACTACTTAACAGCACTATTTCCCCCAAGACCTGTGACAAGTTTGTATAAAATTAGTATTAGTAACTGTATGCTGGCACATCATGACGCAGCATGTCAATCTTGAGCTATCAATGTTAAAGCAGAATCTGTGATCTGCTTATATAATGATTACAAATGTCTGGTTCCTCTCAAGGTTTCTTCCTATTGCCATATCAGGGAGTTTCTCCTGGTCACCGTCGCCCTCGCCATCAGGGACAATCTGATCATTTTGATTCATGCATATTTTCTCCCACATGTGCAAATAAAATTTAATTGAAATTAATAAAAAATGTCGGCACAGTGTTGCATTGCAGTGTTCCCAATTCAACCCAGAGCTTAGGTTACTCTCTGTGCAATTTCATATACCTTTGTGGGTTTCCCCCACTTTTCTGTCCCCCCCAACTGACTGAAAAAACATACAGATAAGAGGAATTGCTAAGCTAAATTGCCATAGGTGTGCATGAACACGTGTGTGTGTGTGTGTGTGTGTGTGTGTGCGTGCGTGTGTGTGTGTGTGTGCGTGTGTGTGTGTGCGTGTGTGTGTGTGTATGTGGTACCCATAGTTAGTGTTAACTGATGCAGGTGACAGTCGGGACAAGAGACAGGGATTTATAATACAGTGAAGGCTCTTATCTCTGACTTTTTCTTAAGAACCTAATAACAAGACCACTGAAAATATGAACTTAGTACATTCAGGCACTGTGTGATTTTTATTGCTTGTGTACATTGTGTTAACTCAGATGTTTTAATCGGCTTTACTGCAATGGCCTGAAGCTCTATGTTCCACAAACTTTTTGTTCCACCAACCGAGTGCTCACACTGTATGTATAAACAGATCTCCTGTACAGGTTTTACTTAAAAAAGAAAAGCCTCAAAGGCAATTCTTTGTGCCAGAAAAGAAAACAGCAGAGTTACTCTTTGCAATTTAACTTTGTACACAAACCAAAAAAACCCCAAACAAACAAAAAATACATAAAAATGAGTATGGACCTGACAAATTATAGAGAAGATTCAGGGAGTCTGATCTGTCTTTTGAGAACTAGAGGTATGTATGCATGCACATTGGGGTTAACTCATACTCATACTGCAAGACAGACATACTAGATTTCAAACTTGAGAGAAATCCATCCAACTGTTTAGGAGCCAGATTGGTGGTTGTTCAAGTGATTAATGGGGTGTCAGGTCCCTGCTCACCCAAATGAGGATGGGTTCCCTGTTGAGTCTGGTTCCTCTCGAGGTTTCTTCCTATTACCATATCAGGGAGTTTTTCCTTGCTATTTTCATATTCGGTTTGCTCCTAACAAACAGTATGATGATTTTGACTTATATATATATATATATTTTTTACACATTTTATACTCATTTCCCTAATTGTCTTTTGGATTTTGTGAAGCTGTTTTGTGACAATTACCACATTTAAAAGCGCTATATAAATGAAATTTAATTTAATTGAACTGCTCAAACTGCACATCACAACTAATCACGCTGAAATTCAGGATGGTTATAAAATTAGTCTGGAGCGACTGATTCAGGGTTAAAGTGGGAAGAATCTGTACAGTGTCAGTGGTATCTAAGGAATCTGTACACTAAGAGGAAGGACAGGGTTCACCTTGTTTATTAAGATGTTTGATGATTTATATCAACAGGACATCACCTCATTCAGTAGTTCTAAACCTGTCATAAATAGATATTACTACCTAAGGTGTTAAAGCGTTTCTTATAACTTGGCCAGTTAAGAGCTACTTTTAATGCTTAGATTTTTGTGAACATATCCTGAGCTAAATCAGTTTCACATTTTTGGATCCATTACCTTATGTCTGTATGTACATCCTAAATGCCAAGCTTTGTTCATATAAAGATTAATCAATATGTAAAGAAAGAAATAATGTTGGGTTTGTAAAAGAAAAAAAATATTGTTAGGTTGTCACCTCAGTTTGGCTTGTGCCTTGTGAGGTAAAAAACATAATTACATTTCAGGTTTCAGGTACATAGAAAAGGTCTATAGTTGATTCCACAAGTGGCATTTACCTGAGATACTGCTATGTGTGACCAAAAAATTACCATTGTCTGAAAGGCAGGCTAAAACAAATAGAACATGATGAAAATGACACACAAGGTGTCTAGGGTCTAGAAATGTTTTAGTGTCTGTAGTTAATAAAAACAAAAAGATTGCAGCAACAAATAATCTGACAAAGTGCTGAAGACCCCTACACTGGATGATACAGGATTAATCTCAATCATGAAGAAAAAAGACAGCGCTGATATAGAAATAGTTCCAAGGACCACAAAGAGAGAAGGATACACAATTGTACAACAGACACTACAAACAACTGGTATGGCTCAGTTTTATGAAAAATACAAGGAGAAAACTGCGATGAAGAAACCTCATAATATTCAGCATAGCAAGCTGTGAAACATGGTGATGGTATCTGTTTTCTTTTTTTAAATATATATTTAAAATTGCTGATAAATTCTAAATGAGTAAAAAGCATCTTAACTAATCTGATTTAACAATGAGCTCAAAGCCTAGTAGAAGGCACTCCACTTTGCAGCAGAAAAATGACACAAGACAATTATGCAATTTTCTGGACCAGTAAGTGGAACATCCTTATCTGGCCTAGACCATGAGCTGACTTGATGCCCAGTGTGTATTCATATCAGTTACTTATGATAAAACATAAAATTTAATCTGAAAACCGTCACTAGTGAAGAAACCCTTTCTTTTTTTTGCATTTCTAAGAAGCCTGTTAATTTAAGATTAGTTAATTAAAACAACTGGATTTCAGAGCCAATTAGATCAAAATGTGTTAATTATTTTTATTTTACTTTTTCTAACTATATAGTACTCTTACTCACTTTCACTCACTCATTCTCCATACTGATTATCCTGTCCAGGGTAATGGGAGGCCTGGCACTTATCCCCAAGAAACAAGGTGAGGTACACCCTGGATGGGGTACCAGTCCATCACAGGGCACAAGCACACACAGACTTAGGGCAATTTAGAGATGCCAACTAGCCTAACCAAATGTCTTTGGACTGTGGGAGAACACCAGAGCACCTGGATGAAACACACCAAGCACAGGGGGGACAAGAAAACTCCACACACAGAGATCAAAAGGCAGAGCTCAGACCCCTTAACCTTGAAGGTTTGTGCCATATACTCCCATAATATTTTAATACTACATAGTGATGTACCTTGAATTATGAATATAAAGTTATTCACCAGGCTACATCAATCAAGGAGAGACACATGCTGATAAACATGCTATAGCTGGTGGTAAATAAACACAATGTACACGGGAGCACACATTATACAGTACATATTCTGAGAGTGATTCATCCAGAAATCTGCCTGAAACAGAAGCAGCACTGAGGTAAAGGTTACGCTCGGTGCAGATTTGGAGACGAATACAACCTCTGAGAATATCAACTGCTTCTTTATCTATGGTGGGCCATGATAAGGCCTGGGAACGCAATTATAGCCCTTAGGAGTTGCTTTTTCAATATATTCAAGGATTTATTAAATCCACCCACAATATCTAAAGAAATGTGTACTTTTCTCTCTGCCTGAGATCCTACAAGCAAAGGTCTTACGATGTGATTTTGGCTACAGGCATATTCAGGCCTGAACATTTTAACATTTGAAACCCATTTTGACATGTGTTGTGTGTACAAAGAATAAACATAAAAGATGATATTGCCCTAGAGATGCTAGTGTGTAGCCTGAGGTACGACTCAAAAATATATCTTCTTGTATGTTCACCATGTCAGTGCTCTAGAGGGTCTCTAAAGGGCTGAAGCACTTTTCAACCGAATACAAAGGCATCGAGTGGATTGCTTATTTTCTTTTTTGTTCATGATAAGGTTGTGCTTATCATGTCTTGCTTCCATCTAATATGCGGGGTTATGTGGAGGTTAAAATGGAACAATTTCCCGTTTGACTTGTGGACTGAACTTACTGTTTGTATGACTACATCCATATAAACATTCGGGAAATAACAGAAGGACATATATTTATTCGCTTTATTGTCTTCAGCTGCTTTTCGCAGTCCACATAACCAAAATTTAGAGAAATGAGCCATGACAGCTCAGTTCAATATACATAAGAATCTGAACAACAGCACTTATAGGAACAGAAGAGATGTTCAGATGAGCAAACATTTTAGCATGCAGAGAATCAGAATGTCCTCCAGCGAAATCTCCCAAAGGATCCGTTTAAGGGCAAAAAGCCTCAGTGAGTGGGAGAGCAGAGAGCAGAAGTCATGGAAAAGAAGAAATAAAAGATCCAGGATGTGAACAAAGCAGTGGAGCTGGATAGGTGGGAGGCAACAGCTCAAAGCATGAGATGCGTAGGAAGGGGTGGACCAGGGTTGCCAAGGAATCTCAACAGGAAGCAGGAAAACAGTGTCCAAATGACTGAGTTACAGCCTCCGACATGGCAACCAGAAACACCACATTAGCACTGAACATGGGTTTGGAAAGGAACATCAAAGTGATTATGTTAAGCCATGATCTGAGCATGTCAGAAGGTCTGAAAGGGTATTGTTTAATAGTATGATAATCTGATATGTTTAATATACATGAGTCAGAGCATGGTGTACATGACAAGCATAGTAGCCTTATAATTGTTTTTCAGATGCAGGTACGATGCTTATCAGAAGTTTCTCAAAATAGTGTGGGCAAACCACAGTGGCACAGAGGAAACCTCAAAGCTCCAGGGTTTGATCCTGAACTCAGCTTACTGTCAGTGAGGAGTTTCATGTTTCCTCCAGGTTTTATGTTTGCCTCCCACCTCCAAAAACATGCCAGTAGTTGGACTGTCTAAGCTAAATTGCCGATAGGTGTAAACAACTGTGCATGTACCCTAACTAGTGTTCCATCCACACAGTGTTTCTGCCTCACACTCATTGTTCCGGGATAGGCTCCAGATCCGCTACAACCCTGACCAGGATAGTAAAAAATAAATACATGAATGAATCTTAATGAAGTTACCACAGCATTTTTATTTTCACCTCGGCATAAAAACAGGTCTAGCCAAATACAACAGTGCCTGACAAAAAACCCACCCTCAGTGATCAATTCGTGTACCACATTGTGTGCTGTGTACTGAAAAGACTAGATTGTTGAAAAGATTTTTACACCAACCATTTCACTAAATCTTGTTTGCAACATTTTGGTAAGCAGTAGCAAGTGTAAATGACCTTGAGCATGTTTGAGATGACAGCATGAACAATGAGATGGATCCGGAGTCCATCTGTGAGCGGAACAGTATGAGGTGGGAAGATATGCTGGTTTGTTTCAAACAAAATCTCGGTTCTGTAAGTCAAAGCAATTGCAGAGGATAAGCCCTTGAACAATGTTATGATCTCATTGCTGCAGAGAGAAACTAGGGCTCTTGACTTTGTGTTAGACTCATTTATCTATTGCTTATGCTTTACTGATGCCCTGGAATACACCTTGCAGTGCACAGAGAAGGTAAAGAGGACATTGTAGTCACGCCTACTAGAACCTGGACTGTTCTGACATAGTATTAATCATTCCAATATCAGACAAAGATGAACTGTTGTACAAATGTACATACTGTATAACTTGCATTCCTATTGTAATTTACATCCTGTAACAAAATATTTATTGTTACTTTCTGCATTAATGCCTTATGGGTCATTATGCATTGTAAGATTTTACAGTTTGACAACTTATGATTGGGTCAATAACACTAGAAAGTGCCTTTTTAGTATTCATAATTTAATCCAGGACTCCATTTGTGTGTTGTGTGCTGTAACCAAAGCTAAAATTAACTGAATAAAATTTGAAAGCCTTTCCTTGACAGGCAGTGTATATTTTGAATTTCTGAATTTTTTTTCGCTATGGCAAGGTCTACATGTTAAGTTTGACAACATCAAACTACAAACACCACTTCTACTTAGTACTTGGTATTTCCACCAAGTAAGTGTAATTACTGTACTTGTTTCAACCTCCACTGAAAAAAAGACAAAAAATGGGCGTGATCCATTGATTACATCAGACAGTTGCTCAAAGGAGCAGTTACACCAAAATTACATTACATTACAGCCAGGGCGAATGAACTTTTTATTTGTTAATAAATCAATTAGCAAGCTAACATCTTAATCACTGAGCTACTCTCTACTTTGCTCTATTGATAATTTTATTATTATCAATAATTGTATTAGCACTGTCACCTTGCACCACCAGGGTCCGGGTTTGATTCCCTTCTCTATGTGCATGGAGTTTGCATGTTCTTCCTGTTCTTGATGGGTTTCCTCCTGGTACTCTACGGGCATTCCCAAATTGCCCATAGTGTGTGAATGAGTGTGTACATGTGTGTGCCCTGTGGTGGATTGGCACCCTGTCCTGGGTATACCCTGTCTCGTGCCCTAAGTCTCCTGAGATAGGCTCCAGGCCCCCCGCGACCCTAAATACAGGATAAAGCGATATTGATTAATGGATTGATTGATTGATTGACTTACTGTATATCTTTTAATATATATTTAAATAATATAAATGAATAAGTAAATATGTGAATATAACATGATAACTGGGTGGTACTAAAAATTATATCAAAGGCATTTATAGTGATATATTCCACTGAAGGAATTGTACACTCTATGTACAAGTATTTATACAGTATATTGTCTTAATACTGTATTTAACAAAGAACTTGAAACATGACCCTACTGTGAAGTCACTATATGAGGAGTGCATGAAAGACACTTATTGTAATATTACTTAATACACAATCAGGGCCTGAAGAGTTTTCAGTGTACAGACACTTATTGAATGATGTATTGTTTCTGGCAAGCCTTCAGGATGTTGCAAAGGCATTTCACTGGGGAAAGTCAAGTTATGAAACTGAAGCGCCTCCTCCCACTTCCAAACTAATTGGCAGGTAGCAATGTGTAAAATGATTGGGGGTGGGGTTGTGGAAGCTGGTGAGAGCTTCGACCCTGGGTGTCTGACACCCTTTCTTTAAACGTGTTAATCAGAATGTTGGGTAGTAGTGAATCAGTTTATTTGCATTTCCTAGTACAAAGTGGAATTTTTATATCAAGCAGCTTGTATTTACTTAACAACAGAGCAGTACACTCTATGCTAATTTTCTGATTAAAAACATATTGTGGACAGTGAAAATGTAACTTAGAAGGAGGTTAGAAAGTAAAACAGTAGAGAGTTTACTGCTACTCTTTTTATACAGTAGTTTCACATATATGCTTAATGTATGCTTCATGTCCTGTCAGTTGTTTAAGGCTACAGTATTCGGTTCAGTGCTGCAAAGCTCTTTTTTACTTGTTTCTTTTTGCATCCACATTTAGGCACATGTTTTATATGTACTGTAATAAAAAAACTAATATTTGATTTGATTTATTCATCGTCCACAGGTGACATAAAGGATTTTTTAAAAAGTATTTTTGGGTATTTTAGAACTATTATTAGCCCTAGCAGGTCTAGACTTTGCTATGACTAAGGAATGACATTGATGCCCAGATACACACACAGGAGAGAGAAAGAGAGAGAGAGAGAGAGAGAGAGAGAGAGAGAGAGAGAGAGAGATATTCTTCAGGGTTAGAACGTGTTAGTGAAGACATCAACTCAAATTGATCTCTGTAGGAAGATTGCATGAAGATCAAATAAACCTTTCATGTCTTATGTTTTGTGTCTGCATGTCTCTGAATAGTCACAGGAATCTGGGTTTGAAGACAATCTAACAAATGTAAGAGACCACAGCAAAAACAACATCCCCAACACCACCATTTTATTTAAAACAGACACAAAATCTTGGAACATATACATTTTATTTATTTATTCATTCTCTATGAATAAATAAAATGTATATGTTTCAAGGTTTTGTGTCTTTTTTAAATAAAGTGGATGTCAGTTCATCATGTGGCTCAAGCAGACACACACTTACAGCAGGCTATTTGGACATGCCAGTTAGCCTTATCCTAGTCTTTGGACTACAGTATGGAGAAAACCAGAGTACAGTACCAGGAGAAAACCTACCAAGCATAGAAAGTACACACAAACTCCAAGCACACAAAGGTGGGAATTAAACACTAGACCCTGGAAGTACGGGGAGGTACCACGGTGCTAACCGCTATGCCACCATGCCACCACATTTTATTTAAAACAAAACATTTGTGTACACTGACTTCACTTTGTCACTACTTACCTGCCTAATAAAACCCCATAGATAAAGGTCAAATGCTGGGGTTATTATTCACCCTAGGCATTCGAATAGTAAAAAAAAATATGCAATGTTGCTGGTATGGTTGCTGGTGCCAGACAGGCCAATTTGAATTTTCAGAAACCGTTGTTCCTTGGCTTTTCCTGCAAAAAAAAAAAATCACCTTTTTGAATTGTTCAACTGACCAGTCTCAATAAGTCCATGCAAATAATAGCCTTAAGCCCTTATTCTTCTGATACACAGTATAATCAGTATGTATCTATCCTGTGTAATTTTGTAGCACACAATCCAAGGTGCAGGATGGAAAGTCTCAGACAAGGCAGCAGACCCTCACTAACAAAACAAGGGGCTTAATTTGACAGGGCCGGAAACAAAAGGCCAAGTGTATTATTATCTGGTGCTGACTGACATTGCAGGTGCTTAATAAGCATCCAATGACAAATTTTTGCCCTGGCTTTAGTGAGCCCAAGACCCAATCTTAATCCCTGATTGGAGCATTACAGACACTAATTTGTGACTTGTGAACTAATCACTTCTTAATCACAGTAATGGAGTTAATTAGTTTGGACACAGGCCGAGTTGTTAAGCTACAGTGGTGTGAAATGTGTTTTTAGTTGCGGCCTGGAATGCATTTGCTTTGATTACTGGGAAAGATTATTGTTCAGTTGGGGTGTCAAATGAACAAATTCTACAGTTCAACAATTCTATTATTTAATTATAAAATAAAATATTATCATGCTGTTTCTTAGATATTTTAACTACAGAAACATGATGACAAATTTTTGATCACATATAAATCACTTACAAAAATTACACAAATACGAGCATTTCATTCGGATCAATGTTTTGCATTCACCAAAGCATAATTCAGTACAGATGTTTAGATGTAACCAGTGACACTAAGAAGTCAAAATGTTTTAACCCTTAGCATTTCTTTGTGTTCAAAATACTTGATACAATGATACTCAAACATTGTTGTAATTGCGAGCCTGAGTTGAGCATCAACAGTGTTGTTTTAACCCCCTCTGAAAGACTTGTAGCATGTCTGCTTAATCTGTTGCTTTCTGCAACCAAGCCTTATATTAACAAAAATTGTTAAATATGCCAGCGAACTAATAAAAATGCAACAATGCTTCAGTCGCTCAACTTCAAAGCTGCTGATTCACAATCCATTCCTTAAAAAGCCAGCAGTGGGCCTGTTGCTGAGCTGAACAGCAGTGGCGCCTATTAGAAAAGTGCTTTTTGGTGCATTATCAAGGAAGCAGTTCCCCACAGCCGAGCACTCAGTATAATGCCATTAGCACTTTATTTCAAAAGCTCTTTTGGGTGGGCAATTAGAGTTGCAGTGGCCACATAAGATAGCACTCATTCCTTTACAACGGAAATGGAAAACTATAGTACTCTGTGGCAAACCTCACGATATCTAAAAGAGTTTTTAATGCTTCTTTGTAACCTATATGATGTATACCACACATTAAACCTTGTTTAAAAAAAAAATAAGAGAAATAGATTAAAATTTTTTAATCTATTGATTTTAGAAAAGTCATTTGAATCAAATTTTGATTAAACATGTCCGCCTCGGAAGACACTCCTCCAACACCCTCATCATGAACACAGACACTCCTCAAGGCTGTGTACTTAGTCCTATGCTGTCCTATGTACACTCTCTTCACTAATGACTTTGTAGCTTCCCAGCCCAATAATGTCATCAAGTTCGCAGATTACACTACGGTCATCACAGGCAGTGACGGGACAGCGTACCAGGATGAGCTTTCAAATCTGGTCACATGGTGTGAGGCTAATAACCTTACATTGAACATCAATAAGACCAAGAAGATGGTTCTGGACATGAGAAGAGGACAAGGATTCCACCAGCTATGCACCCTGAACTTTACAGTGAACTATCTTGCACAACTCCATGTTATCTGGATTAGGCAACTGCAAAACTTAACATCTTATACATTACGTCACTTTGCCTCCACTCGTCACTTTACCTTTACTCGTCAATTTACCTCCACTTTTATATTTTAATTGTTTACTTGTACCATAGTGTACTAGGAAACGGTTGTTAAATCGCATTATGGGTTCTTTACACTGTGAAATAAAAATTCTATTTTACTTTTTTTTGTTTATTAAGAGGTATTTACCTCTTACTGTAATTTTATTGTTCACTGCTCTTCTACCTCCTTGTTCTCAAGAGGCTAAGACAAAATAAGAATTTTATTGCACCTAGGTAATTTTTAAAAATTAAATCTTGAATTTTAAATCTATTTGTCACATACACAGTCATACACAGTATGATATGAAGTGAAATGCTTATTTGACTGCTGATGACTGGAAAATTTAAAAAAATATATAAGTTTCATTATTCTTTGTTTCATTATTCAGTATTAAATGAGAAAAAATACAAATTAGAATATAAGTAAAAAAAAACTTAGCTGTAAAAAATGTTAAATTTACATGTACAATATACAAATAATAAAAGAATTAAAAAAATTAAATAATAGATTAAAATAGGAATATAACAACATAATAAAATTGAATAAAATACAAAAGGGTTGAAGTGGAATGTAATGTTGTTGTTAGTTTTTCAGCTGCTCCTATTGTGGGGTCGCCTCAGTGAACCATCTAATCCACACACAACTTGGCACAGGTTTTTACGAAAGCTGAGGCACCAATGCCCATTTGACTTAAATTATAATTATTGATAAATTAATATGATTTAAATAAATAGATGTAAAAAAAAAACATAAATCTGTATTTATTCAATTTGAATAACCTTCTTGAAAGCTACAGTAGTTAGTGATACAGATTTAAAAAAAAATTAAGTTAAAAATCTCAATAATAATAATAATAACAATAATGATAATAAATAAATAAATAAATCCAATAAATAAATCCAAATTTTTCAATTTTCACAAATTTTAAACTATTTTTACATAAACAAAAATATATTATACAGGTTGTACATTCTAGTGCAAAGATTCATTCAGTCAAATTTATAAATTTATTTATCTTCAGTGTCTATCCTGGAAACCTTGCAACAGTATATCGCTGGACACCCTGAACACACACTCATTCACACCTATAGGCAGATTAGCACAAACAGTCTTTCTTGGACGAGTGGAGGAAACCAAAATAACTGTACAACAAAAATACACAAAATAGAAATATATGAAGAAATATAGAACAATAAAAAAACAGCTGTACAAAGTAGATATAGATTTATGGCAATTTTGTGTGGAATGAAGTTAGATATAAATGGTAAAAAAAAAAAAGGTAATGTCCAGGGTTGTGCAATCCAAGTGTCTTGTGCGTGCAAATATGCTTAAAAGTGATTTATTTAAAGTGGCTTGTGATAGAGTGATTTAACTGATGACCATGAAGTGTAGTTGTACAGTGGCCACTAGTGCACAAATAATGGACTAATAATGTAATATGACTAAAGCCATGTTTATTTAAAGTGAGCTTTTGGTTGACTATATCTGCCTTAAATAACAGCCAATGTCTCGTTCTATTTTATGCCATTACTGCTGAGAAAATTCTATAAAGTTTCATGTTTACTAGTATATACAATATAGACAGCTGCATGATTATGGCATTGATTTTGTGTTGCTGCAAATATCACTGTGTGGATGAACATTTAAACTCATTATCTTGCTGAATGATTAATCTGTGCTTATTTAAATACAATCTTAATTCTTGTAGTCATGGTTTGAGCTAAAATATCGATGCCATCAATCTTCACAACAACTCTGGAATAAAAGTCTTTTCCTCATTTTGTCAGATCAAAAGAACAGCATAATTGTTCAAAGGCAAAAACCTTTGTCTTGCTGTTTTGCTGTTTAACTATATGCATATAGGCTGTAAACTAATTCATTTGTTCATTATTCTGTTGTGTAGGTGAGGGCCACACAACAGTGGATAATTGCTTGCCTCCAGGCATGTGAGGCACTCTGAGATTAGAGGTGTCTGGGTGAAAGATGACTTTACTGGCTGGCGATGGCTCCGACTATGACTATAGTGCCTTTAGCTGCATCTCGGAAACCTCACTGAACCCCCCACCCATCCAGGACAGCGAGACCCTTAAGGGTGTTTACTACAAACGTGCCCGGTGTCTTGCTAAGGACCCTGATGCTGATGCCAGCATTTTGCCTGGTGCCCAACGCTTACATGCCATCATCAATGTGGGTGGCCTGCGCTACCAGTTACCATGGAGCACGCTGGATGACTTCCCACTGTCACGGCTAGGCCGCCTGCGACTGTGTACAAGCTTCGATGAGATCATGAGAGTGTGCGACGATTACGATGTGACTCGCAATGAGTTCTTCTTTGACCGGAGCCCATGTGCTTTCCGTGCCATCCTGACATTCCTGCGTGCCGGCAAGCTGCGTGCTTTGAGAGATACTTGCGTTCTTTCTTTCCAAGAAGAACTGCTGTACTGGGGTGTTCCAGAGGAAAAGCTGGAGTGGTGCTGCCGAAGGCGCTTGATCCAGCGTATAGAGGAGCGTGATGAGCTTGAGAGGGTGGCTGAGGAAGATGAGGAAGAGGACGATGATGAGAGTGATGGAGGTCGTAGGGAGGGAGGTCTGGATAAAGAATCTCGACTTGGCCACTGCATGGTCAAACTAAGGGACATGGTGGAGAGGCCGCACTCAGGTCTTCCTGGAAAGATCTTCGCTTGCCTCTCTGTGCTCTTTGTCACCATTACAGCTATTAATCTGTCCATAAGCACTATGCCTGCTATGAGGGAGGAGGAGGAAGCTGTAAGTTCTTGAATTTGTTACAAAAGTTTAGGTCACTGTGTAAAGATTGCAAAATACATGCGGTGTTCATGTCTTGTATTACAGTATTTAAAGTCTAGACATGTAGGGAATGGTATAATAGTTTAATTACTAATTTCATTTTATATAACTGAATGCCTGAGTTAAATTCATCATGCTTTAAACACTGATTTGAATGAAAATTATGTGAAAGTATGGTGCTTCCTTTTGAGCAGCTTGAATAATCCCAGGATGGTGCACTTGTAAAAGGAGCAAACACTGCCATACTGTCTTTAACAGCTCAGAATAGTAATGTCCTTTAGCTAGTCAACATTGTTATTTCAGAATAGCTTTTTGGCACTGAGTTGGTATTTGACTGGCAGAAGAATAATACTTTAGTTCCCTCCTTTTTGTTCACACCTGTGCACAGTGAAAGAGATGCAAATAGGCAGCTTTCCGGTGTTTTTTTTTTTTTAACAATCCAGTCAAAACATTCTCTCAGTCAACATGCAAATGCATCATTCTTTTTTTTTAACTAGTCTGAATTTCCATCACTTCATTTATTTTCTTTCACTACTATTTTTTTATTTCAATTTTTTTTTCATTTTGAAAAAACAATAGATAATTTTAACCAAACATACATATTTGAAAAAAAAAATTGAATAATTATATTAACATCAAAGTTTTTTTTTCCTTTTTTCCCCCAACCTCATGACTGGAGGATCTGCTCATGTGGACTCTAATATACAGTATGAACATATAGACATTGGCATACTGTATAGTATTTGGAAATGCAGCAGTGGTGGCATGATTAAGTGTCAATTGCAGATGAACAGAAGGCAGGGTAGACTGTCAGATAGCATGATTATTCTGTGTGTGATCCTGTGTGTGAATTTACATATTTGTGGCTCGCTTGTCTGTTATTGAATGCTTTGGACCAGAGAAACATAATGCAGCTGAACCCTGCGTGTTTATGTTCGCATGTTACCAAGTGAAGAAAACAGTGAAAAGCATAAAGATAAATGCTCTTTTTATATGTAAAAAAAGTCATCCCATCTTAACATTTGTAGAGTAGTGCAATTTCTCCCAGACTTTGGCACTACTCCAGACCTGTGGGGTTTGAATAGTATGACTTCATATTATGGAGAAAGTCTAAGATAAAATAAAAAAGTATGATTGGTCTCAATGATTATACGGATCCTACAACCAATGTCTTCTATTTTTCATTGAGCTGGCCAGGTGAATTTTATTCACATTTGGAATGACGGCTGCTTCAGTAAAAAAAAAATGGAAGTTTTAATTTTCTCTTAATCACTATAGAAATTATATAAAATAAAGTAATTCCACAGTTTCTTTGGAAATGTCCCAGCATATTGAAGAAAGGCGGAGAAATATAATTAAAAAAATTAATTTGTAGCTAAAGTCTGCTGCCAACATCAAGTGAAAAGAAAAATTGTGATATAATGGTTGGTGGGCTACTTATTGTGTATTCTAATAAGGAAGCTATATGGCAGTTAACATCTGTCCATAAGCCACATTTGGCCATGGGGCTGGACTTTAAACACCCATTATGGAGAATGTTAGAAATATTGCAAAAACAAAAATGTACACCATAGGGTCAAAGACATGGATGCCTGACCATTACACCCATATGTGTTTTTGGAAAATACCATTCCAGAAATATGACTTTGACAAACCAAGTCTTTATGACCTTGTTTTGTGCACATGGGTAAGGTATTGAGCTAGGTTCCTTGGTTCTTGAAAATGATGTGACATAAAAAGTTATCCTGTCCCAATGTGTATTTCAAACTGTGTGGGAAGTGTTTAGGTAAGGCTCGCATATGGGTGTGATTTTTGAGTGTCCACAAACATTTGGCCATGTAGTGTATATACACACATGTATGGACATTTATCCACTTTTTGTTAAATCATACTTTACTAATTTTCACAGTTTAAAGTGTGAATATAACTATTACAATGCAAGCTGTTCTTTTGATCACCTACAGTACTGTGCAAAAGGCTTTTTTGAATAATCCTACATTATTGCAGTTTGGCAGTGTGGGATCAACTTTACAGCTAAAGGAACATAAGGCAGCCAACATCCAAGGAATAGCTTTTTCACATTCCTGAAGACTGTTTAAAGAAGTTATAAGAAAGCTTGCCTCAGTGATTTCAGGCCGTGCTGAAGAATAACAGTGGTCATACCAAATATTGACTTTAAAGCTATTCTAAAAAGAAATGTAGAAACACTTGTTGTGGTATATACTGTATTTATGTTCTGTCTTGTTGAAATGCGTACCTGTACCTATTGTCTAGTTTTCCTAAAAGAATATAATGAAATAAGGGGGGGCTCAATACTTTTGTGTATTGTCTCACTCACTTACTCACTCATCATCTATACTGCTTATCCTGTACAGGGCGATGAGGGGCCTGGAGACTATACCAGGCCATGTAGGGCATGAGGCAGGGTACACCCAGGACAGGTGCCAATCTATCACAGGGCACACACACACACACTCATTCACACACTACAGGAAATTTAGCCTAACCTGCATGTCTTTGGACTGTGGGAGGAAACCGGAGTACCCTGAGAAAACCCACTGAGAACAGGGAGAACTCCATGCATACAGACCCAGCACACGGTTAATGTTCCCAAAGCAACACCAGCTAGATAAATGAATTAGATAAAAAAAAAAGTAATCAAGCTGTCTATGATTATAATAATAATCTAATCTAATCATGCATTCACTGTGCAAATTAGTGCACTTTAGCCTTTCCTTGTTGCAGACACAGTATTTAACAAGTAGATCATTTAATGCTCTATAGTAGCACCACCTACACTGCATGATATCCCTTTGCATGCCCCTAAACTCCCACACATGTTTTAACTACAGGAAATCATAACCAAGGACGGGAATGATCTTGGTCAGTCTGCACAAAAAAAAAGCATGTACAAAATGATGTAAATCTAAGAACAGAGCACTTTTCCAGGGACACTACTACAAGACAGATTGATTCTAACCATTAAATGTGTTATGCTGATTTACAGATACTGCAGCCTTACTTACTAATTGAATTCAGATGCTGCTTGAATATAAATGGCTGTCCTTAGCTGGTCAGATAATTAACAGTTATGACTTACTCGAATATCGTACTACCCTGACAGAAGCTTTAACGCTGTGTGTGGTTTAGATAAATAACCATATCTTACATCTGGTTTATTTGCTTTTGTACAGTATGAATACCATTAGATTCTGTTATATAAGGTGTTACTTACACAGAGCCCTAGGGTAGTACATCTGGTACAAATGCTACTCATGCTACTAATGCATCCTTAATGCATCTCCGTGTTTAGAAAAGCACAAAAACATTTTATAAAACATTTTTTCTTTGTAATCATAGCAGTGAACATATGTATCTTTATACAGTATATCCATTACAGCTTTTATACAATCTTCTGTATATTTGAGAACTTTTATGTCTGAAACTTCCAGTATGTGTATAATTTTATGTTTGACCTTTTTCCACTGCAATACTGGTAAATGCACCATGTTTAATGCTTCACTTTAGTACTTCTGTATCACTTAACCTAATTCTGCATTTGTGGGAGGTTGTTTTATAACACTGAAGTCTTTTCTTTAAAAGTGCGCATCAAAAGTAATGCTAAAATGCAGAACTGGCTGTAATTTATTATAGGTCAGGAAGATTAATTCATCTCAATTTACCATTTTCCAGTGAGATGATCAGGATCTTCTCCGGAGACATGTAATAACATCGTCCTGTGCTCATCTGAGCAAACCTTGTTAGCATCACAATATGCTTAGTCATTCCAAAAATTTCCAGTGCAGTAATGAGCAAATATACCTTTTTCACAGAATAAATCAAAGCTTTCCTGATTTTCTTTAGCACTATTATGTAGTAACATGTGTTAGAAAATATTGCAGATAGTGAAAATATTGTTATTTTTTAATCCAACCAGAGCCTCCTAGTCCAAATTTACACCATCATTCTCACTCACTCTCTCACTCATCGTCTATACCGCTTTATCCTGTATACAGGATTGCGGGGGGCCTGGAGCCTGTCCCAGGCATCTTAGGGCACGAGGCGGGGTACACCATAGACTGGGGTGCCAATCTGTTGTTAGACACATTAACACGCTCATTCATACACTCACCTAACACGGGGATTGCATGCAAACTCTATGCATACAGACCCAAGGCGGGAATTAAACCTGGAACCTAACCACTAGCCACTGTACCATTTCTCACGATCATTCTATTATATATATATATATATATATATATATATATATTTTTTTTTTTTTTTTTTTTTACTATTACATATTGTAAACACTGAACCATGTATTATTACAGTAGATTGGTTAATTTACAGATAAAATCTAAAGGGAAATTTTGACCTAACATATCACTCGTGCACATCTGCTCTATGACCATATAAATATCTGTATATTGGAGGTGGATTTTAGTTAAATCCTCACATATATACATGGAAAGTGAAAAAATATTTTTTCATATATGAGACTACAGTATATGTGCACAGGAGCATATATCAAAATAATTGCCCTATATTCCAAACAAATGTATGAAATTGTATGACTTGATACAATGTTATGTCTTAGAGTTGGAGATTTCAAGTGTAATAAAATGAAATGTTCAGTTTGAAAAAAAAAATAGCACTGAAAAAACATGTTTAATTGAGTGAAGATGATGAAAAGAGAAAGAGTACTGTAGTGGCACAGTGCTGTAAACGGGTGGGTTCTGCTTCCCTCTGCTGGTGTGTGTTCAGCCTTGCAGCTGTGAAAAGTTGAGACCAAAACTCTTTGTTATGAAAATGCCTTTAAAAATGATTGTAATACTTTTAAATGTATTATTAACTTCACATGTGAATCATAATGATCTCAGCCATCTCATGATTCACATGTGTGTGTTTTTTTTAGATCCATCGTTATGTATCAGACATGTCTCACATGCAGTGGACTTTTTTGTTGTTGTGAGTTTTTAGGTTTGTTTTCTTTATTTCATTATTTCCACCACATGATCCAGTCATTTTCATATGATTCGTTCCATGTGTTAATTTCTCATATACAGTATTCCAGTCTGAATTTTTTTTTCACGGCTTACAGATTAAACGAGTGAATTAAAATTTCACAATTTATGGCAAAGTAGTAAAAAAAATACATTTTATCTTTTCTTTTTTTTTATCTGATCACATACAATACTGCTCACATTATTACATGTGAAAACCTATGATGATGTTTATTGTATGTTATTTCTTTTCCCATAAATGTTCATATTTGAACACATTAGTACTGTTTCTTTAGGTCTAATATAACTTAAGTTGTCTTAGTCTCCAGTTACTGTCTCCAGTGATATCACTGATGTAGAGTTTGTGTGCACATTTAGGATTTTCCTGAATGTTATACCTATAGGTATTGTGCATGAAGTTAGTGTATATATGAGAATAAAGCAACCCAATACTAATTGCTCTTGTTGCATATTGTAGGGCAAATGCTCCCAGATGTGCTACAACATCTTCATCGTGGAGACCGTGTGTGTGGCTTGGTTTTCTCTTGAGTTCACACTGCGCTTCATTCAGGACCGCAGCAAGCTGGCCTTCCTTCGTCGCCCACTCAATCTGATTGACGTGGTGGCCATCTTGCCCTACTACATCACCCTGGCTGTGGACGGCACATCCACCGGATCAGGCAACAGCTATCTGGACAAAGTTGGGCTTGTTCTGCGCGTCCTGCGTGCTCTGCGTATTCTGTACGTGATGCGTTTGGCGCGGCATTCTCTCGGCCTTCAGACTCTGGGCCTCACAGCGCGGCGCTGCACGCGTGAGTTCGGCCTGCTGCTGCTGTTCCTGTGTGTGGCCATTGCGCTCTTCTCACCACTTCTGTACCTCATCGAGAATGAGGTGGCAGCCACGCAGGAGTTCAGCAGCATCCCGGCCACGTATTGGTGGGCGGTGATCACAATGACGACGGTGGGCTATGGTGACATGGTGCCACGCAGCATACCGGGCCAGGTGGTGGCACTCAGCAGCATCCTGAGTGGCATCCTGCTCATGGCCTTCCCTGTGACATCCATCTTCCACACATTCTCCCGTTCCTACGTGGAGCTGAAGCAGGAGCAGCAGCGCCTCCTGCAGCGGCGGACTCACTTCCTTCTACGCGGGCGCGTGCCTGGTCTAGACAGTAATGCGTCACTGGAGAGTGACATCCTGTTTCCGAGTGCCTCGTCTGACCCTAGAGACCTTGATGACTAAAAGAAAGGAATAAAAATACAACAATATGCCATGAATAAGGACAGAAAACGTATTTCAGCAATCTGAACTCAACGTTTGCTGAGCAGTTATATCTTAGACACAGGGTGAATTCAGGTAAATCAGATAAATAATAATAAAAAATAACTTTATGTGGTGGTTTCCGACCTAGGAAAAAACTGAACATATTGTATGAGAACATACACGTAGATTTATGTAACTTGGCCGCACTCACAGTACATTAATCTCATTTATGCATCTGACCAGTTGATGGTTAAAGGCCTTGCCTAATGTCCCAACAGTAGCAGCTTGGCAGGCTGGGATTTAAAGTTATGACCTTTTCATTAGTAGGCCAACTTCAGCCACAGAGCAAATATTGCAATTAAAGATATCATATATCCATCCATCCATCCATTCAAGCCATCGCCACAAACAATGTTTGGCTTTAGTAAGCTATCATTCATCGCTGTAAGTGAAAGTGACTTTGCTCGGGAGCCCGAACGTCCTGAGACCTGCAGGCAAACACACACACACACACACACACACACACACACACAATGCATGGCTTTTGACTGTGGGGGAAAATGGAGTAACAAGCATAAGAGGAGCATGTTTCGAACCCCCCAGCCCTGGAAATGGGATGAAGCGTTGCTAAACACCAAGTTACTATGGCACTTTAACATATTACATTTGGTTTTTAAAATAATTAACTTTTACTCAAACGATATTAACATAAACCAATTATCTTAGTGACTCACAAGGCTGCTGACACTGGTGGTGTGTGTGTGTGTGTGTGTGTGTGTGTGTCTGTGTGTGTGGTTGATGCTTAGTCGACTACATCTGGATTATGGTGTTTCAAAAGCACAGATAAGTGTGAGGTTTAAAAAAAAAAAAAACATTTTGTAAACGTGTCTCAAATTTGTTGTCCAACATAATCAAACATATCAAAAATGTTTTCAGCTAGTTTCCACAAAACGATAAGCCATGTTTTTTTTAGGATATAATATCTATATTTTTCTTTGCATGTAAATAGTCAACATTTTGAGGATCATGTGTTGGGGCATTTTGTATTATTAATGAGACAACGCTTAAGCAAGGTGTAAACCTTAAAGATATTTCAGTACATCTGAATTCGCCCTAGGGTTTTAAAACCGGCTAAAATGGACATGCAAGTACTGTATGTTCTCCTAACCTCCTAAATTACTATGGTATAAAAACACATAAAAAGGATTCCATTTTAAAGAAATGAAGTCAAATATTTATTCCTTAATTGAGTTGGATCTGTAATCTGACATATTGTATGTATGTATTTATTCCTCATAACATTTATGAATATTTCTCACAGCACGAGTTAAGTCTAAAGACAATTATTGTCCTACACTATAGGCTATTTAAGCACAATGTCCTTGATCTACAGTAAACACATTAAACACATAAAAACAAAGATCATACTGTTGTCAAGTTTCCAAAATGAATTTGGAATTCAGATTTTGTATAATGACTTAAAGAATAATTTCCAAAATACACATGAAGTATAAAATGAATATGTTTGTTCTGATTTGTTTTCCTGCAGATTTACACTTTACATGGGATTTTTCAAGTATACAATGTACATTAAACCTCTTATTATGCTCATGTTCAGAGATAATGTCAATAACCACCAGAGGGCAGCACCATAACTATTTTGCTGCAATTATCATTTCTGTCTAAGCCCTGTGCATTCTGGGAAAAAGGTAAGAAGGTAGCACACACATTTATTTGAATCCTGTACTGAATCTTCTTGTTCAACAGAAACATACTGATATTTCCAGAAAACAATCTTCCCTTATTATTGTTGATAATAAGGGCATAAAATTCCCGGCATGCACTTTAACTACTGAATCCAAAGACTTGAAAATTAAGTTCAAAAAAAACCTTTGCGCATCCAGAAATCCAGAAATGGCAGCATTAACATCAGAATATTAATACCATCTCTCCTGGTGGCATTAATAAAATATAATTTGTTTCGTAAAAAATGGATTGTTGTGTACATTTGTATCACTCTCTCGTCCAAACAATAATCTAAAACATATTACAATAAGGTTATGATTTGCTGTGGAGTGAATAATAAAGATATTGTTCGAGTTTTTAATCAAACGTTAGTAGATAGCTAAATTAGTTAGTAGGTAAGAAAGTAGCCACTAACCAGGTTAATATTATTCACCTTAATGTAGAACCCAAACTAAGACAGCTGGCATTTTCACTTCCAGCAATATATGCCATATTTAGCTATGTCCTATCTTTAAATTATATTAATATAATTTAAATTTATATAAATTTATATCACGTATCCTGTGTGGGGTCAGAGGGGGCTTGTGCCTATCCCAGGGAGCTCAGAGCACAAGGCAGGGTACACCCTGGACAGGGCTGGAACCCATTGCAAGGCATTGGCACACTCATCACAAACTGAGGGCAGTTTGGGAACAGCAACTTCAGTGTATGTCATTGGACTGTGGAGGGAGACTGGAGAATTTGGAGAAAACAAACAAAGGTGCGAGGTAATGATGACTCCAGGGGAGCCCTTAGGGTTTGGCTTTAAAAGTGCCCCTTTGTGGACTAAAGAAATGTGACAAGGACTAAAAACATTTTGGTCTATGTTAGCAAAGACCTGTTGACCCATTTATTCATCTTATTTTTTATATATTTCATTTGAACAATTAGCATTTTTTTCAGGTTCATTGGATAAATTGATTTGTTCTTTTGTTTGATCAACTAAGTGAAGATTGCTACACATGATAAGATGCTCTGGATCATGATACATTTGTTTTAAATCAGCAAGATGTTGGAGTGGACCAGTTATTTTAAGGTAATTTTGGAACGACATTAATGTGCTTAATGTATGCATCATTACTGGATGAATAACAAATAACTCCTATATAAAGTATTATATATTACAGTTTGACCTTTAACTGTAAGTTATTAATAAATGGCTAGCTGGTTTAACAAATAATTAGCACTTTCATATGGGAATTTTACATATTGAAGCTACTTCCTTATATGAGCAAATGAAACAATTCCATGGTCCGGCAGACAATGAAGCAGCTGCTCTTTTTCCTGTGGCAATAAGCCGGGGCTGTGTTTAACCCAATTTGACCTAACATTCATTGATCAGTGGTATGGGAATTTGTGACATCTGTTGAAAGGGAAATATCTGTGGAGAGCAAGTGTTGGTACAGCGTATTGGTAGGACAATAGTGCTTTTTAAAAGATTTTTGTCAACTTGTGTTTGTTATTTCCCCTTATGGACAATGCCTTAAAACAACAAAATCTTTGTGGCTCTCATCCCTACCTCCTTCCACCCGCACATTCCAACTTTTAGGCCCTATAAGAGTACTTATACACCCTTACAATACACAAAATGTGATGTGTTGTGTATCTGTGAAATAAGAATGACCACAGAGTATTCGCTGTCAAAACAGGTATTAGTTAAAAGTTTTTACTGATTCAAAATATAATTTGTTTACATTATTAAGATGCAGTGTTGAAAAGAACACATCAGGTGACATTCCTTGGTTGGGAATCATAAACCATCCAAAAATACCAAGCCACCAGCAGTCCCATGATCAGATAATAACCACTGAGCTAAAGCATTGATTCTCAGAAAGATATGTATGCTTTAATATACAGTACTTAGACATGTATAACGTATTTTGGTGGTATTTTAATCTGTTAACATGCAAACTCCAAGTTTTCAGTATTCAGACACGGGACAGGAATCAAACCCTTGACACCTGAGGCCACAGTTCTAACCACTACACCACCGTGCGGCCATTCAATAAAGGTAAAATACCACTAAACCATTTATTTAAACATATACATGCTTAAGATAGCATGGTTATATTTAGTGTAGTGGTGAGCACTGTGGCCGCGCATCTCTAGGGTCGTGGGTTTGATTCCCGCCTTGCATGTTCTCACTGACATGCTGATAAGGTTAACTGGTGCAATGCAATGGACTAGCACCAAGTCCAGGGTGTACCCCGTTTTGTGGCCAAAGTTTCCTGGGATTGGCTGCAGGCTTCCTTTGACCCTGTATTGGATGAGCAGTATAGAAGATTCATGAATGAATGAATTATTCAAGATATTGAACATGTGCTTTATTTGCTATCAACTTATTTTGTATATCAACCTCCGTTTATTTCCATTAAAAAAGGGTTTAATGTCTCAGACTGTGGGATCGGACTGTATATTGATAAATATAGTATAGTAAATTCTCATACGATGCAGTATAATAACTTTAAACTATGGGACAAACGGGGTGTTTCGCCCCCTGCTGGTCACAGTCTGAAAGTGTCCCTCTGTCTTTCTCCATAGCCTTCAGCATTGTGGCTAGCTCCTCATTGTAACAGGTTTTATTTTTTCCTTTTTGGCGACGGGTGTTTGGTTTACACTGCTGTAACCCTGGATGGACTTTGAATTGCGTGTAAATGCATGTATATATCAAATGTGATAATAATTTAATGAAATAGCGCATGATCGCAGATACCGGAATCGTGGATATCCCCTTCTTTAAAGGGGAAAAAAACACGCTGTTCATAATTAGGATGTTTGCAGCTGGCGTGCGGATTGTCAGGGAGAGTCCTGACCTCACTAACCCTGCCCTGCTCCCTCAATGAAGCTCTCTCCAGAGCTCTCGCTAGTCGTCCTGTTTGTTGCGATGGAAATCTGAGTTCTGCTCTTCCTGGGACTACCGTGTGTGTGTGTGAGTGACAGAGATAGAGATTGAAGCGAGACGCCGGTGCAGCAAACAGGGAAAACGCCGGGGTGAGTGAGTGTATTGCTTTATTTCTTCAACGCTCGTGTCGCTAAATATGGTGGTGTAGTCCGGTAATCCTGACGGTGTGCTGTGCGCTAGGCTGGGCTGCTTCAGTAGGACGGAGGCGATACACACGGCTGTTACTTAGTATCGCTTCCAGACGCTCAGCTGACATCACACACCGTCTACACATCAAACGACTTCTTTACTGTCTTTTTTTGTTAAAAGAAAGAAAATCATTTTGTTTTAAATAAATCACGAATGACGTAGAGTGGAGAATCGAACCACGACCTGTATTTTACTGTAAAAAAAAAACCTAATTAATATTCTCAATCCTGGTTATTATTTTTTTTACTTCCTGAATAGCAGTTTGGCTATAGCTGGTAGCGTTTAAATCCCTCATTAATGAGAAAGCAACTTCTCTTTGCACTGTCATGTGCTCGGGATTATGCTCCCACTCCAAATGAGTCAAAAGAAACACACACTTGTGCATGGGATGCGTTGTGATCAAACGCAGGAACATGTACAGACTTTTATGCCTTCAGAGCTAAGTCTTCTCAAATATTTCCAAAGCCATTCATTAAGGAAGAGGTGTTCCAACTGTTACAGCGTGAAAAGCCTCTGAGTCTCTACCATACAGTAAGTCATATGGTTTATTTGTTCAATAAATACCAGCGATTGTTTCTCTTCCTCATATAAAACAGTCGATCCAAACTAATGTCAAAACTATAAACCTGGAGAACACTATCCAACTTGTTTTGTGAATGTTCTATGTAATTGGAAATTGATAAAAGTAAAAAAAAAAAAGAAGTGTTTTTTACTTACAACTTACAGTGTTTAGTGTTGGAAAAGTATTGTGGTACAAGAGGAATAAAGCACTTTGGCGACTAAACCATAAGCTCCAAACTAATCCGTTCAAGTCTGTTTCCTCATTAAAATGTGTTCCATGTGACGTACAAAAACTACCATTTTAATTAGGGCTGCACGGTTTGATTTAGATTTTGATAAAATATGATATTTAACTATTAAATGTACCACTTAGTTTTCAAATGTGTTTATCCAGCCTTACAGCAACTAAAGGCATAAATGATAACGTTAATATAACAATAACACCAATATTTATTTAGCACCTCAAAACTTAAATTATTGACAGACTTACATAAATTCCCAATTATGCATATATTACTTGTAATAAATTTCCATCTTTTGCACAGGTCCATAGTGCAATTTAGATTTATATACTATTAACTGTGCATCACCACTTTTAATAAGCAAACACTTAATGTATACTATGAATTTGTCACGTAGAATGGACTTCTATGAGGATCTTTTGCTAAAAAAAAAAAAAAAAAAAATTGGAACATAGGGTTTTCCCCTCCAGAAACCACTCTATTAGAAAGAATGGTAGCCATTGAACCCTCAAAAAGCTATTTTTGTAATAGTGTACTTGATATTGAGAGGAGATCTTGTCATCCACATCCATTTGAATGCTAATAGTCTTACCCTATTGCTTGGTGAAAAGTCCAACTCGGCTGTGAAAACACAAGGAGCTACTAGCTGGTAATTATTTTTCCAGCATACATATTCCTGAGCAGATTGTTCAATAATCGTTTGCGATGTTCTGATTCTCATACTGTTTTCTTAACAATACCTAAACCTAGAGTCAGTGGTTGTAATTCCGAGACTGTTTCTGTTTCTCAGGACTTGCCATTTAGCAAAGAAGGTTTACCAGCTTGTCGAGCTTGGCCTATGTTTTAGCAGCTGGTAGTTGGATTTGTCAGCAGCGTTTGAAAAGAAGGAGCACAGATGCGTGTCGTATCACCTCTCTTATCAGATTCCATGTAACCCTCAAAAGGTTTCAAGTTAAGCATCCATTTAAATCCTTCGAAGTTCAGCATCTATCAGAACGAGCTTAGGTTTAAAGAATATTTGATGATGAAGCATAACTTCTATTTTCTTCTTTTCCTGAACACTGATCACTTGTGGAAATCACTTGTATGTGATTTTAAGATAACATCGATGGTCCTTCATTAGCCTTTTTTCGCACCAGTAAAGACCTTTGGAAAAGGGAGTGAAGAGCCAATTTGAGCTTATTGTGAGCTTAATGCCTCTTGGAATTCTGTGAATGCCTCAGAGTGAAAGCTATGCACGTTTTTATGCCAGCCTCGAATGAGATCACTGGAAAATCAGCTCTTGAAGGCAAGATTCCTGTTAATTTGGGAGCATGCCAATGTACTGGAGCCTTTGTCTGTAATACACTGACTCTCTGTGTCTATAGATACACTGGGCCACACCATCAATGGCTCTGCTGTTTCCCTAAATTTGTTGGAAATCTGGCAAGTGGATAAAAGTGGCTTCATCTTTAGATGTGTATAAGAGGGGTCATGAAGGGAAACAAGAGCTGCAAGTTAAACTGGAATTACTTTTGAAATCAGTTTATTAAACAAACTCTGTGACCAAATGAACTAAGGCCATAAACCTAAGCTTGAGTGTTTTCTGTCTTAAAAAGAAGTTGTAGATCTTTAGCACATAACTTCACATTATGAGAGGTGAGTGCCATTGCCAGCGTGGTTAAAAATGCAGATTGGCTCATGTTTCTGTGTAATTATTAAGTGAGAGTATTCAGTGACGTAGAACTTTCTAGTGGTGCGTGAGTTGTACATAAGACACAATTTTTACAACTAAATCCAGTGTTATTGCCAACATGCTGTTTGGCCTCAAACAGACGAGTATTGTGGTTTTGTTTTTGATTCATACTTAAAAGGGTAAAACTAAAAAGTCTGAATGTCTTTATATCAATAACTGTTTTATTGTTTGTTTTATATGTGGAAAGTCAGAAAAATCTCTTTATTCCTGAAATTACATTTTACTTATATATATTTATTCAAGAGTAAGGACATACTTCATTTTAAATATGTCCTTACTTTATTAAAATTTAATAACGACAACATATTTCCGATGATAACTTATCATGAAAAATGTATCAGTACTACAATATTATTTCTCAGGTTTCCTAATTACTTCGCATTACAGGAAAACATTTCCTGGGGCATATTTTTTCATCACTCATACACAGATCCAATTTAAAGTCAGTCATCTTGGAATGAGTCACATCTGCCCACATCTTTTAAGACTCGAGTAGGTAAGTTACAGGGCCATGGCTTGATGTTTAGTCACAAGTTATAATTGGACGGTTACCTCACCACTGACTCCTTACAAGTTCCGGATTAAACTGCATTTCCATCTATAACGATGTACCTGATGCTTACTTCCAGTGTTCTTATTTATTTTTTGTTTGGCTATGACTCCGCCCCTAAAAATTCACAACACTCTCTACCGCAGCCTCCTCTAATTCTCGGCACAGAGGACGTGACTTCGGTTAAAACCCTTAGGCTGTTACATTTTTTACCTTTGCTGCCCCATACAGATGAGTCATGGCTTTGCTGACTGAAAATGAATGAAAAAACTATGGTATGTGCCTCAATGATAAGAAAGGTCAGATGAAAATAGCCAGATTGGCTCAAGCTGCCGGGAAGGGTGTAGTAACTTGTATTATAACTCTTTGCAACCATGGTGAGCAGAAAAGCATGTCAGCACGAACCTCGAGGTGGATTGACTACAACAGCAGAACAGCATTGGATTCTACTCCTGCCAGCCAAGAACAGCTATCTTGGCGGCGAAAAAGATGTAGCCTTTTCACATCTAAAAAATGGGGATGGGAGGTTGTAAGAAATAGGGCTGGAATAACCAGTCACCCCGATACAATATTATCAAGATACCAGTGGCGATTTAATTAAAATTGCAATTGTATAAGTATAGAATTTTTTTTAAATATCCATATACAATGTTACATTTTCCCCTGATTTTGTTACATTTTTAAACTTTTAAAATAGTTTATTGCATAATTCAATGTAGCCAATTCTTATAACATTAGTTGTCTCACTAAAAACCAAGAGCACCATTTACCTAATAGAATGAAAATGTGTAAATCAGGTCAGAGTGTACTTTGGAGCCATTTGAGGAGATTTCTTTAAAGAAACGGTGACGTTTTACTTCCTCAAATGGCTCCAAAGTCCTAATGCAGGCATGCAGGGCTTCTAACGCTCGCGGTGTTCGTTTCCAATCACAGTGTTTTAAGACTTGTGTAATGAGTGGGTTTGCGACAAATTCGTTCAAAGTGTTTGGAGAAAAAGGCAGATCTTTTAACATGTGTGATTTTTGATAATATAACGCAATAAAATGTTTCTGTTGTGCCACTTAGAAGCTTCTGCATCATTTATATCCAAGGCTGATCTCTTTTATAAACCGGTTCTTCTCTATTATAAACATAAAAATAGTTTAATACATTTAAAAAGTTAGAATCAATTGTAGCGATATGTGAGTCATCACACACACACACACACACACACACACACACAAAAATCACAATTCATAACTGAACAGATTTTTTTTACCATCATCTCTAATAAAAAAAATAAATAGAAACTCTGGAACCAAGATTGATCTCTAATAAAGTGATAGAAAAGTGTGAGTGTGGAGAAGGAAAGGATCTGCTCAATGATTCAAGACATACAAGCTCATCAGTCAAGCACAGTGGAGGTAGTGTCATGGCTGCCTTTTTAATGGTCTCACTAATCTTTATTGATGTTGTAACTAATGACGGCAGCAGCAGAAGTCTTTAGAATACCAAAGTCAGAAAAAGAATTGTATAGTTTGGTGATGTCAGTCGCTTGCGAGCTTTGTGTTTTTTATTTAGTATGTGACATGAGACCTTGATGTGCCCAGACAGAGCCTTGAGGGAGCACAACGTGCATGTAGTGCTATAATCTTCAAAAAATGCATTTCATAAGCATTTTAAACCATCAGGAGAAAGATTCTGCAGTTTTCCAACGAGCTGATGTATTTTGTAGTGCAGACAATTCACTCCTGGCAGTAAATGTAACAGCACCGTCATATTTTTTTTTTTCTATCACACTGCCCCACTTATGGTCCTAATTAGCTCAGTGTGATTTCAAGGACACTTAGCTGACAGGGAAAATGCCACCTTTTTTTGTGGCAGAGCTGGCATGTAGAGCTTGGTAAAAGAGGGCAGTGCTCGCTCAATACCAGTGACTGGAGGGGTTTTGACCGCTAAGGCGTTAAGCATGTATAGGTTGTTATTTATGGACAAAGCCAGTACAACTGTGTGCATATGACCTGTAAATTCCAACCAATTTTCACGCAAAAGCGCATAATGTGTTAAACTAGTTAAACCTGTGGGAAGCTTTACGAGGTGAAAAGGAATTATGAATGACGATGTGGATAACCACCATGAGATCCGATCCCCTGCGTCTATACACATGTTCGGGAAATTAGAATGGAAGATGTGATGTGAGAGTTCATGGCGAGGAACACAGAGTGACTCTGTCCTCGCAGAGTTAGGTTTACTTCCTGTCAGCTCGGGAGAAGAGAGAAGCCACAGAAGCTGTACATCTCTTCTCAATTCCTTCTCTGTTCTCTCCTTTCTTTTCCCTCACATTTACTTCCCCACCTCTCCAGCACTTGGGTGACATAAAAAAAGAAGCAAGTTGAGATTTAGTCTGACAGAAGCCTCTTTTTTTTTTCTTGTTGTACAAGTATAGAAATGTAGCTGCCTAAAGAAGTCCTTGTGTACTGAGAGGTCCTTATGTGAACATGTGAATGTTATGTGGGCCGTATCTTCTTCTTTGTGGTAACATTACAATCAGTCTGTAATAAATTCATGGTTAAATAATTCAACTTCTGGTTTCGTACATTGCTTTGTCTAAAAAGGGTTTGTGGTTTGACTATGGCTATAGCTCAATGTCAAGGCCATATTGTTTTGAAGAGCCGGTTTGTGTAATAACTTCTTTGCAATGTATGGTTGATGAGTGAAAAACAGTAATGCCTCACCAGTTATAGCTGTAAGCTTAGTTCTGGACCAGGCTACCTTCTTTTCCTTGGTTTGCATCGGGGGGTAAAATTGTACGTTCACCTGCATTACTCGTATCTGTCGATGTGGTTACAGAGTAAACCTCAGAGTGATTATTTATATAACTAGTTTCTAAAATCACCTGTCCTTTCTGAGCTTTCAGTTTTAATCCCTCTTACATTACGCATAGGCCTCGCTCCTTTCATAGTCATAATATTAATAGTAATTGTTTTACTTGCATATTCAGAAATTCAGAAAATGATCATGTATTGAGCATAAATTATTGTATTATTGTAATTATTGGTTTTACATTCATTTGCCCATG